>NC_133327.1:584110674-584443174 GCF_042186555.1 Aquarana catesbeiana
GGAAAGATTTCCCAAACTTCAGCGTGGCATTCCTGAGCCACCAAGCCAGGGACAACTTGTTCCTTGTTTCCAAGTGAACCTGCCTGTCCAGGGACTTAATGGACTTGCCCCACAATGACAAAATGTTACATAGCAGCAGTCTGTAGTAAAACTGGGCAAACTGAACTGCCTTGAAGGTGGCTACTATCAGAGGTAGTACTCTCGTACAAAAGCGTAGAGCCAGGACTAGACCCAGATACGCCAAATGAGGATTTGGTTCCAGTAGCAATTTGTTCAGGATCCATCCAAACCACTGTAAAATTTGGACAGTCAAAGCCATGTTGTCTGACAGAGCCAACTTTTCCCTCAACAGGAGATGGTCTACGTATCCCACAATGGGGATGCTACAAAGCTACTACTGGGGTCAATACCTTGGTGAGCACCCAAGCTGAAAATGAGAGATCGAAGGGCAAGGCCAGAAATTGGTAGTGTAGAGGACCTTGGAGTGGCATCGCAGGTATCTTGTATCCCTGGGATACCACTTCCTGCACCCAAGCGTTTGAAATGCAAGCTGTCAAAGTGTCTGTAAAGGTTAACAAATGTCCCAACTCTTGAAAGTGGGGGCTCACCTTTGAGCTCCAGACCTTGCGGGTGGATTTTGACCAGTCATCCATGGTTTGACAAAGTCATAGCCAGGATGGAGAAGAGCAGGACCTGCCAACAAGAACAGAATTATAGATATGGCTCTTTCTTTATTGGTTGGGTCTGTAAAGATATGTGCATTCTTCACCATTATTGGAGTTGCTTTGTTAAAGCGGAACACTACTGGATCCACAGTAGGCATAGACTCCTCTAGTACAAAATCCTCCCCAAAGGGGTAACAGGCTAATAAGTGCTTGGAGGGAGCAAACAGCTTGTCAGGGTGTTTCAAATCTCTGTACAAAGACTTGGAACAGCAAGTGCAATGGAAAAGTCTTTGTGGCCTTAGGAGCAATAAAGGGAACCAAGACTAGAAACAGCGCTTTGAGAAGCAACAGGCTGATTCTCTAGTTTCAGAGTGGTGCGCACTGCATCAGTAAGAACCAAAATGGCTGGAAATAATAGCAGTGGATTACAACTCTTCAGGAGCAAGCTCATCAGTCAAAGCCTGGAGAGACTCAAAGTGGCTGATGGCTCAGATGCCGCCAAGGCTATGGGTAGATCAATTATGAAATTGCAGTCAAAATCGGCATATAACTGGGCAATTTTGCCTTTTTAATAAAAATGGGCTACCATGCCCTAAAATACAGCTCCTGACTGGTTTGAATCACTGGGAAAAGCATCTACTATGAGAGCTAAACAACCCAAAACTTTACAATATATTATATATATATATATATATATATATATATATATATATATATATATATATATATATATATATATATATATATAATTTTTTTTTTTTTTCTCAAAGCTTTAAAGATTTTTTTGGCATGTGAGTGTAATATGAGGTGGATGGGTAATAAAAGGTGTTTTTAATATATTACACTATTGGAGTTCCCTTTTTCCCCTCTATACGAGATAAAATGGTGTGCTTATGAGAAGCAGGTGTTTTTCTTTTTAAGGTTTTATATTTTCCTATTTTGTTGATAAGGGTAATGGGTATTTGGAGGATTTTTATGCATGATATTTACCCTATCGTTAGAGGTGAATCCATTAACACTTTTATTTCTTTAAAAAGCGATAGCAATCACGATAAGGATTTAATATTTTTTATCTTTACCTATTTTTCTTCACTAATTTGTAGCATTTTTTTATTCTGTGGCGCAAAGGTCATGTCGTTGCGCATTGGGTGATGGTGCACAATCTTTTTTTGGAATTGCCTTTACGGTTACTTTAAGATATCCTTTGTTCATGAATGGTTAAGGAAAAAAATAAAAAATCAACAGACTTTATTCTCAAAATAAAGAGTAATGGTGAGGTAACAAATGCTAAATTTAACTGCAATTACCACAGTGTCTTCAATACATCACTCAGAACTTGTTTAAAATAAATCAAAAGATAACGTCACAAAGCATCCTTTCTGTAGATTAACATAAGTAAGGTCAATGGGAAGATTACAATTGTATTATCTCCTAATCTACATTATCCTCTCCCTGGCAAAGATTTTCCGGAAAGAATTATGGCACAGTTTGAAAGCATGCATGCATACTGTATGTTTTTCATTCCTTTTAACTGCAGGCCATAAAAAAAAATTAAAAAAAATAAAAAAAAAAAAATCTACAATAACTACAAAGAATGCATTCAAGAAAAAAAAAATGTGTTATTTTACATAATGTCAAACAAACTATACATTAGAACAATTAATCTTATTTTACATCTTATGAAACCACTAAATTTTTTGCTTGGGACAGAAAAAAGAATGCTTGAAATTTTCCCCCACTTCTGTCCTTACAACACAAAGAGTTTGATCTACTAAAGGCACATCCACTTTGCACTACAAATGCACTTGGAAGTGCAGTCGCTGTAGATCTGAGGGGAAGAGCTGACAATTTCCATCATCCAATCATGTGCAAGCTAAAACTTGACAAAACTGCTTTTCTAGGATATCTTCCAGGACGGCACAACCTGAGAGATGACTGGTCCACCTGACAGAAAACACAATCAACACACGAGGTTAAAAGGCCCCCTCCCTTCCCCCTGCACCTCAGTTCTCCCAAAGTAATAGGTTATCCGGGTGACAGAAACTCTTCCTGTAGTACTTACATTAAACCAGGGGTTGGAAGTAGGCCTGCCGTCCTGGAAGATATCCTAGAAAAGCAGTTACCAGAAGGTAACTGTCAATTTTCTCTAGTCATCTTCCAGGACAGCACAACCTGAGAGGATGGACAAGGAGTTCAAGGCCTACCTTAGGGCGGGACCACCGCTTGTAAGACCTTTGTTCCAAATGTCAGATCCTGAGGCGATAGCAGTTCCACTCTATAATGCTTCAAGAAGGTGTCCTGCTTTGCCCATGTGGCTGTTCAACAGATCTGCTCTATTGAGGCTCCAGCTCTTTCTGCCCAAGGGGCTGCCAAAGATCTAGTTGAATGGGCTTTAAGGTTAACTGGTACTAGGGAACCTGTCTGTTCATAGGTCATTCCTATTGTCTGTCTAATCAACCTAGCTACAGTAGATCTAGATGCCTGCCCTCTCTTTCTAGGGCCGCTAAATAGAACCAAAAGGTGATTCGACTTCCTGAAGTCCTTCACTCTAAGTATGTCACCAAATACTTCCTGACATCTAATAAAGTACATTTTTCCTCTCTCTCATTTTTTGGGTTTTCACAAAAGGAGGGCAAAATGATCTCCTAAAGATCTATGAAAATGTAATGCGACCTTGGGAAGATATAGTGGGTCTTGTCTCAGAACCACTCTATCTTCCAGTACCAACAAAAAAGGCTCCTTAATTGACAGGGCCTGCAGGTCGCTTACCCTTCTGGCTATAGTGATGGCCAGTAAAAAGGCTAACTTAAGTGTCAAAAATTTAACTCAGATCTCCTGAGCTGGTTCTAAAGGCGCTTTCGTCAAAGCCTCCAGAACCAGCGTTAGATTCCATGGTGGGAATCTATTAATGTTTACGGGAGTTAACCTCTCCCTTGCTAGCAGAAATCACTTAATCAGGGGCTCTAGCGCAAGCCTCCAGTCCAGAAATACAGAAAAGACTGCTATCTGTACCTTCAAGATGTTCAGGGCAATCCCCTGATCCACCCCCGCTTGTAAAAATTCAAGTGCCACTGGTACCGAAGGATTTAAACCTCTCTATCCTGGCACCAGTGTGAGAAACAATTCCAGATCTTTGAGTAGATCCTCCTGGTGACCGGTTTCCGGCTACCTAGGAGGGTCTCAATTACCCTATCAGAGCATCCTTTGTCTCAGAGAATCTCCCGCTCAAGAACCATGCCATCAACTTGAAGAACCCCGGATCGGGGTGAAGGACTGGCCCTTGTAGAAGGAGATCCCTCCTGGGCAGAAGACGGAATGGAGGAGAAACCAACCATTTTCTGAGAGTAGCAAATCATGTCCTCGTTGGCCACCATGGGGCTATTAGGATCAGCCTGCACTGTGAGTGGGCCAACTTCCGTAGGACCTGAGGTATTAAGGCTAGTGGAGGGAAAGCATATGCTAGGTGGCAATCCCAGTCCTGAGACAGAGCATCCACACCCTGCAATCCCCCCTCTCTGGTGAGAGAAAAAACGCTCCACCTTTTTGTTCCCTCTGTGGGCAAAAAGGTCTATCTCCAGAATCCCAAACATCTGACCTATCTGGAGGAAAATGTCCTGGTTTAACTCCCATTCCCCCTGGTGGATGGGCTGTCGGCTTAAGAAATCTGTCACCACATTGGCGGTCCCTTTTATGTGGACCGCCGATATGGACTGAACGTTTCCTTCAGCCCAATTTAGAACATCCAAAGCCAGTTTCGGTAGCTTCCAGGACCTTGTGCCACCCTGATGGTCCAGATAAGAGACAGCTGTCACGTTGCGTGACAGAACCTGGACCACTAGTCTCTGAATCCTTCCTCCGAAGGCCTTTAATGCCTGACTCACTGCAAGGAGCTCCCTGTGGTTGGAGGAAGCCCTCGCCTGGGTTGGAGTCCAGACTCCCTGTGCTTGGAGGTCCCCCCAAGTGAGCGCCCCAACCCCAAGCGCTTGCATCGGTAGTAATCCTTATAGGATTCCACTGGGCCCAGGGACAACCCAATGTGAGCCTGTCCTGACCCAGCCACCAATTTAGGGAGGCCCTTACCTTTGCTGGAATGGACACCTTTTCATCCAACGACTCCCTCTTTTTGTCCCAGCAGGATAGAAGGAAAAACTGCAACTCCTGGAATGGAGCTGGGCCCAGAGAACCGCTGGAATACATGAGGTCATCAAACCTAGTACCCTCATAATCTGCCTGCAAGAGCAGTCCCTGGGTTCCATTAAGGAAGAGACTGCTATAACCACTTTTAACCGTTTTTCCTCTGGGAGAAAAAAGTTTGAGCCCTGCATCCACCAGAAATCCCAGGAAGGTTTTTATTTGGGATGGTACGAGAGAAGATTTCTCTCGGTTCACTATCCAGCCCAAGGATTCCAGAATAAGGATCACTCTGCCTACGTCTACCCTCACCTGTTCTAGAGACTGCCCATAGACCAGGAGGTTGTCTAGGTAGGGTATAAGGCATACCCCCTGTAGATGCAGGTAGGCTACAACCTCCGCTAGGACCTTTGTAAAGACCCTTGGGCTTGCAGATAATCCAAAGGGAAGAGCTTGGAATTGCCAGTGTTGTATCCCTTTGCTCGTAAGGACTGCGAACCTCAACAGTGATTGGTGTTCCAGAGCAATCGGGATATGAAGATACGCGTCCCTCAGATCTATTGTGGCCATAAAAGCATCTTTTAATAGATGCTTGCGCACAGTGTATATACTCTCCATCCGGAAGCTCTTTTGTCATAAAAACCTGTTCAGCTTTCTGAGGTTTAATAATCAGACAAAATTTTCCTGATGGCTTTAAGACGACAAAAACATCGGAGTAAAATCCCTGGTAAAGCTCCTCCAGTGGAACGGGGACGATCACCTCCTGGCTTGCCAATCCCTGCAAGTTGTCCAACAACCCTGCTGCCCTCGAAGTATCCTTGGGGAGATGGGTCAGAATATAGTTTTGTGGGGGAGGGGAGAGAAGTTCCAGCCGATATCCCTCTGTCAAGATCTGTAAGATATAGGGGCTTTCAGAGATCTTGCTCCACTGAGGGACAAAACGAGAAAATCTCCCCCCTACCTTGACGCTGGCGGCACTTTGACTGCTTGATGGTATCTTTAAGTCCAGAAAAGAGCAGGCTACCCTTTTGTCTGCTCTTTCCCTTACCCCACCTTCTATTTGCGTCCTTCTTGGCCTTGAATTGGCCCTGGTTAGAGGGGGGACGAAAAAAAAAAAACTTCCTGCCCTTCTCTCTCCTGGCTTTTACCGGAAACTTTTTCCCCTTTTCCGCTGATAGAGACAAGACCTGATCCAAGCCAGGCCCAAAAAGCTGGGAACCCTCAAAGGGCAACCCACAGAGCCGTGACCTGGACATATGGTCCCCTTCCCACGACTTGACCCACACAGCCCTCCTTGCGGAGTTAAGGAGGGCCGCTGATTTAGCCGTGGTCCTGACCGTTTCCACTGCCGAATCTGCTAAATATGCCACAGCCTTGCTTATTATCTCTAGGGAGTCTGTTACTTCTTTGGAATTACTCCCTGTAGCAACATGGCCGGAGAGACTGCCCAACCATGCATTCACATTTCTTGCTACGCAGGCTAACGCCAAGGCAGGAGCCATGGCTGCCGCATTGGCATCCTACGCTCTTCGCAGTAGCGTTTCAGCCCTTCTGTCCATTTGGTCTTTAAGGTTACCCGAGTCTTCAAATGACAAATCAGATTTTTTAGAGACCTGTGACAGGGCTGCATCTAATTTGGGGGGTTTTGAAGAACTTCTCTTCTTCTTCCCCAAAGGGAAAGCTCCTCTTCCAAGTTTTGAGCTTAAGGACCTTTCACTCCGGGTTCTTCTACGCTCTCAAAATGACCTCTTTCAAAGTCTGATGGACTGAGAATACCTTGGACTGAGGTTAACCCAACCCCTTGTACATCTTATCCCTGGCTGTCGCCTGAACTGGAGGTTCTGGGATATCCTCAGAGGCATAGATTGCCCTGAGTAACTGCCCCATGTCCTCCACGGGAAAAAGGTGTCTATTAAGTCTAGGGCTGTCACTATCCTGGCTCTCAGAGTCTGAGTTTTCCCCCTCCTCTAATGAGCTTTCATCTGACTCCTCCGGGTCCTCAAACTCCTCTACCCACCAAGTAACGGAGGAGGGAGGCCTCTGCAGGGTTTTCTGACTTCTGTCTGAAGTACCTTCTTGAGAGGAAGTACCTTCTCTAGAATGAATGAATGAATGAATGAATGAATGAATGACTTGTATAGCGCTACCTATGCAAAATGAATCGCCTCTGGGCGCTTTTTGCCGCCGGTGTCCGTCTTCGGTATAGTGCGGTCCTTTACCCCATGGGGTTCCAACATGCTTACAAACACATACAACATACACATATTTGGCCAATTTTTTTTGACAGGATCTAATTACCCTACCAGCATGTCTTTGGAGTGTGGGAGGAAACCCACGTAGGCACTGGGAGAACATGCAAACTCCAAGCAGATAGTGTCGTGGTCGGGATTTGAACCAGCAACTCTATAGCTGCTAGGTGAAAGTGCTAACCACTACAGCACTGTGCTGGCCCCCAGAGACTCTCTGCCACTAGTGCTAGGAACTGTCTTCAGAGATTGGAGTGTAGAAAGCATCTCTGACTATACTGTAAGGAAGTCCCTCATAACTTGTGAGGTTTCCTTACCCGACAATTTATGTATGCACCTGTAACAAAAAGGCTTTACGTGATCTTGTGGGAGCTTTTCGTTGCAATACCCACACCTTTTTGTTCTAGGGGGAGGAGGGTTTTTCCCCTTAGCCCTGTGGGCCCCTTGAGCAGATCCACTGGGCTCTAAGGAGACAAAAGACCAGAATCCAAACTTTAACAGTCTATACTCTCTCTCCTTTGCCCCCCTCCCCCAGGAGTGTGGTTAAGACCCCTCTTAAAACCACCACCTGCCAAACAGAGGAGGACTCACCACCTGTGGCCTCCTCCTGGGTTGTAGGCACCACTGTGTCCTCCTCTCTGTCCATACCTGGTCCCTGCTGGTTCAGAACCGAGGAGCCCTGTGTGAGGATCCAGAAGGTGAGAGGGCTTGTGGGGCCTCCGCCTGTCTCCACCGGAGTCTTGTAGCCAAGACGCCGCCATTTTGCTGGAGTCCCACCCTCGGAAGGGGCGTTTGGGCCTCTAGTGCCTCCAGATCCGCCATTTTGCAGTAGACCGCAACCGGAAGTGAAGCCACCCGGAACCTAAAGCGACGCCATCTTGCTCCACCCGGTCAGAATGCTTACTCCTAACACATGAGTGTTACCAGCGTTCCCCATGGGGCAGAAATCTGCAAGAGACGGACGCCCTCTCCTCCAGCAGCCTGGACTCCAGCTGACTCTCCGGCACCTTCAGCTCCCATGTACCTGGACTGGGTGTAAGGCTAGGAAGGAGGTATGTGCCCACAGAAGCTCCAGCATACCCCTCTGTGCCCGGGAGGCTCCTTGCTGGGGAAAACTCCGGCCCCTTGTGCCCCCCTGAGAAGAGACTGAGCCCTGGCTGGACCGGCAGCCCTCCCTGGCTTTGGTGTCCAGCTCCCAGGGGGGGACCATCCACTATCAGCTTCAGGTCTGACAAAAAAATAAACGTTTCGCTGCCGGGAAACACAATCAGGAATCAAGGAGGGGCCTTTTAACCTTGTGTGTTGATTGTGTTTCCTATCAGGTGGATCAGTCATCTCTCAGGTTGTGCCGTCCTGGAAAATGACTAGAGAAATGCTGCTTTTTCTTTTCCTTGCATGTCCCCCTCAGATCCACAGCAACTGCACTTCCAAGTGCAAGTGGATTTGCCTTTAGTAAATAACCCCCAAAGAATTGAGAGGAGATGGCAGGTTTCAGAGAGGCACACAGAGAATGTTTTTTGGGTAAAAAAGGCAATAATAGCAAACATTGTGGTGTTTGCTTAGGCAGGATCTTTTTACATTTGAATGTTTTAAAGTTCAGATTAGAAAACGTGTAGATAGTATACGATTACCATCAAAAAATTGGAATGATTGGGTGAGGGTTGTGAGTTCTAGTAAGCTGCATCTACTGTATACGATTCAAGCATACTGTATATATATATATATATATATATATATATATATATATATTATATATTTTAAGTGACAGGACTGCTTACTAAAACCCAACAATCATCTTTTGGATGGATGTATAATTTGATCTAACACCAATCTGTGTTTTCCCAGGATTTACCCATCAACCTGGCCTGTGATATCCCACAAATATAGACAACCACACACTGTGCTTATTAAGGAGTACAGGTTTTAAGCCAGAGGGGAAATATTTTAATCAATGTCCTTATCTAATATTTAGCCTGTCCAACAGTGAACCACAATTGCAAGCTAGGCATAGGCTGATTACAGATGACAACTGATATAAAAAATGGAGAGCAGTGCCTCTGATTACAAACATGACGATGGCGAGTAATCAGAGAAAGGTCACCTTAGCTTCTGGAGAATGAGCGAATGGTGCTGAACATGCCTCTTGAAATTGCTCCTCACTAATTCCCATTTCATTCAGATGCCCTTGTATCAGCTTCTCCACCTGTGGAAATATGTCATATGCAGATTCAATAATCCCTACACAGAAGTTGGCAACATAAATGAATACAAATAAATTCAAATGTATTTACAGTTGTAATAAACAGTTATCTTACAATGTTTCCATCTCTTAAACCAAACCGGTATATCAATGTAGCTCCATGGATCTGAAACCAGCATAACTAAATATGCAAAGGGTATTTGACAAATAAGCATTACATGGCTTCGAAAAATTCAACTCCAGGCAATTTCTGAAGGTACTGCTACATTGTGAGCATGGTTTTCTCAGCAAAAATATATGGGAATGTTCTCTGTGCTTGTTACAAAAACACAAGTGGTTTGTCAAATAACATTGATTCCTAAGGCAGCCCATAGATTCAGTTTTCTTTCCTTCCACCATGGTAAGTGTTGATGGTAGAATGCATCCGCTACTGTGTTCTAATGATAGGGGGGCACCTACTCGGCTGGCCAAACACAACAATTACTGCTAGCGGCTTTAGCTGCCAGCAGTAATTGCATGCCAAAAATGCGATGGATCGACTTGGGTACAAACAGCCTGCCCATACATGGATCGCAACTCGTCCGGTCCCTGCTGAACTGGCTGTATTTTGACGCATGTATGGCAGGTGTTCTATCGCGGAATTGCCTCCCATGCCGAAAAATGCCCCTGATGGATCCGCGCGTACCCAACATCACTCCAGCTGATATGTTAATCAGATGGGGTGACGTCAACACAGCGCATGCACAGATCGACTGAGGAATTTTTCGACGGGAGACAATATTCGACGGGCAGTATTCAAAGCAATGCAAACAGTGGAGGGAGAATGTACTTGTCAGATTGTGCCTCGCTTTTGCGGGCATGTTTTTTGTATGTGCTGAAGGGCGGGTTTTGTCTGTGTTGCAGGGCGGGTTTTGCCTGTGTTGAAGGGCGGGATGCAACACACAAAACCCGCCCCGCAACAGCGAGGCTCAATCTGACAAGTACGTTCCCCCACTGTTTGCAAAGCATTGGATAATGCCTCAGACGATCTGCGCATGCGCTGTGTTGATGTCACGGCAGCTTAACATATCAGCTGGAGTGACGTTTGGAGGCATTTTTCAAAGGAGGGCATTTCTAGATAGCACACTGGCTTAAGACTTTCCCCCGACACTCCCTTCAGACATCTGGTTACAATGGAGGTCACTAAATCAGCAGTTCTCAGTCTCATTATTGAGATGTGATTGTCTAAATATGTATTGCCTGCCCCTTTTAGCAACAGAATTTGCTTACCAGTTCTTTATACTCATTGTGTATCTCTGTGTATGATAACTTATTTTCTTCATCATCATCGAAAACTGCAAAAGAAAAAAACTAAAATTATAATTTATAATGCAGTATTGAAACTACAAAATAGATGTCTCCAAGAAAAGATGGCGCTTGCTAGTCTGATTAAAGGACAGATACCTTGTTCCCCCTTGTTTATTTAAATAAGAGACTGCTACCACACTGTCCAAAAGGACTTGTACGTGATGACTTTTCAGCTCTCTGGCAAATGGCGTTAGCGCTTCACAGATCACTTGCAACTCCCTCCAGTTGGCTGATCTTTGGGACTGTGCTTTCTCCTAGCACCCCTGGGCTACTCTTGACCCCCAGTGGGCCCCCCCAGCCTCAGGCACTGGCATCCGTTGTGATGCAGGCAGACACCGGAAAAGACCATAATAGACCCTGCACAAGGTTCTCTTCGTTCTTCCACCACCACAGAGACCTTTTGGTCTTTGGAGATAGGCGGAAAGTCGTGTCCAGTGATTCCAGCGCTCCGTCCCAGCTGTTCAGGAAATTGGTCTGAAAACACCTGAAATGGGCCCTTGCCCATGATATTGCAGGGATTGTTGCTGCCAGGAGACCCAGATTCGACATAGCTGAATGGATGGAAACTGCCAGATTGTTCTGAATAGAGGCTTCACCTTTTCTACTACTTTCTCCTCTGTGAGATAGATCTTCTGCGTCACCGAGTTCACCAAGAACCCCAAGTACTGTAAGACCTGTGTCGGGGTTAGGTTCGACTTCTTCTTGTTTATCAACCACCCCAGCTTTTCTAGAAGGGAAATGGCCACTCGCAGATCTCCTTGTAATTGGAGCATAGAGGGTGCAAAAAAATAAAAGGTCGTCTAAGTATGGGATGACCGATGCCTCCGCCAGAATTTCCGTATAAGTCCTGGGGGATGAGGTCAGGCCGAATGGCAGGGCCCTGAATTGAAAATGTCGGACCTGCTTTCCCCATCCTCAAAAATTTTTGAGATTCTTTGTGGATCGTGTAAATAGGTGTCCCTCAGATCGAGGGAGGCCATGAAGCAATCCGGGGGAAAAATTGACTTCACCATAAAGATTGTTTCCATCCAAAATTTTTTGTAGGTCACCCAATTGTTCAGTGACTTCAAGTTCAACATTAGGCGGAATTTGCCCGACGGTTTCCTTACTACGAAAACATGAGTAGAAACCATGGTTTATTTCTCACTGTGGCACTGGAATAAGAACCCGCTGGTCTACCAAGTCGCCAATTTGTGACAACAAGGCTGTTGTCTTCTAAGGATCCCTGGGAGGCGTGGTTACCAACGTCCTTGCGGGCGGAGTGCCCTTGAACTGGATTAGATAGACTTCCCTGATTATCCTCAGTATAAATGCATTTGGGGTAGTCTTTTGCCATTGTGGGAGGAACTGCCCCAATCTCCCTCCCACGGTCACTGGGATTTTGGGGTTTTCAAAGGAAAAACAGGACACCTTTCTGATTCCCTCTTCCCCACTGTTTCTTAGAGGTTGACCCTTTAGGGGTCTGTCCCTGTGACGGCCCTTGTCTTTGGGGGCGAAGAAAAAGTTTCCCCGGGGCTTTCTTACTTTTGATAGGAAAAGCCTTTTTCTTGTCGGCAGTAAGGTCTAGAACTTTTTCTAGATCTTGCCCAAACAAGAGGTCTCCTTCAAAATGGGATGCCACACAGCCTTACTTTTGAGGCCAGGTCCCCCGACCAGGATTTTAACCATAAAGCCCTGCAAGAGGGATTTCCTAAGGCAGCAGGAATCTCCTCTTCAGACTTTTAGGGGAAAAAAAACATTTTCTCTGGTTCCACCCACTCTTTTTTGATAGAGTCTGCCAGTGCGCTGCGTACCGGAAGTACCCTGTTTTGTTCTTCTTTCAGGATCTGATACATCTGGTCATGTAGGGACAAGGAGGCCTGCTCTTCTTTGATACCTAGTGTCTCGTAGATCACCGCCAATAAGGCATCCACCTCCTCGAGCGAGAGCCTGCATCTGGGTGAACTTGACCCTTGGCTCGGAATATCCTTGGATGATCCTGTCTCACTTAACTCATCCAAAGGATCTGATTCCTCTCCCCCTGCATATACAGACAGATTTTACTGTTTTGGGTTTAGTAACACTTTAAGGTCATGGAGTGGCCTAGTCAGTCTCCAGACTTTAATCCTATAGAAAATTTATGGAGGGAACTGAAACTCAGAGTTGCCAAGCGACAGCCAAGAAACATTAAAGTATACCTAAATGGCAAAAAAACTTTTTTTTTTTTAGTTTTGGATAGAGTGGAGAGGGATTAGAACACCTGTACATTTTTATAGCTGTCTGTTCCCCCTTAAGGAGATTCACCCTCTCTATTTGTACCGTTTATCTTGATCATTAAAAGTGAAAGTAAAAGTAAAAAGAAAACCCCAAATTTTGGATTGTCCCCAGAAAAGTAACAGATGGGAAATCTTCCAATGGGCACACTAGTTCTGGTGAGCTGGGGGTCCCCAAGAAATTCCTTTAATTTGCAGAGATTTACTCTCACTTCCTGTTTGGCTATGGGACAGGAAGTGAAGCGAAATCTCCGCAATGGGACAGAGATAGCGAAAAATAATCTGACAGGGGTTATAACCATTCCTTACTCTATCCAAAAGTATTGCCCATAGTTCTACTTTAATGATTTAGAGAAGATCTGTAAAGAAGAGTGAACCAAATTCCCTCCTGAGATGTGTGCAAACCTGGTCACCAACTACAAGAAACGTCTCGCCTCTGTTCTTGCCAACTAGGGTTTCTCCACCAAGTACCAAGTCATGTTTTGCTTGGGGATCAAATACCTATTTTACTCACTGAACTCCAACTCAATTTATAAAACATTTGTATCAGGTGTTTATTTTCTGGATTTTTGGTTGCTATTCTGTCTTAAAATACACCTATGATAAAAATTATAGACCCTTCATTTCTTTGTAAGTGGGCAAACTTACAAAATCTGTAAGAGATCAAATAATTTTTTTCCCCCCACTGTATTATGGGCAGTACTAAAATACTGCTTTATGGCCACTAGATTGAGCGTCGGAGGATAGGAAGTACAAACATCTTGTAACAAGAGTTACAAAAAGCAACAATTCTAAAGGATCACCAAAGGGAATTAGCAAACAACCATTACATTGTATCTTTTGTATATTGTCTAGAACGGATACATCGCTTTTATTGTTACAAAGACTTTTCATATGTTCCTCAGCTCCATCTAGTGGCCATAATGCATTATTTTACCACCGCCAATAATAAAAGAATATTCCTTCAGAACTAATTTTTGTCCAATTGGCAAAGCACAAATGCAGATTCGCTGGATGATTGGCTATGCACATTTTTTTTCATAAATACACCCTTAACTCTCACTATTTTAACCACTTGCGGACCACTCACCTGCAATACATTGCAAATGGCCAGCCTGCAGAGGCAAATCGATGTACCCGTACATCGCTGCCTGCACTCGCTGTGATAGTACGGGAGCCTGTCAGTAAGTCCGGGCCATCAATTCATTTAGGGCTCAGTACAGAGGAAACGATCTCTCTGAACTGAAGAGATCTATTAGTAAACGCAGCACACTTTACACATAGTTAGCTACACATTTAACCCTTTCATCTCCCTAGATAGTAACCCCTTCCCAGCCAGTGTCATTAGTACAGTGACAGTGTAAATTATTATCACTGATCGCTGTAATAATGTCACTGATGATGTCAGTAGCAGTTAGTCAGTTTCCCCCCAGCGTCAGATTGTTTGCCGCACTATCGCAGTCCCATTATAAGTTACCGATCACCAAAATTAGTAGTATAAAATAAATAAAAATTCCAGTATACACACACACACCATAGTTTGTAGGCGCTATAACTTTAATTCAAACCAGTTCTACAGAAAAGCCCTGAGCAGATGACATACAGTAAAAGCCTTGTGGTTGCCATTGCGGCCCTCAGCCTGTTTACATGTTCTTATTGCTCTGCTGTAATAGTTAAAGTGAAAGCAGTAGACGGGTTAATGAGAAACGCCAATAAAAAAAAAAAAAAAAAAAACACAACACCAAACACACACACAACACGTTTGAAAAACATGGGGAACTATGACAACTACAGATTTTTCTTGCCGTCTGTGGATCCACTGTGGAGATTTCAGTTAATTTTTTATGCTTTGCGATAGCAGGGCAAGAAAATGATGGCAGTGGTGGTCACCAGAACAGGAAGGCATGGTCAGCAATAAAAACCTCAGAGATTTAAATGGAAGAAAAGAAAAAAGAAAAAGAAAAAAAGAAAAAGAAAAAGAACCTTTTGGAGGGGCATTAAATGCATGAAGTACCTGCCAATATTCCTTTCACACCCCCACAACACCAGGGAAACAAGCCCAGAGTGAGCTCCAAACTACTCATTGGAAAGTACACATCTTCACGTGACAAGCACCCAGAGCTGCATCCTAGTAGAAAGGAAAGTCCCCAGAAACACCAGATTATTCTCTTCGCTCCCTAAAGCCAAACAGATCAGCAAGGGAGCAATCAAAAAAAGCAGGTATAAGTAATGAAATGTGTATTTGAAAGGGATAAACTAGATACAAATAATCTTGACAAAGTTTTTGTTTAAAAAAAAATATAAAATGTGTTTGTTCATATAGCTGATAAGGACATGTACATGCTGGCTGCCATATCGGCTCCTTAACAGGTCTTACTTCCCGATTTAAAATTGTAGTGAGAATACTTTTTTGCTCTTCCTCACATTTTCAAATCAATTATCAGTCAAATCATTAAAAACAATGCACTCCCTGGGTGGAATAGATATAGCGGAGTGATTTCAAATTGAATGTTTGCTCCCTCTAGCAGTGAATCTACAAACCTCTATACTTAATACAAGAACAAAAACATAAGATCAAGCATTACCTTAAGGTAAGCAGTAAAAATGTAGAAAAACTGCTACTTTTGTAAAAAAAAAAAAAAAAAAGGCAGCGCCAGTGCTTGCTGAATATACGACCAAAGCATAAGATCGATCCATGTATGTAGGGTCAAAAGCCAATCACGAAAGTTCATATGCTATAATCCTATTACATCAATTAAAATTAGTATAATTGTGCAGTGTTACCTATGAACCATATATATTTGCTCAATAAGTCAAAACAAGTTCATGCATGCACAGTAGATTTTATATTCACTCCTATGGGAATGCTGTTAGTCACTGAAGACAAGAATTGACGAGTAAATGGAAAATTCTGAAGTCCTGCTGGGGGCAGGGCAGACCTGCATTTTAACATTAACTGAACTAAAATCAGAGTTAGGGCTACACGTATGAATATGAACATAAGCTTGCTCATAATTTTTTTTTTTTTTTTTGTTTACTAAAAATATATATTTAAAAAAACGCAAACCAAAGATTGATGATTGGTTGTGGTGGAGTTTTGTTGATTACGTCTTATGGATTGAACAAATATCTTTTTGTGTTGGGAGAACTGATCATAATTTAGATCAATTAAGTGATCATTTTTATTAGGTCATTTACATGTATAACTGATCAGATTTGTAATCAATATTTTCAGTTGACCACAAAGTGTGATACAGTACTGAGTGTTAAATTGATGGTGAATCAATTTTTATTAAATTTGTCACAATTCGTTACGTACGGTGGGGAAAATTATTGTAAGTTTTCCCATTTACAAAGAAATAAAGGATCTATCATAGGTGTATTTTAAATGATAGAGACAGAATATCAACCAAAATCCAAGAAAAAAAACATGATACAAATGTTATAAATTGAGTTGCGGTTCAGTGAGTAAAATAAAGTATTTGCTCCCCAAGCAAAACATGACTTAGTACTTGGTGGAGATCTCAGGAGGGATTTTGACCAACTATTCTTTACAGATCTTCTCTAAAACCTTAAGGTTTCTTGGCGGTTGCTTAAAGTTTCAACTTCCTCCATACATTTTCTATAGGATTAAGGTCTGGAGACTGGCTAGGCCACTCCATGACCTTAATGTGCTTCATCTTGACCCACTCCTTTGTTGCCTTGGCGGTATATTTTGGGTCATTGTCACGCTGGAAGACCCATCTCCACTGGCTGAGGGAAGAAGGTTCTCATCCAAGATTTTACAATACATGGCCCCGTCCATTGGCCCCTCAATGTAGCAAAGTCAGCCTGTAACTTTACCAGAGAAACAGCCCCAAAGCATAATGTTTCCACCTCTGTGCTTGACTGTAGGGATTTTCTTAGGGTCAGTCAGCAAATTTCAATTCGAGTTAATGCCAAAGAGCTCAATTTTGGTCTCATCTGACCACAGCATCTTCTCCCAATCTTTCTCTGAATCATTTAGATGTTGGCAAACTTCAGATGGGCCTGTACATGTGCCTTTTTGAGGAGGGGGACCTTGCGGGCGCTGTAGAATTTCAATCCATGGTGGCGTATTGTGTTACCAATGGTTTGTTTGGTGACTGTGGTCCCAACTGCCTTGAGATCATGCACAAGCTCCTCTCGTGTAGTTCTAAGCTGATCCTTTACTTTTCTCATTATCATCCTTACCCCATGAGGGCGAAATCTTGCATGGAGCTCCAGACTGAGGGTGATTGATGGTTATTTTATCATTTCTTCCATTTGCAAATAATCACTCCGACAGTTGTCTCCTTCTCACCAAGTTTCTTGCTGATGGTTTTGTTGGCCATTCCAGCCTTGTGCAGGTCCACAATCTTGTCCCCGATGTCTTTTGACAGCTCTTTGATCTTGCCCATGGTGATGAGGTTTGAATGGAAGAAAGTTTTAGACAGGTGTCTTTTACGAGTTGTTGTAAGGAGTACCTTCTTAAATTGACAGGATTAATCTGCCTACCACATGAGCACATACTGTAGCCAGTCTGTGGGAGCCAAAATTATTGTTGGATGTAGGGGATCAAATACCCCATTCCCCATTGAGAATGTTAGCTATGACGAAACGCGTCTGAGGAGGTATGTGCTGATGTCACCACGCTCGTCTCGTCGAGGAGGACGGGAGGTTTTGGAATTTGCCGGCCGGCTTACGTTTTATGCTTGAAGTTTTTATCGTCTGTGTAAGTGTATCTTTGGCTTTTATTAAACAAGTAATGATGGTATTACACTATAGTGTGTTATTTCTTCCTTTGGGTCACTAACCATTGGCATCTATGGTCGGGCAGTCCTTTTGATTCCACGCTGTGAGCGCCAGAAGGGTTTAACATCTAAAGTGCAATTTGAATACAACTGACATCCTGCCTCTATAAGGAGACATTTGCCTGTTTTTCTCCCAGTGTTTGGTAAGGAGGCCTTCTGTGTGGTGACGGGTCACATAAGTTTGTTCTTTTCATGGAGGTGGCATTTTGTCCTTTCTTGGGCATAATGTTAAGGCACTCTGTTTCTAACGTGCACAATATATAGTCTTTACAGTATCACACTATGCCATAATTTATATTTTTTTGATTTATATCGATACCTGCCTTGAGCGAATTTACACGTGTTTGATCCAAATACAAGATCTACAACCCAGGCTGGGGTTACGGCCATCAGCGAGATTTGGCTTGCTATCTGGTAAGCTTGCATTTCACATGGTTTTAAGTTCATGCTGATTTGATTGTTTGATGAACCACCATCTACAACGTTTGTGCTATATTGGGACTTTTTTCATACAATCATTTATTCATTTATTATTATTTTTTCACTGTGGACTTTATTTAGTGCAACTTTATCCTTTTTTTTTTTTTTTTTTTTCCTTGCGTTTATCTCACATTAATTGTAGCTTTTTGGGGGTTTTTGGTCCACCCTTAGTGCCGGTTCACACAGGGGCGGCACGACTTGCAGGTCGCCTCAGCGAGGCGACCTGCAAACGACTTCCGAGGCGACTTGCAAAACGACTTCTGCATAGAAGTCTATGCAAGTCGCCTCAAGTCGCCCCCAAAGTAGTACAGGAACCTTTTTCTAAGTCGGAGCGACTTGCGTCGCTCCTATTAGAACGGTTCAGTAGCACAGAACGGGAGGCGACTTGTCAGGCGACTAGGTCGCCTGACAAGTCGCCCCTGTGTGAACCGAGCCTTAGTGTTTTTTTGGACTAGCGCAGTTTTTTTTTTCTCTCCATACTTATTATACTCACTGAACTGCAACTCAATTTATAACATTTGTATCGTGTTTTTTTCTGGATTTTTGGTTGATATTCTGTCTCTATTGTTTAAAATACACCTATGATAACAATTATAGACCCTTCATTTCTTTGTGAGTGGGCAAACCTACAAAACCTCCAGGGGATCAAATAATCATTTTCCCCACTGTATATAGCCAACAAAAGGTTATGTTCACCACTCTGCGGTACATTGACATGTGTTGCGTTAGGGCAGCTCATTCTTTTGAATGGGCTCTCAAGCACACTAAAATGCCCTCTTTTTTTCTTTTAAAGGCAATTCATCGCAATATACAGCAGTGTGGTGTACTAAAATGCATATGCAGTGGCAAGGTGTGTTGGATACCATTAAACAATAATGGCACATCAGTCCCACAACAAGCAACCCACAGGGCATGAACAAAGCCTAAAGGAACAGTCCGAGTACTGTGCTGCATTAACATTTGTTGGGTTCATTTGAATGGCCTGCTTAACACACCAAAAGATGCACGTGTAGCATATTTGTCAGCACACTGCCACGCACATTAGTGTATTGCTGCCAACACCATCTTTAAACGCAGGGCAAAAGGGGCAGCTGCTCCAGGACCAGTCATTTTTGTGGGGCTCAAAGCAGCTGAGCTGCCCTTTGAGCCTGCGCTGCCCACGGAGAGTTGATAAGTGGATTTGGCTATCACTCAGGAGATGAGGACAGAACTGAATGTTGGGGGCACTGGTGTTTGGATGTTCTATGTGCAGCCTGTGTGGTGACTGGCCAGCTTGGCAAGGTAAACTTTAGCCAGGGAGAGCACCTGTCAGTCCCGGGCACAGTCAGAGTCCTGACCTCAACCCGATAGAAAACCTTTGGGATGAATCAGAGCGGAGACTGCAATCCAGGCCTTCTCATCCACATCAGTGCCTGACCTCACATATGTGCTTCTGGAAGAATGGTCAAACATTTCCATAGACACCCTCCTAAACCTTGTGGACAGACTTCCCAGAAGAGTCGAAGCTGTTATAGGTGCAAAGGGTGGGCCAACTCAATATTGAACCCTACGGATTAGGACTGGGATGCCATTAAAGTTCATGTGTGTGTAAAGGCAGGAGTCCCAATACTTTTGGTAAGTGTGTGTGTGTAAAATATAGATAGATAGATAGATAGAGAGAGCAATGACCCTGTACAAAGCACATAGCATGGCCCAGAAGAACCCACCCTGTGGTAGGCGACTCTTGCTTGGTGCCCAGTGAAGAGGGGCACATGGAGGAGGTACCACCTGTCTACTACCTTGCCCATTGAGTAGTCATTCACACGCGATGCGCTCGTTGGGGAGCATTTATAAGCCCATTTTCTAACGCATGGCAACCAAAACAATAACGGTTCCTTACGAATGCCGTTCACACCAGCGCGTTGCTTTGCATTTGCCCAGCGCTGAGAAAAATTACAGACTGCGCTACTTTGTTTTAGATGCAACGCATTCAAATGTACACAAACGCAATGCACTGCAAGGCAACATAAATAAATGCAGCACGCATGCGTGGTGGAGTGAAGCTTTCCCATACACCGCAGACACACAGCTGCCTCCTCCGCTGAACCCCTGATTGTGGGCCGCACAGCATTGTGGGAGTGTGAGATAAGGGGGGCCCCCCTGTCCCCAGCTACCTGAGCATTTCTGTTCTATGAAGTCGGTGACCGGACCCGTCCACAGCGGACACCTCAGGAAGGCCAGCACACTGTCCAGCACCCACTCCGCATCCTCCGCCATGGGACCGCCCGCTCTGCTCCTCCAGCTGTGTGGCGAGCAGGAGCCCGGATGGAGGGAGGGCAACGGGAACGCGCAAGGAGGTCGGGGCGGAATGCGTTTCCGTGGCAACCAACGTCATGGCGATGTGTAGTATACAAGCGGGCCACGCCCCCTGCACAATCCCTGCCTGCTCATTCTGCTCGCTGTGGGGTGAAGGCGCTCTCACCAGGGCTATGGCGGGACTCCTGGGAGAGCAGTGTAATGTGTGATAATAAAAAGACATGTTGTAGGTCAGGGACCAAAGCAGAACTCTAAAGGAGCCTGCTGCCCCTGTGTGCAGGTCCTAGCAGTGACAACTGTGAGCAGTCCTGAGCTGGGGGGAGTGTGAGGACCACCAGGAACAGAAGAACCCGGAAGTGGTCACCTGCAGGGGCCAATCATCTGTGGCCGGTGTCTTGCTGAGAAAGTTCCCTTGGCGGATAAGGACCCCCCCTGTACTGCGCAGTACAAACTACTATCAGCCGAATCTCAAAATGTTCAATCAGCTGTACATGGCGCCTGTGCCCTAGGTCCAGGTTCCTTCCCCACCATCCAAGTGGACCTAGAGGGGGTATAAAAAAGAGCCGAGCGAAGCGAGGCCGTGCCCGAAGCGTGGCGAGCGAAGAGTGGCGAGCCCGCAAGGGGCCCTCTTACAGGCGCCGTGTACAGCTGATTTTCCCCTTTTCACCTTCGGCTATTTCCGCCGGATCCTACTGCGCAGGCGCAGCGCAGTAGAGGGGGGTCATCCGCCGAGGGGAACTTTCTCGGCAGAACACCAGGGCATTCCTTCAGTGCAGCTGAACACACCCCATACCCCTCATCCAGCTGCTGGGCTCACACATGTGGGTTCAACCTGAAGTAGTCCAAATATGCCCAAGCTCATCACCAAGGGTGCTTTCACACTAACAACTAGGGTTGCCACCTTTTCTTCAAGCCAAACCCGAACACTTTAGCGGCACTTTTCATAGTTTACTCTATAGGATTATAAAAGACCTGGAGCATCTTTGGGTGTCCCAAAGAGAGTGGTAATGCAGCACGCTGCGGCAAACAGTGGATGTGGCCAAACTGCTCTTGCTGACATCATTGCCCCCCCCCCCCGTGCCCCATTGATGCCAAACCTGCCCCCAGACAGCGGCCCGCAGCTCCCGGATGGCAACAGATTTTGTGTGACTATCTCAGTTACTTGGGGAGCCACAGCCCAGTCTGAATAATGTGTCCGGGTTTCAGGCAGACTGAAACCCGGACACATAGGGGGTTATTTACCAAAGGTAAATCCACTTTGCACTACAAGTTCAAAGTGCACTTGAAATTGCACTGAAAGTGCACTTGGAAATACAGTCGCTGTAGATCTGAGGAGGACATGCAAGGAAAATAAAAAACAGCATTTTTGCTTGAACATGATTGGATGATAAAATCAGCAGAGCTTCCCCTCATTTCAGATCTACCCCTCAGACTCACAGCGACTGCACTTCTAAGTGCATTTTCAGCGCAATTTAATGTGCACTTTGCACTTGTAGTGCAAAGTGGATTTGCCTTTAGTAAATAACCCCCATAGTTCCAAACCTTGACTGTCCGGGTGAATCCCAGACAGAGTTGTCAAACTCCCGCAGCATTTTTTACTGACAAAACATGGAACATTTACTGGCGGAGCACGTTTTTTATTTGCAACCTGAGAAATTACAGAACTCCTATTGAAAACAAACACAGTGAATATTTGAACGTATAAACAAGATATGGAAACACTGACAATACCAGTCACCACCACCCCACCCGGCTCTCCTACTCTGTGTTGGAGATAATAGGGGGCTCTGTGCAGGCTCCATGCCCAGGGATGTCAGATGAGGTCGGTGGCAGGTGGGGATCGATGTTGGTGTAGATCAATGAGGTGTCCTTGGGTGTCACAGGGGCGTTTGGCGTGTGCTCCTCTCTTCCGCAGCCACAGGAGGAGCTGACAGCACTCTGCATGGAGGGGCCTGAGGATCGGACTTGGCAGCTGGTGGGTCAGTCTCACGGTCCTACACTGTGCGCCTCCTCCCTTCTCAGCCAATGGGATCGCTTCTCCTTTTGGCCAATTGGTAAATGGGTCTCTCGACCCACTTCCTGATTGGCTGGGAGGAGAATCAGTGTTACAATAGCGAATATTCATTCGCTATTGTCCCACACCTGGGTGGGCTTCGGACGCAGTGCTCCGCGGCCCGATCCCTACCTATTTTGAAGCCTATTAGAGCCTCTGGCTCTAATCACGTGCTTCAAAATCCCCCATTGGAATCCATGTGTCCGGCACCCTGCATGTAGGTTAGGGGGTTGGATGCATGGATAGAGGGGGTTTACATTGTGAAAATAGATGAGGATGATTTTGGGTGGGGATGAGAGTTACATTGCGAAGAGCCACTCTACTCCATTGGACATTCCAATCTACAGCACAGCAGGATGCCACTGCACACTGGTGACTTACCCTCCATGCTGCTCTCTGTCTTGCATCTGTAATGCATGCACCTGAGAGGGCTGTGTCCACTCCCACCACTGACGAGACTGACCACACCCCCTCACTAAGTCCCACCCTGCCCCGCCTAATTACAATACTAGTAACCTAGCAGCAGGCTCCGCCTCAACAGTGAAGGAAGCAGAGCGAGTGCAGGATCCTTCGGGGAGGGAGGAAGGGAGGAACATGGAGAGGAGGAGACAGGCGGCTGCCTGCTGTGCTAAGTCTAATGCCGCGTACACATGATCGGATATTCCAACAACAAAATCCTGGATTTATTTCCGACGGATGTTGGCTCAAACTTGTCTTGCATACACACGGTCGCACAAATGTTGTCGGAAATTCCGAACGTCAAGAACGCGGTGACGTACAACATGTACGACAAGCCGAGAAAAATTAAGTTCAATAGCCAGTGCGGCTCTTCTGCTTGATTCCGAGCATGCGTGGAATTTTGTGCGTTGGAATTGTGTACACACAATCAGGATTTCCAAAAACGAATTTTGTTGTCGGAAAATTTGAGAACCAGCTCTCACATTTTTGTTGTCGGAAATTCCGACAACAAATGTCCGATGGAGCCTACACACTGTCAGAATTTCCGATAACAAGCTCACATCGAACATTTGTTGTTGGAAATTCCGACCATATGTACGCGGCATAACAGTTTCATTCATTAAGCTGCTGTACGGAGGGCCCCTTGGGACGCTCGGGCCCCTTACAAGTGTGTTGCCTGTATCCCCTTGATGGCGGACCTGGATGTGTGCCAGTGAGGTCTCTTGTGGGAGATGCCCGTTGGTAGCTAGGGAGTTGAGGAATGTGCATTACAGTGTTAATTTTGGCAGCAAATTTTCGATTTAGTTTTAGTCTTAGGACTAAAATGGCATTTTAGTTTTAGTCCCATTTTAGTCTTCTGCAATTGTTTTAGTTTTAGTTGTATTTAGTCGACTAAATCTCCAGTACATTTTATTCGACTAAAATGTCCTACGTTTTAGTCGACTAAAATCTCTAGTACATTTTAGTCGACTAAAACTCATTTTAGTCCTCTAAAATCTAATAGGAGTAATTAAACTGTAAAGCATTAGTTAACATTTCTCTACAATTTCCAAACTCATTATATACTGCTGGAGAGAAAAATCTAATATTTTATTTATTATGGCATTGAGGTATGAACATGCACTACAGACCAATGTTAATTTTGAAGTCAAATTTCAATTTAGTTTTAGTCTTAGTCTTTTGACTAAAATACCATTTTAGTTTTAGTCGTATTTTAGTCATCTCAGTTGTTTTAGTTTTAGTCGTATTTTAGTCGACTAAAATAATATTAATTTAGTCGACTAAAATGTTTTAGTCGACGAAATTAACACTGGTGCATAAAGGGACCTGGAGCTTATCAAAGAACTTTAGCTAGTAAGCCCTGGTGAAACGGTCAGGCCCAGGGCTTTTTCCAGTAGGAAGAGACCTAATAGTGGCCAGCAGCTCGGCTGTAGTGATAGGAAGTTCCAGTTCTGCTTTCTGTTCTGGGGATAGGTTGGGAAGACCTACTGAAGAAAGGTACGTTGCTTTACGCGATTGCTTGAGAGCTACTTCTGTCAGAGAGGAGGCGGAGTCCAGATTGTACGAGGCTATTTTTGAGATATGTTGGGCCGGGACTCCGGTTAGAGAGTGTAGCTTATGGACATGAGCTAAAATACGCTGCTTGCAAAGCGCCCTTGCCAGTAACTGACACATTTGTTGCCGTGCTCATAATACATATGGGCCATATAACGTTGCTTGCGGCAAATTCTGTGGTCTAACAATTTTGAAAAAAGTGTACGCAATTCGGTCAGGTGGCGGAACTCCTCAGGATCCGACGTCCGTTTATTGCCTAGCTCCGGAAGTCCGCCTGCCTTTTTTATTTTGGAGCCTAGTGCGATGAGGGTGGCTCGGACTACCGCCTTATGTCCCTCCCATAGAACGCCATCACTGACCTCACCATTGGCGTTTTCTGCAAAGTAATGGGACATAATATACCTGTTTTAATCCTTGAAAGGCCGCAGCACCACACCGCAACCATGTGCATTACTGTAGCACAGCCCTATTCACTTGTATGGGGGGATTGGGCAGCTGTACTGCCCTCCAAACACAATTTCTGCTGCAAAGCATTGCAGCTGTGATATGTGTACCTCTCCCTCTGCCTGCTACATTATGTTAAGGGGAGCAATCAGGTGGTAACTAAAAAGCAGCTCAATGTCTTGTTTTTACCACCCCGGCTGTAAGTAAAAACAAGGCATTAAAGTATCTCTAAGGACCCTTCACACTTTTTCTTGAAAAAAATGCGTCAAAAACGTATATGCGTTTTTGCAGTGTTACCTGGATTCCTGACTCCAATCCTGCACCTGTGAAACTTGGACATGTGACTCAAAAAACACTGTAGAAACGCACCCTTGGTGATATCTTTGACCAAAAATGCAGCATGCAGGACATTTAAAAATTTATAGCACCCACAGCACACTGGTGTGAAGAGTTCCATAGGATTTAAAGGCATACATTTTTCATGCATTTTTCTTCTGCCTTTTTTTTTTACCCCCAAAACGTATCAAAAAGGGCCCTTAGCCCCCCCCCCCCCCATTCACACCTGAGCAGGTTCCTGAAGCACGACGATACTAAACATTCTCATTCTCATTATACTCAATGGTGTCCACTCACACCTAAGCGTCATACTGCTGCTTGTTGCACAAAAAAGCACATGACTTTTTGGGGGGGGCAGAATTGCACTTTTTTTGCAAAATACGCAACACAAGCCCAGTGATGCCCACAAGAACCTCTATGACCCCAGTGATGCCCACAAGAACCTCTAGGACCCCAGTGATGCCCATTACAAGAACTTCTACGACCCCAGTGATGCCCATTACAGTAGAGCAGTGGTTCCCAGCAGGACCACAGCAGTGTCCCCATCCCACGGGACCCGCCGATGATGGAAAACCACGGCCGTTGCGGTGCTCACACGGCTGGAGGAGATATATAGGCATGTAGAAGGAGCTTGCAAGCTCCGAGCGCGTAGCCTGTTACTGCACAGTTTGCCCCCAACCTAACATCACTATATCCACTTATGCACTCCAAGCTGGTTTACAGGGGTCCTGGCACTTCCTACATCTCCTCCAGCCCTGTGAGCACCGCAAGCGGCCGTGGTTATCCATCATCAGTGGGTCCTGTGTTAGTACAGCGATCTCCCCTGCTGAGCTATTGTGTTCTGACAGGGGGACACCCCCGCACCAAAACATTGGCTGAGAGTGCTGATCGGGAGCCAGTCGGCTGCTGGTTTCCCAGCATGCTCGTCCGGCTTCTATTGAGCTTCGATGTTGCCCGCATTTAGTCCATGTGTATTAGGCTTTAGTTAGAGTGTACCTACCATTAGAGCCCTTTCGCACTGCCAGCGCGGGAGGCATCGGCGGTAAAGCACCGCTAGTTTTAGCGATGCTTTACCGTCGTTTTTGCAGCGCTTTTGGGGCGCTTTTAACCCCAGCTAACGGCCAAAAAAGGGTTAAAAGTGCCCGCAAAGCGCCGGAGCCGAGGCGCTTTGCAGGCGCTTCGGCAGCGCTGCCCATTGATTTCAATGGGCAGGGGCACTTTAGAAGCTCAAAGAAGCTGCTTGCAGGACTTTTTTTCCTGTCCTGCCAGCACAGCGTTTTCACACTGAGATTGCAGATGAGGCTTTTTTCGGGCGCTAAAGCGCCTGAAAAACGCCTCCAGTGTGAAAGGGGTCTTAAGCTTTTCTCCTTGTCTTGCACTGGGACTGGGGAGCGCAGCTGGTGGGAACAAGCCCAGATTGTACACATGTAGGGCTCAGTATACAGTCTCAGCACAATTAGTAGCAGGACAAAGCAACTCCCATGCATATGCACAGGACAAGAGTTACATCACCCTGGCCCAAGCATTGGGGATGGCCAAAGACTCCTAACCTGGAATAAGAGCAAGTGTAGATGGAAACACCAGTGACAGAGGGGAGCATGGACATTGAGCCACTGCTGGTGATCGCTTTGCAAAGTAAGTGTCATGATGTGCAAATATGCCGTGCATAGTTCACAATTTTACATACATTATGTATGTCAAGCCAAAAACATTTTTTTTTTCTAATTTTGGATAGAAATGGAAAGGATTTACACAGACATAAACAAAAAAAACGATTTCATAATGTTACTAAATCTAACCCATATGGCTCCACCACCATGATCTCAAAATAGACAGATTTCAGAGACAGCCCACTCTAATGACTATGGAGCCAAGAAGAGAGCTGCCAAAATTTCTGGTGACAGCTTGCTGCTCAGTTGTTGCCAGATTAATGGCACGCTTATGTATGTACATAGTCAGAAGGCGGCTGACATTAAACTTGGCGCAGTCTGAACACTTACTTAACTGCTTCCCGACCAGCCACCGAAGTTATACTGCAGCAGGTTGGCTCCCCTGGGCGAGCCGTCGTAGCTGTACGTCGGCCGCTTCAAGACCACTTAGGGGGCCCGCGCGTGCCCGCGGCACGATGTCTGAGCCGATGCGGGTGCCTGGCGGTCTTGATGTCCGCCGGGCACCCGCGATCGCTCCACATAGAGACAGAACAGAGGTCTGTCAATGTAAATAGACAGATCTCCATTATGTCAGGGGTGAGGAGACTGATCAGTTGTTCCTAATGATTAGGAGCAACAATCGGTCTCCTCCCCCAGGCAGTCCCATCCCCCCACAGTTAGAAACACTCCCTAGTACACACATTTAACCCCTTGATCGCCCCTGGTGTTAACCCCTTCCCTGCCAATGACATTTATACAGTAATCAGTGGCTATTTTTAGCTCTGATCGCTGTATAAATGTCAATGGTCCCAAAAAAGTGTCAAAAGTGCCGATCTGTCCGCTGCAATGTCGCATCCCCATTAAAAATTGCAGATCACGCCATTACTAGTAAAAAAAAAAAAAATAGTAATAAAAATGCCATAAATCTCATAAATCTATCCCCTATTTTGTAGACGCTATAGCTTTTGCACAAACCAATCAATATAGGCTTATAGCGATTTTTTTTTTTACCAAAAATATGTAGAAGAATACATATCGGCCTAAACTAAGGAAGAAATTTTTATTTTATTTTTTTAATTTGGGGGATATTTATTATAGCAATATATAGCAAAAAGTAAAAAATATTGTTGTTTTTTCAAAATTGTCGCTCTCTTTTTGTTTATAGCGCAAAAAATAAAAACCCCAGAGGTGATCAAATACCACCAAAAGAAAACTCTATTTGTGGGGAAAAAAGGATCTCAATTTTGTTTGGGTACAACGTCGCATGACTGCACAATTGTCAGTTAAAGTGACGCACAAAAAATGGCCTTGTCAGAAAGTGGGTAAATCCTTCCGGTCCTTAAGTGGTTAATGTTAATGAAATAATGCACCTTCCTAGATAAACCTGCAGCCAATTTTTATTTCATAAAAGTGGCAAAAGATGAAAACATTGGCATTTGAAAACGATTGGCTCCCTTAGAATTGTAATTTCCTGCTCTTGTGATTGGCTTACTTAATAAAATATCAGATCCAATCATGTGACTACAGCAGGATGACCCTTTGACGTACATTCCCGCAATGCACAAATGTGAACATAGCCTAGTGATGTATAGTGCTAAAAATCATGTATAATTAATGTATGGATCTGCAGAAACCAGCTGCAAATGGATTTAATTCATTTTTTACTTCTTTGCATCTTTTGTGTTGGGACATAACTCAAAGGATTACAGAGCTAAGTGCTGACAAACTTGCCAGAGCACAATAAATACTTGTCTGTGCACATAATCAGCAATTAGCATGCTTTTCAAAACCTGAAAAGTGTGTAAAGAAAAGTTCAAGATGTAACGGGGCAGTGCATGTTGCAACAAAATCATTAACATTGTCTAATGTATAATAGAAACAAAGTACCTTGTGTGGGCAAAGGTAGAGGGATATTGACGAATGTTGGAGGGCCTTTGTCTGCTTTTGTTGGATAGCACGAGCCAAGAAGGTGAAACCGGCAACTTAATCATTAGTTACAGATTATCTTTAACAATAGTTTTACAATGCTATACGGTATATAAAAAATAACTTTTTGTACAGTAGGGCAGATATACAGGGCTGTCAGCTATGACTTTACAGCAAAATTACCAATTTATCTGGCAGCACAATTTCACCTAAGAGGTAGCTCCCAATTCATTGAGCTGCTTTTTTTTTCTTGTAAAACTTTGTTTATTTGGTATAAGTACATATCTTAACATACATTTGCAGTATTCAGTACAGTAGTGGCACAAATGTTTGATCATCATTTCAAAACGGTATAGCAATGAACTCTACACATGGACTTTAGTCCCATATGATTTTTTGCAGAGATCTGCACCCTTTTTATACATTGCACTGATAGTTTATATATGTGGATACCCTGGATGCTAACGGTGGGAGTTCGGAGGTTATCATTTACCCCCTTTTATGTGGGTCAAAGCGTTTTAGCTGAACACGAGAGTGTGAGGCAAAGATAGCTGGTGAGTGCATTTCTTAAAGGGGAGTGGAATCATGGACACGGAGGTGTGGTGGAAGATGCAGCAAACAGAACTCCTTTTCATTTTATCACGTCACGGACTACTTTACACATTTTTGGATATTTATTATCAAATTTTTTTATATATTTGTACATTTTTGGTGCTCACTTTAAAGGAATTTCATTATTTCTTTTGGTTCACTTGTCATAACTGTTTATCTGAACACTATTTCACTGTTCTTACACCCATCAGGTTATTCACCATCATTGGTTTAGTATTTATTTGATGTCACATACTTTGTTATCACTACATTTCACTAGTTTGTTATAGACATTTGGCTGTTGGTTTTTGTTTTTTTGTGCAGGATTTATTAGTTTCAGCTCCACTATTTCTTTGGGGGGGTTGTCGATACAACAGAGAATTAAATTTTGTCCACACATTTGTACATGCCAAGTGGCTGCTTTAGGTATCTAGGTTTAATCCTTCCAAGAGTGCAGTGGTGGTATTATAGGGGCGGGCGGATTACCTCTATATCTATTGTTTTTAATTTTGGATGACTGAAATACCAGTTCTCCAGAAGGGGAGTGAAATGTATTCATGTATGTCTGAGCGTGTTTCATATGTAGAGCTCTAGCTAGTATACGGCCGCATTTATTGCCATGTTCATAGTACTTGTGTGACAAGTACTGTAGCTGTTTCCGCGCCTGGTGGTCTAGCAAGCGCGAGAACAGCTCCCTTAGCTCCATCAGTTTTAGTAAAGCCTCAGGGTCTCCACCATTCTTATGTTTGAGTTCCGATTGTTGTAGCGTGGTCAGTACCCTGTGGAAGTCTGCTTGGCATTCCCTTTTTAGTTTAGAACCAACTCACCACTGCCTTATGGCCTTCTCAGATCATCCCGTCACTAAGGTCGTCTGTTGTGTTTTCCTTAAAATAATATGTCAAGGTGTCTAAGATCTTTGAAGCTGCTACAGAGTCGTCCAACAGGTTTTCATTTAATCGCCAAGACCAGGCCCTATGGGCGCCTGCGGGTACAGCGAGGGTGACCGTGATTGGTGCATGGTCTGACATAGTAATGTGCTCAATGGACAAGTGCTGCAGGTGCTCTAAAGTGGGGTGGTCAATACAGAGAAGGTCTATATGTGTATAGACATTGTGGACCTTGGAATAGTAGCTAAAGTCTCTGCCAGAGGGGTGAAGTACTCTCCAACTATCAACCAGCCCATAGGTCTGAAGTGATTTACTGAAGTGCCTAAGGAATGCGTGGAAATAAGTAGGTTTACCATGTGAAGTATCGAGGGATGGGTCTGGACTGACATTGAAGTCACCCCGGAAAATCAGGGATCCCTCCCTAAACTCGGCAAGGCGCTCCAGGGCCATATCGAGAAAATCTGGTTTAAGTTAGGAGCGTATATGGTGGCAAAAGTGTATTTTGTATCTGCAATAGTCCCTTTAAGAAGGACATAATGGCCCAGGGCATCTACTTGATTCCCCGTGGGTTGGAAGGGACACGATTTATTAATCGCAATGGCCGTACCTCTAGATTTACTAACCGGGGCGGGGACGTACTGACGAACCACTGATTGTACAGGTGCGTGGGTAATTTAGATGTAGACAGGTGAGTGAAATGGGTCTCTTGTAGGAAAATGACCTGTGCCCTTAGCTTCTTTAATTCCCACCATAGCTTGCATTTTTACTCTTTTTTTGGCACAGATTGTTGTTTTATTGAGTTAAGGTTTTATTGTTACCATTATTTGCTTTTCAGGTACACGATTCAGCTGCAGCACTGATTTATTTATCTTGGCAGCAACAGTGTTTGCTCTCACGATACGTAAATCAGCGACTGCAGCGCTGTAGGAGGAGATTTCACCACCACAGTTAAAAAAAAACGGTGCATCTATGCCCATCATTAGAAGTGGGTGGATGCAGGGCGGTATTCTAATGATGGGCATACCCACCAATCAATATTTTTTTGTTCAGCCCACAGGCTGCATGAAAAAAAGAACATTACAATATTTGCCCAACAAGGACCAGCAACGTACTGGTATGTTGCTGAACTTTGAGTGGTTATACCAGAATGATGCCTGCAGGTTTAGGTATCATCTTGGTATCATTCTTTTCAGCCATCGGTCATCTTCCATGTAAAAGCAATCCTAGTGGCTAGTTATCTCTAAGAAACCGGAGGCTACAAGCATTTCATGACTTCGGTTTCATCGGATATAAACAGCGCCATTGGAAATTTGGGAAAGCATCTTAACACACCAATCTTGGTGTGGTCAGATGCTTTAGAGATCTAGAGTCTAATAGACCCCAATTTTTTTTTAAAAGAGTACCTCTCACTATCTATTGCTATCTTAGGGGATATTTACATTCTCTGTGATAACAATAAAAATGAAAAAAAAAAATGAAAGGAACGGTGTAAAAATAAGATAAAAAAGCAAAAAAAAAAAAAAAAAGCATCCCTGTCCCCCCGTGCTCATGCGCAAAAGCAAATGCAAGCGTCGGCTCTCATATGTAAACAGCAATTGCACCATGCATGTGAGGTATCACCATGAACGCCAGATTGAGGGTCAGTAATTTTAGCAGCAGACATCCTCTGTAAATCTAAAGTGGTAACCCGTAAAAGCTTTTAAAGGCTTTTAGAAATGTATGTAGTTTGTCTCCACTGTGCGGTTGTGCGCAATTTTAAAGCATGTCGTGTTTGGTATCTATGTACTTAGCATAAGATCATCTTTTATATTATACCAAACATTTGGGCAATATAGTGTGTTTTAGTGCATTAAAATTCAAAAAAGTGTTTTTTTTCAAAAAAACTTGCGTTTGAAAAATCGCTGTGCAAATACTGTGGCAAAAAAAAATTTGCAACACCCACCATTTTAATCTGTAGGGCGTTTGCTTTAGAAAAATATATAATGTTTGGGGGTTCAGAGTAATTTTCTAGCAAAAAAAAAAAAATTTCATGTGAACAAAAAGTGTCAGAAAGGGCTTTGTCTTCAAGTGGTTAGAAGAGTGGGTGATGTTTGGCATAAGCTTCTAATTTTGTGCATACAATACCAGGACAGTTCAAAACCTCCCAAATGAACCATTTTTGGAAAGTAGATACCCCAAGCCATTTGCTGATAGGCATGTTGAGTCCATGGATTATTTTATATTTTGCCACAAGTTTCGGGAAAATGACAATATGTTTTTTTTTTTGTTTTTCACAAAGTTGTCACTAAATTATATATTGCTCAAACATGCTATGGGAATATGTGAAATTATAACCCAAAATACATTATGCTGCTTCTCCTGAGTACAGGGATACCACATGTGTGGGACTTTTTGGCAGTCTAGTTGCATACAGGACCCTGAAAACCAAGCACCGCCTTCAGGATTTCTAAGGGCGTAATTTGTTGATTTCACTCCTCACTACCTATCACAGTTTCGGAGGCCATGGAATGCCCAGATAGCATAAAAGCCCCCAAATGACCCCATTTTGGAAAGTAGATATCCCAAGCTATTTGCTGAGAGGCATGCTGAGTCCATGGAATATTTTATATTTTACCACAAGTTTCAGGAAAATTACAGTATTTTTTTTCACAAAGTTGTCACTAAATGATATATTGCTCAAACAGGCCATGGGCATATATGAAATTACATGCCAAAATACATTCTGCTACTTCTCCTGAGTATGGAGATACCACATGTGTGAGACTTTTTTGGAGCCTAGCCGCATACGGGACCCCGAAACCAAGTACCTTCAGGCTTTCTAATCGCGAAAATGGTGATTTCACTCCTCAGTTTCAGAGTTTTACAGTTTTTCACTACCCCCCCCCCCCCCCAAATGACCCCATTTTGGAAAGTAGACACCCTATTTACTGAGAGGCATGGTGAGTATTTTGCAGCTCTCATTTGTTTTGGAAAATGTGGAAAATAAAGAAAGAAAAGGAAACATTTTTTTTCTTTTTTCAATTTTCAAAACTTTGTGACAAAAAGTGATATCTGCAAAATACTTAACATGCCTCTCTCCAAATAGCTTGGGGTGTCTACTTTCCAAAATGGGGTCATTTGGGGGGGGGGTTGTGCTATCTGGGCGGTGCTTGGTTTTCAGGCTCCTGACAAAAAGTCCCACACATGTGGTATCTCCGTACTCAGGAGAAGCAGCAGAATGTATTTTGGGGTATAATTTCACATATGCCCATGGCATGTTGGAGCAATATATCATTTATTGACTACTTTCTGAAAAAATAAATAAAAATTATTGTCATTTTCCCCAAACTTCTGGCAAAATATACAATTTTCCATGGACTCAACATGCCTCTCAGCAAATAGCTTTGGGTGTCTACTTTCCAAAATGGGGTAATTTGGTGGGGTTTTGTGCCATCTGGGTATTCCATGGCCTCCGAAACTGTGATAGGTAGTGAGGAGTGAAATAAAAAATTTACACCCTTAGAAATCCTGAAGGCGGTGATTGGTTTTCGGGGCCCCGTACGCAGCTAGACTGCCAAAAAGTCTCACACATGTGGTATCCCCGTACTCAGAAGAAGCAGCAGAATGTATTTTGGAGTGTAATTTCACATATGCCCATGGCATGTTTGAGCAATATACACATATATCATTTTTAACCTTTTTTTTTTTGTTTTTTTTGTTTTTTAGTAATTTTTCATTTACTTGTGAAAAAATATTCAATGTGCTCAACAAGCCTCTCAGCAAATGCCTTTGGGTGTCTACTTTCCAAAATGGGGTCATTTGGGGGGGGGGGGTTGTACTGCCCTGCCATTTTAGCACCTCAAGAAATGAGATAGGCAGTCATAAACTAAAAGCTGCGTGAATACCAGAAAATGTATCCTAGTTTGTAGACGCTATAACTTTTGCGCAAACCAATAAATATACTCTTATTGAATTTTTTTTTTACCCGAGACATGTGGCTGAATGCTTTTGGCCTTACATTTTAAATAAAGAACTTTGAAGCAAAATTAGGGTCACAGCTCATCAATGCACCCTGTTCAGTGCCCATCTGCAGCCTCTAAATTGCCCATCAATGCACCCTGCTCAGTGCCCATCTGCAGCCTCACCTTTCCCATCATTGCAGCCTCGCCAGTGTTGGATTATCCCTGCTGTCTCTCGAGGGAAGAGGAGGAGCGAGCGCCACTAAATTACACAGAGCCGCTATCTCCTGTGTACCCGGCACTCCGCCACTCACAGCCACGCCTCCTGGCCCTGCTCATATGATAGACAGAACAGGGGCCCAATGCGGGGCCAGGAGGCGTGACTGTGAGTGGCGGAGCGCTGCTTAAACAGGAGATTGCGGCTCTATATAATTCAGCGGTGCTCGCTCCTCTTCCCTCAGAGACAGCAGGGATCGGTGTATAACATGCAACCGCGATTTTCCCCTGATTTTAAGGGGGGAAAAGTGCATGTTATATGCCAATAAATACGGTATTTAAAATGGAGAAATACCATATTTGGCCACTAGATTGTGCTAAGTATCACAGAAAATGCCTATGATACTTAGCGCCATTTAGTAGCCAAATGTTGTAATTTCCATTTGAAATCAATGGAATATATATATCTGGCACAGGGAACAGTGTAACATTTGTTGTTTTGCTTCATTCACACAGGAAGAATGTATATGCACTTTCACTAGGCAAACTGCTATGCAAAGGTTTTGTAACTATAACTCTAAATGTATGAAACCACCCTAAGTACACCTGCTAGAGGATGGCTATGTTCATTCTCCATGGTCCCACTGTATGTAAGAAATGTAGCCACCCTGTCTTACTCGCTCTCAAGATGAGCTAGGGACTATACACTTATGCCGCATACACACGATCGGAAATTCGGCCAGCAAAAGACAGATGAGAGCTTTTGGTCAGAAAATGCGACCGTGTGTATGCTCCATTGGACTTTTGCTGGCCAAATTTCAGCCAGCAAAAGATTGAGAGCATGTTCTCAATTTTTCGGTCGGAAAAAGTTCCTATCCGAAAATGCGATCGTCTGTAGCATTTCCGACGTGCAAAATTCCTACGCATGCTCAGAAACAATTCGATGCATGCTCAGAAGCATTGAACTTCATTTTCTCGGCTCGTCGTAGTGTTGTACCTCACCGCGTTCTTGGCGGCCGATAGTTCCGCGAACTTTTGTGTGACCGTGTGTATGCAAGGCAAGTTTGAGCGCAATCCCGTCGGAAAAGCCGTCATATCTTTTTCTGTCCAAAATCCCGATCGTGTGTACGCGGTATTTGGGTTTTGTATTGTGCATGATCTCAACTAATATACACTGTTTATTCCAAACAAGTGGAACTGAGGGGTGGGGGGGAAGAGGGGGAAGAAAGGCTCACAAAGGATGTTACTGTACACGGAGGCAGAAAAACACAGTAAGAAACAATTTCATTCAAAATATATAACAATATATAACAATTAGCCAGTGGATGTGTATGGATTATGTTTGGAGAATAAGGATATTGTTTGGTGTCAGGTTAAGTGGTGAAGGGTTAAAATGCTTTCCAGTTTATTTTTAACTGTCTGTGTATCACTAGGGAAATTTTCCTTCACTTGCTATCTTAGTGACTCAACATCTAGGTTAGAGAAAATCTCTCAAAGTAAGGGGAATTACTTTCTTAGATTGTTGTCCCAAAACAGGTGTTCAAATTGGAAAATGTCCCCTTACCTCTTCTGGGGACAGCTCTAGAATTTTGTATTTCCCATCTGCATGACAGTGTTCACCAGTACAAATAGACAGCTGAGTCTCTCCAACGGGTACACAGGCAGCAATAAAAAACTTGACACAGAGTCTAACCCTTCCTCATTCTTTCAAAAACTAAAAAAAAAGAAAAGAAAAAAATTTCTACAGATGCACTTTAAAGAGGAAGTAAACCCTGATGGGTTTTACTTTCTCTTTGTTCCCCTGCAAAGTAAAAGCATAATGGGCTAGTATGCGTGGCACACTAGCCCATTATGTGGCACTTACCTGCAAACAAAGCCCGCGTCATCCCTGCTGGTGGCCGCATCCATCTTTGCCCCTCTTCCTTCCAGGGCCGCAGACTCCAGCTCTGTGACTGGCTGGAGTCGCATGAAGTCACTCCCGCACGTGCACGCGGGAGCCGTCAATTACGGCATGGCACTTGCTAGTGAAGAAACGGCACAGAGGGCCGTTTCTTCACAGCGCATACGCCCATGACATCATCGGCGCACTACAAGGTAAATATTTCCTAATCAGCGCACGTTTAGGAGATATTTACAGTACCTATAGGTAAGCCTTATTATAGGCTTACCTATAGGTACAAGTTGCACATAGGGGTTTACAACCACTTTAAAGAGTTTCCAAAAGCAAAACAAGCAATATTTTGCAGCTTACCAGTCCTGCAATATGGTTCTGCACTGGTTTCTAATCTTTCTGGTATTTTTCCTTTATTGTCACCTAGTGAGCCTGCTAGTAACACACTTCCTGTTCTAGGGTGACAACATTCACTCACCCTTTTGTATCTATGGTGGAACAGAGTTGTCACCCTAGGCTGCACTCCTGACTTAGGCTGCAAACATCTAATCCTCTCCTCATCTCTATTACATAGTGGGGAGGTGTGCTATATTTCACAGAAGATATCTGCTAAAGTTGAAAAAAAATTGGACTGATGAGCAGTATATAAACTTTTTGTTCTTCAGTTTAGATACACTTTAATTCATTATAACATTCCACTCATCCAGGTGACATTTAAAGGGTAACTCCACTTTCATGGAAAAAAATAAATATAAGGTATACTTCTGCTACACAAGCCATATTGTAATTTCATGTTATTATACATTTCCTTTCCATTTTAATTCAAGATGGCAACCTGGAGGCACTTCCAAAAATGTCTTAACCTCCCGGGCGGTATGATTATTTCAGATTTTAGGTGCTGAAAGAGGTACAATTATTTTGCATGGAGATTTGGTGTTTTATATTATAGGCCTGTAATTCTTAGGAATAATTCACTTAAATCTGTCCAAACAAGAGTCTAGTAGACATCGCGGGTATGATAAAGTTTGAAAAACGAAATCATAAATTATAATATAATAAATAACTATAAATAATTATACCAAATAATAATATAATAATAATAAAACTTATTCAATAATGTAATCAAATCAAAAACACTGAAATATGCTCAGTTGCAGAATTGTCGCTGTCATTACTTTTCAGTGTTTGATGACGGATCTCCCCACAAATCACTATCGCTCAATTCTACGAGTGATTCTAATTTATTATCACTGTTTTCTAGCTGGTCTAAAACCACTTTTGAAGTAAAGGGACGGTTTTGGTTGCTATGGACAATCTCCAGTTTCCAGGCAGAAAGAACAGTTTTTATAATATAAAACTGCATGCAGGACACTGGACAAACCACTAGGGACAAAGGGGATGTGTAATTATTTGATACAGTACTGTAATCTGTAAGATTACAGTATACTATCTCTATACTGTGTGTTTTACTTTTTGAATTTGGCGCCGCACTCCGTCCCCGTGGTGCGTCGCAACGTTCACAGGGAACAGACAGGCCCGGATTTACTCCCTTTGCCGCCCCAAGGCCGGGTCCTTCAATGCCGCCCCCCCCCCCCCCCCACACACACACACACACACAAACACATACACACACACCACCATTCTCGTCCTTTATCGATGACTGCTACAATAGATCAATTAAAAACATATCTCCACACCAGAGAACACTGAAAATAACTGGCTTTAATTGTACAGACTGAAAATACTTCAGGGTAAGTGCGCGAGGGGTAAGGATTTTTCGCAGGAAATGGCTGGTGTTAGTGCTTCAATCATCCCCGGCACCATGGTTGTTATTTCTATCATTACATTGTAATATAAAATGAAATAGTTCAACTCACCATAATGCAGAATCATTGGGAGCCCTGAGCGTGTCACTTGCCACCATCGCTTGTCACTTGCCACTATGCCTGCCACCAGATGAGGATGTCACTTGCCACGCTGCCTGCCACCAGATGGGGATGTCACTTGCCTCTATGCCTCCCACCAGATGGAGATATCACTTGCCACTATGCCTGCCACCAGATGGAGATATCACTTGCCACTATGCCTGCCACCAGATGGAGATGTCACTTGCCACTATGCCTGCCACCAGATGGGGATGTCACTTGCCACGCTGCCTGCCACCAGATGGGGATGTCACTTGCCTCTATGCCTGCCACCAGATGGGAATGTCACTTGCCACACTGCCACCAGATGGGAATGTCACTTGCCACGCTGCCTGCCACCAGATGGGAATGTCACTTGCCACGCTGTCTGCCACCAGATGGGAATGTCACTTGCCACGCTGCATGCCACCAGATGGGGATGTCACTTGCCACGCTGCCTGCCACCAGATGGGGATGTCACTTGCCTCTATGCCTGCCACCAGATGGGAATGTCACTTGCCACACTGCCACCAGATGGGGATGTCACTTGCCACGCTGCCTGCCACCAGATGGGGTTGTCACTTGCCACGCTGCCTGCCACCAGATGGGGATGTCACTTGCCACCATGCCTGCCACCAGATGGGGATGTCACTTGCCACCAGATGGGAATGTCACTTGCCACGCAGCCTGCCACCAGATGGGGATGTCACTTGCCACCATGTCTGCCACCAGATGGGGATGTCACTTGCCACACTGCCACCAGATGGGGATGTCACTTGCCATGCTCCCTGCCACCAGATGGGGATGTCACTTGCCACCATGCCTGCCACCAGATGGGGATGTCACTTGCCACGCTGCCTGCCACCAGATGGGGATGTCACTTGCCACGCTGCCTGCCACCAGATGAGGATGTCACTTGCCACGCTGCCTGCCACCAGATGGGGATGTCACTTGCCACCATGCCTGCCACCAGATGGGGATATCACTTGCTACTATGCCTGCCACCAGATGAAGATGTCACTTGCCACAATGCCTCCCACCAGATGGAGATATCACTTGCCACTATGCCTGCCACCAGATGAAGATGTCACTTGCCACTATGCCTGCCACCAGATGGAGATGTCACTTGCCACTATGCCTGCCACCAGATGGAGATGTCACTTGCCACTATGCCTGCCACCAGATGGGGATGTCACTTGCCACACTGCCTGCCACCAGATGGGGATGTCACTTGCCACGCTGCCACCAAATGGGAATGTCACGTGCCACGCTGCCTGCCACCAGATGGGAATGTCACTTGCCACACTGCCACCAGATGGGAATGTCACGTGCCACGCTGCCTGCCACCAGTTGGGAATGTCACTTGCCACGCTGCCTGCCACCAGATGGGGATGTCACTTGCCTCTATGCCTACCACCAGATGGGAATGTCACTTGCCACACTGCCACCAGATGGGAATGTCAAGTGCCACGCTGCCTGCCACCAGTTGGGAATGTCACTTGCTACGCTGCCTGCCACCAGATGGGGATGTCACTTGCCTCTATGCCTGCCACCAGATGGGAATGTCACTCGCCACGCTGCCTGCCACCAGTTGGGAATGTCACTTGCCACGCTGCCTGCCACCAGATGGGGATGTCACTTGCCACCATGCCTGCCACCAGATGGGGATGTCACTTGCCACCATGCCTGCCACCAGATGGGGATGTCACTTGCCACCAGATGGGGATGTCACTTGCCACACTGCCACCAGATGGGGATGTCACTTGCCACACTGCCACCAGATGGGGATGTCACTTGCCACCAGATGGGGATGTCACTTGCCACACTGCCACCAGATGGGGATGTCACTTGCCACACTGCCACCAGATGGGGATGTCACTTGCCATGCTCCCTGCCACCAGATGGGGATGTGTGTCACTTGCCATGCTGCCTTCTATCAGATGGAGGAGGGCGGAACAGCGGTGCGGGCAATGAGAGATGTCATCTCTCTCCCCCGCTGCCGCACCGCTGACATTACATAGATTTTTTCAAAAATGGCGCCGGGCTGCGCAATCACGCTACTGCGCATGCGCCGCCCGGCCGAGCGCGTACGAGCTTTCCCGAGCCCGGCCGGCTTCGGAACGGCGCATGCGCAGTTGCGTGGTTGGCTCGCGGCCATCTTTTCTATGGGCACCGGTGCCCCTAATAGAGTTTAATGGGCAGCCCGAATAGGGGGGCGGCCGCGAAGTCGCCGCAGGAGCGGCGCCGCCCCTGCACCACTGCCGCCCCGAGGCCTGGCCTCGGTGGCCTTGTGGCGAATCCGGCCCTGGGAACAGAGCTCGGCACTGTGAATCGAGCGAGACACGGCAGCTCGCAGATCACAGCGGGGGGACATTGCAGGATCCAGGGGACAAGATAAGTAAACTCTACAAGGATCCTGCGATGCGATTCTGAGTCTGGCTCGGGGTTACCGCTTTTGGTATTGAAAATCCACCCCGAACCAGACTCGGGAATACCACTAGGGGGGGGTTAAAAAAAACTAACTAGGTCTAGGCAGATGTATTCTTCACTCCACTGCTATACATCTATCATAATTAGCGGGTTGCGTACAATCACTTCCTAATCCAACGCCGACGCCCGGATCTGGCAAAGTGACCCTTCTCTATTCTTTCTATGAGTCTTTTTAATTCATGGAGCCATTTGACATTGTCCGGTACTTAAGTCTTTGGACTTTAAATGAGGTTTGTTACTGTAAAAATAAGTGTATGGAGTATATATATGATGATTAAACCTTTATTGTATCAAACGCAGTTCCGTGGTCTAGAAATGCATGATAAAGTTTTCAAAACATAAGCACAACCATATACAAATAGGCTGACATAATAATACAAATATACCATGGACATATACATTGTCTACAATGATGATACATAGTTATACATATACACACAACTAGATACGTGCTGGATAAAAGGCCAAATTGTCTTGGCATCACACGAATAAAAAATTCTACGCGTTTCATGAATCACGCTCACTCATCAGGAGTATAGATGCAATAATTCACTGTAAGTACAGAAAGGTCAGGTATAAAAAAAAACAATAAACCCTTTGTAAAAATTGAGGGAGGGGAAAATTTCTGAAATTTCCAATAAAGTTCCCTTAAGAGTATGAGCAAACTGATACTTATAGATCAGCTCGAGAACTGTATCGGCTCACATGAGGACAAAGGGCATGGAAGAGGGGGCCACCAACATAGGCCCGGCCTGGAGCTGAGGCAGGAAGACCCAAACCAGATCAAGGGGTCAGCTAAATGGCAGGTCAGATCATCATAATACAATCCCTGAGAGGGTGGATAAGTATACGCAGTGCAATTTCAGTCATTTTGTAGAGGCTCAAATAGGAAGCTGCTTGCTATTGTGGCACACCTGTGGGCTTGATCCCAAACCGCGCTGGCTGTATTCCCCGCTCCTTTGCCACAGGATTTGATTAGCAGCAGCCAATGGCTCCCGCTGCTGCCTCTCTGTCCTGTGAGGAGAGAAAGATCAGAGAGAGATTGGGCTCAGGTAAATGCGGGGGGAACTGCACACAGAAAGTTTTTTTTTACCTTAATGCAGAATCCGGCGGACAATTCGATCATGTGTGGGCTTCCCTGGACTTTCAGCGGACTTTTCCAGTCGCAAATCTGACAGACTTTAGATTTGGAATGTCACGGAACGTCCCACACTCCGCTTGAGTGCTTCCGTCATATACCGCTTCCTAAGTTCTGGAACACGAGTCCAATGGATCTGGCTATAGGAACCCCAAGAACTAGACAACACCAGTCTTGAAGTACATCAGAACTAACTTTTTATTTGAGATCTCACACACATTTATACAGCAGGGATGACTCAAAGCTAACCTAATTAACATGAGCTAATTTACTACAAAATGTACCCAGACCAGATGACAGACTTGTGGGCACCGAGCTTCACACATTAATATAAACACAATAGCTGGAGCTAATTACAATTAACAATACAAACAACAATCTACCCCCTCCTCAGCCTAGACCATTCGTCTCCTAGCCAGTGCTGGTGGCTAATGTGATCAGCTCTCTCAATTAACATAAACACAGGTTGATGACACCAGCATCTCCTCACAGGATGTGTCCCAACAGAATGAATCAGTCTTATCAGCAGGGGGCTGCTGGAGGAACCCCCCCTCCCTCTTCAGGGACACAGATCCACAGCAAGGAGTCCCCAACAGAATCAAACAACAAACAATATATACATATATACACGACTGAGTCCGATTAGTACAGTTCAGACCGGACCTCCAATTCACCCCACAAAGAGCACCGTTCCATTGAAAATCCAGGGCCCATAATCAAAAGGCAACAGGCTTGCATTCAGTCCTCTCCAACAGCCTCTGCCCCGGCTAGGTCTGTGGCATTTCTCCCCTTTCGGCAGGAGACTAACACAGGAGGAGACCCCAGACGGGTTGACTCCGAAGTTAGTCCATAGTTCCAGTCCTCTACTGCCTGTACCCACACAGTACCCCAAACAAGTTGTTCCAAACAGAGTATTACTCACCCAACCATCCCCTGCCTCTCTCGGAGAACATGCCCACTGCTGGGAAGAGACCTGGACTGGCCCTTCTCCCTGGAGTCCTTTCTGCCACTGGAGAGAAAACAGGGGGACTGGGCTCACTCCATCCTGCTTTTGGGGATCTGGGCCGACTGCCCAGCATCCCTGGGTTATACAGGTGGGGACTGAAGCCCCATCCACCGACACCAGATCAAGCTGCAGTTGTGAGGTGTTGACTGCGTTCTCTCCTTGGATCCTGATCTGCAGCTCACGATAGACTGTCACCTCCTCAACTTGGGCCTCCACAATTGCTGCAGGTGTGGGGCAGAGGTCTTGGACCCTCTGTCCGGTTGCCAGCACTTCTGCTGGGGATTCCGCATCCTCCGCTCCAGCTAACCGTTGGGGCAGGAGGCTGGCTTCATCCACTCCCAAACTGTGTAGTTGCCATTGGAAAAGGGAGCCGGCTGCTTCCTTTTCCATTCCCTCATCTGGCTGCTGGGACAACAAGTCGATGGTACTGTCTCCCAGGTGCACGGATTTTTGCTGGGGAAGAAAGTCCGCTTCCTCCACCCTGGCCAACTGTTGGGGAGGGACAACACACACCTCCTCTCCCTTCTCCCCCTGTATCTGCTGCTGGTAAGTGATTGCCACCTTCTCACCCTGAGCCTCCGAAACTGCCACAGGTGTGGGGCAGAGGTCTTGGACCCTCTGTCCGGTTGCCAGCACTTCTGCTGGGGGTTTGCTAGGTGGTTCCTCCTCTACAGAAACGTCTATTAAATCCCCAGTCTCTGGAATTGGTAAAAGTGTGGGACAGAGGTCTTGGACCCTCTGTTCAGTTACCAGATCTTCAGCTGGAGAAGTTTGTGATGCTGCAGGCAGAAAATCACATGTCCCTGTCAGTGTTGTGGGAGAAAGGCCGACTACCTCTTCTCTCAAGAAGGCTGAAGCCACTGTTGGTGCTGGGCAGAGCACAGTGAAGTTTGGCCCTGATAGCAGCTCTTCTGCTGGAGGCTCATCAGGTTGTTCTTCCTCAGCAGAAAAGTCTATAAAATCCCATGTCTCTGCAACTGATGTCTGGGGATATAGGTTCACCATCTCCTGTCCATGGAACCCAGAAGATGCTATCATTTCTGGGCAGAGGTTAGCAGAGCTCTGCCCTGTTGTCAGCACTTCAGGTTTGGGGATGGCAATCTCCGGATTTTCCACTGCCGATTCTCTGGCATGCTGCTGAACTTGTCCTAGCAGTTTCCTGTATGCCCTTTCCAGATGCTGTTCCTTCCTTAGCAAATGGTCCAGATCAGGTTTGAACTCTGAGACCCCTGCAAGACCGAGCATAACCTCTCTATATTCTCGCAGGTCCTCAAGGTCAGGTTCCCCTTCATCACCAAACATAAAATGATCTGTAAGGCTCTCCCACAGCAATCCAGGGCCTCCAAAGTCATATCCCTCCGGAGAGCATTCTGTTGTCTCCCCTAAATATCCCTCCTCTGCGTGCCATTGCAGAGCCCGATAACGATTGTCCAGCTCTATCTCCTGCTGGACCAACCTGTCCAACTCAGTCACCCATTGCTCCTGGGGCTGCTCTCCCAGGAATGCCATCCGCAATGCCCGTTGGTCACTGGCCCGTTGTTCTTGGGTTGGAAAGCACTTGCCCTGTTTTATACCAGCGAGAAGGAGGGCTGCAATCCAGAGCTCCACCCGAATTTGCTGCCTGAGCTCCAGGTATTCATCCTTAGACACAGTCCTGGTGTATGTTGAAAGGATGATCCGCAGCAGCCCCGGGAACTCTGATGCCAGGTCCATATTTCCGCTGGGGTGACTGAAGTCTTCTATGCTGATCTTGGATCCAGTTGGAGGTTTGGATGTCCCAGACTGCAGGAAGCTTTCCCGCTGCTTGCCACCAATGTCACGGAAAGTCCCACACTCCGCTTGAGTGCTTCCGTCATATACCGCTTCCTAAGTTCTGGAACACGAGTCCAATGGATCTGGCTATAGGAACCCCAAGAACTAGACAACACCAGTCTTGGAGTACATCAGAACTAACTTTTTATTTGAGATCTCACACACATTTATACAGCAGGGATGACTCAAAGCTAACCTAATTAACATGAGCTAATTTACTACAAAATGTACCCAGACCAGATGACAGACTTGTGGGCACCGAGCTTCACACATTAATATAAACACAATAGCTGGAGCTAATTACAATTAACAATACAAACAACAATCTACCCCCTCCTCAGCCTAGACCATTCGTCTCCTAGCCAGTGCTGGTGGCTAATGTGATCAGCTCTCTCAATTAACATAAACACAGGTTGATGACACCAGCATCTCCTCACAGGATGTGTCCCAACAGAATGAATCAGTCTTATCAGCAGGGGGCTGCTGGAGGAACCCCCCCTCCCTCTTCAGGGACACAGATCCACAGCAAGGAGTCCCCAACAGAATCAAACAACAAACAATATATACATATATACACGACTGAGTCCGATTAGTACAGTTCAGACCGGACCTCCAATTCACCCCACAAAGAGCACCGTTCCATTGAAAATCCAGGGCCCATAATCAAAAGGCAACAGGCTTGCATTCAGTCCTCTACAACAGCCTCTGTCCCGGCTAGGTCTATGACATGGAACATGCTTCAAATCTTTACGTCGTAACTCCGCCGGACCCAGAAATCCGCTCGTCTGTATGCTAGTCCGACGGACAAAAACCCACGCTAGGGCAGCTATTGGCTACTGGCTATCAATTTCCTTATTTTAGTCGGGTGTACGTCATCACATAGGAATCCGTCGGACTTTTGTGTGATCGTATGTAAGCAAGTCCGTTTGTTAGAAAGTCCTCCGCAAGTCCGCCAAAAGTCTGTCGAAAGTTTGTTGGACGGGCTGTCGGACTTTTGTAGCCAAAAAGTCCAGCCGTGTGTACGCCCAATTAGTCCGGATGTATCCTAGGATTCCACTATATCCTTGTTGAGAAAAGATGCTGAAGCTGGTCAGCACAGGACCGAAGGCATGAGGAAACACCCAAATGAATTTCTAAGTTTTATCTAATTGTCTGTCCTGAAAAATCCTGGGACCTACATAGAAGGATCACATACAAAAGGGAGATTTTAACAAAAACAGTGGTGCTTTATTATTGTAATAGATAATCAGAGTTACAGAATACCATTCAACAGAGTAGAGTACACTACATACGTAGATTACATATTTGAGGATAGGGAAATTAATATGCAAAACCCGCAAACAATACATAAGGTTAATAGTACCATTCTCAACAAGTACCGTCCACCCTCCACCCTCCAAAACCCTTCCCTATTGGGGCAAATAAACGTAGTGAACTGAATGTTTCTCTACGAGGCCATCCACGGAGCCCAAACTTTTTCAAATTTCCACGGACAGCCACGGTTTATATATGTCATTTTATACATGGGGATTACTGCCTCAATCTGTGCCTCCCAGGCTGAAAAGGATGGAGGGGAAGAATCTATCCATATGGAGGGGAAGAATCTATCCATACAAAAGGGAGATTTTAGGTTTCCTCAAAACCCCTTTAATTACTTTTTTTACATATAAGGTAATTCAATGTTAACTTACTTTTTAACTTCATCTTAGTCATATAAGTATGTGATGGTTTCAAGAGAAAATTCCAGAGAAAAAACAGAGACAAGGCTTGTAGCCTGATAAATACTTGTAGAACAGATAATTGATTACAACCTCAAGCAAAACATACCTCCAACAATAGCACTCAAATTGTACATAGCATACCAACAAAAAGAACCAGAAAATCAAGGATCCTTTCAATGTGTCTCCATTTTATTCTACCAGTTTCTTCTAGCTTAAAGAGTCAGTCATCAGGAAAACAAAGGAGAAGTTGATTTTGTAAGGACAGCCTAAACCTTGCTTTCAAACCATCATTTTAGCAACCTGTCATTTAACAGACCTTAGTTGTTTCAGTTGATGTGTTTAAAGCATAAAATCCTGCCCACTAAATGCTACTCATTCCCGTGCGCCCAATATAAAACCTATTAACTTACCTTTCAATATGTTTCTGCAGTAAATTAATAATTTTTTGGAACCAACATTAAAATGAAATAAATCAACAAGTCAACAAGTGAATGTATGGTCATATAGTAACAGAAGGAGTTATGTAATAAAAAGGTAACAAGATTATATCGCTTTCCGCTAATTGGTAATAAGATTAGCATTTAGACACTTGAGGTTAATATTAGAAGTGCTTAGGTAAAGACTTAAGTACAGTATGTAAAAAAAGGAAAAAATGTGACCTGGCATGTCTCCAGCAACAAGCCTCCATCCCTGGCTATAGAGAAAAAAAAAACAAAAGAGAAAGAGTGGGACTTTAAATAAGGTTTGTCACTGTAAAAATAAGTGTATGGAGTATATATATATATATATATATATATATATATATATATATATATATATATATATATATATGATGAGTAAACCTTTATTGTATCAAACGCAGTTCCGTGGTCTAGAGATGCATGATAAAGTTTTCAAAACATAAACACAACCAAATATAAATAGGCTGAGATAATAATACAAATATACCATGGCATATACATTGTATATGATGATGATACATAGTTAAACATATACACAACTAGATACATGCTGGATAAAAAGCCAAAATGTCTTGGCATTAGACATGTGCACACTAAAATATTTTGTTTCGGAATTTCGTTTTCGTCCAAAAAATACATTTATTTAAATATGATAATATTTAAGATAAGCAAGCAATATAACATAAACATAAAAAATTCAGTGATGGGTTTTATATAACATAACAATATATGAGTCCCAAAAGTGGTGATGGTAAAAGGGATGTAGTGAAGAGGGAACTTCAACACAAATCAAACAGTCTCTGGGGTGGATGTGTTCAGTGGTATATATACACCCGGGAGTGCCTTCACCATCGAAGGGACAAAGGGAGAAAGATGTGCCCTTACCAGGAGCGGTGGACCCAGCTCACCATACGGTGGTGGATCAGTAAGGCGTAGAGTGGGGGGCCTGAGGCCAAACTCTCGAGCTGGACTACACTTTAGGTAAATGGTTTTATGGCATTTTTGGGCAACAAATGGTGGAGCTCTCTACTCATGCATGCTGTTTGCTTATGTGGTCATTGTTTGCAGGCTTTTTAACATCTGCCATTTGAACCGGAGCAAGCTGGTTTCCATTTGGCGGGCGTCGCCATCTTCCATCCATATCCCCATTTGGTGTCCTTGAGGTTCATCTGCCTACTGGAGGGGTCACCGTGCAGTCCAGCTCGAGAGTTTGGCCTCAGGTTTTTGTGGTTTGCACTTATACTGTTTTGTACCTTTTTGGTATATATTACTAGTACTTGCGACACTTCACAGCTTTGGTCGCGAGCAACTCCAAATCACATGACATCATTATTTTTACTATTTTTATTTGTTGCAGTTGGGATTACACTCCTTTTGCATATGCTTCCACAAGAGAGGGATTAGTTTCGCCAGATACTCCCCTTCCTATTTCCCTTTTTTTCACTCACATTTTCAGCGCCACACTTTATATTTTCATTTGCATCACAATTAGTCTTATTGTTGTGTTGGCTACTCACATTTTTTAGGCTGGCGCAGTATTTTACACACTTACAATAAATTTATTTAGTTACTCCCGAAATTCGTTTTTATTTATTTTGTTTCGTTAAAAAATGCATTTGTCAGAAAATCCGAAATAATTAAGGTTGAATCTGTCATTGAAGGCTTATGGTGTCTGTCGAATGTTCTAAGAAGATTCGACGGAGCAGCTAAACTGTATGACGCCGCAATCATATATTTCCGGTCAAATGTTCCGCCTACAAGCTATAGTAGAATTCTAATGTTGTATGACACTAGTAATAATTATATTTGTTAATTATTATTACTAGTCAACCAACATTATAATTCTTCTATAGCCTATGGGTGGAGCATTTGACCATAAATGTCCGCTCACGGCGACTGCTTCGTCGAATCTTCATGTCGAATCTTTTCTCTCTATGTCGAATAATCTTGGACTAATACAGTTAGGTTAGGCACATTCGACCTTTTTTGCTATTGTCTCTATAATGTCGAATCTTTTCTCTCTATGTTGAATCCTTTCTCTCTATGTAATAATCTTGGACTAATAGAGCTAAGGTTAGGCACATTCGACCACAGGTTCGATGGACATAGATTGCTATTGTCAGCGTCATGTCGAATCTCCTATCTATATCGAACTGTTGTCACAACGAAAACAAAAATAAAGCATTTGTTTATGTTGGATCTTTCGGTTTTCGGATTCTGCACGTTCGTTATCGTTTGTTAAAAATGAAAATACCCGAAATTTGGCATCACATGAATAAAGACCTCTACGCATTTCGTGAATCACATTCACTCATCAGGAGTATAGATGCAATAATTCACTGTAAGTACAGAAAAGGTCAGTTATAAAAAAACAATAAACCCTTTGTAAAAATCGAGGGAGGGGAAAATTTCTGAAATTTCCAAGAAAGTTCCCTTAGAATATGAGTAAACTGATACTTACAGATCAGCTTGATAACTGTATCGACTCACATGAGGACAAAGGGAATGGAAGAGGGGGCCACCAACATAGGCCCGGCCCAGAGCTGAGGCAGGAAGACCCAAACCAGATCAAGGAGTCAGCTAAATGGCAGGTCAGGTCATCACAATACAATACCTGAGAGGGTGGATAATCTTGAACAATCTGGTCCCAACATCAACCCAAAAATCCTCAATCTTAAATTGTAAGTAATCAGATCATATATATATATATATATATATATATATATATATATATATATATATATATATATATATATATATATATCACATATGTAATAAACAAATTCTGTGCAAAAATATGAATAAAGTGCTAGTGCATATCAAAGTGCAATACAAAAAAATCTTTGTGCAATAATATTAAAGTGCGTATTTTACAGTCCATTAAATCAAAAAAATCAAATGAAAAATGAACACATATATAAAGAGAAAATATTGAACAATATTTCAAACTTGTGCTTCAGGCACCACTGGAGGGTGTAGAGCTGCTGTAGAGCCGTTCACCAACATGAGGTTTGAGACGCAGGGAAGGCTCTCTCAAGCTTGAGAAAGGATTGCGGCTGTGTAAGTCATCCACAGCTTGCATGCTCGTGAAACGCGATGCGATTGAGTGACATCATCCCCCCGCCTGGACACTTCCCTGCGTCTCAAACCTCGTGTTGGTGATCGGTTCTACAGCGGTCAGCCGAGCACCCTCCCGCCTGAAGCACAGGACGCTTGCACAGCTGAGAGACTCCACTACAGCCGGCAAAACATCATCCAGCTGCACAAGAGAAACGCCACAGGACGGACACAAGGGGCCCAAGGGATCGACTCCACTGTGGACAGCCCCATATCTTTGGGATATTATCCAATGTCTGCTTTTAACTACTAAAATGTGAGTTTTACTATAAGTAAAACCTTACTGCATATTAAAATTGTAAAAAATCTGCACCCTCTTCGCCCTCTCTTCTCCTCCCCTCTCTCCTCCTGTGTGTTCTGTGACATAGGAATGATGGTGTCTGGATAAAGTGGGCCTTGATTGGAAAGGAAGTCCTCCTCTTCCTCCTGCTGCTCTGCCTCCAGTGCCCTGTCCATAATGCCATGCAGAGTCTGCTCCAGCAGGAACACAACAGGGATTGTGTCACTGATGCATGCACTATCATGGGTCACCATCCTTGTGTCCTCCTCAAATGGTGACAATACAGTGCATGCATCCTTAATGATCAGCCATTGGCGTGGGGAGAAAAAGTTGAGGCTGCCTGAGCTTGTCGTCGTGCCATATTCGCACAGGTACTCGTTGACGGCCCTCTGCTGCATGTATAGCTGCTGTAGCATTGACAAAGTTGAGTTCCATCTGGTGGGCATGTCACAAATCAGACGGTTTGCGGGCAGGTGGATTTCCTGCTGAATTTCAGCCAACCGAGCACTGGCTGTGTATGACTGCCTGAAATGGCTACAGACTCTTCTGGCCAGCTTTAGCACATCCTGCAACCCTGGGTACATATTTAGGAAATGCTGCACCACCAAATTGAGGACATGTGCCAGGCATGGCACATGTGTTAACTTTCCCTGTCTAAGGGCGGACAGGAGGTTTGAGCCATTATCCTTTACCACCATTCCTGGATCCAGCTGACATGGTGTGAACAACCTCTGGAGCAGAGCTGCAAGAACCTCTGCTCCGGTGCAGAGCTGCAAGAACCTCTGCTCCGGTGTGTTTCCTGTCCCCTAAACACACCAGCTGAAGCTCTGCATGGCACCTTTTAGCCTGACTCTGGGAATAGCCCTTTGAACGCTTAGGGGGTACCTGATGTTCATAGGAAAATTCTGCAGAGGAGGGCATGGAGGTGTCGGAGGAGGAGGAGGGGGTAGAGCTCACAGGTCTGGCATCATCACCGCCAGCTGTATGGAGACATGGGGGCACAACAAGCTGCAGCACCGAGACCTGTCCTGCATCCTTTCAAGTTGCAAGCAACGTTACCCAGTGTGCTGTAAACAAAATATATCGTCCCTGCCCATGCTTGTTGGACCACGTGTCAGCAGTAAGGTGGATTTTATGGCTGACTGCCTTGCCCAATGATGCCAGAACATTCCCTTCCACATGATAGTAGAGAGATGGAACGGCCTTTTGCCGGCTACAGTCTACAGCTGGTGGTGTGCTGCTGGCAGATGTGCTGCTAGGACCTGGGACACCCTGTGCTATACCATCATCCCTGTCAGTGGAGGCTGCTGAGAGGCAATGACTCGATATAGCAGGGGCAGACTGAAATAGGGTAAAGAAGAGGAAGAGGAGGAGGAGGAGGGACAGATTTGTGCCCCTTTTGTGTGGCTTTTAGATGCTCTTGCCAACGGGCTAAGTGGTTGGACATTAAATGCCTTGTTAAATATGTGGTACCCAAATGGTTGGTGTTTTTGCCACGTTTTATGTGCCTGAGACACAGTTTGCAGATAGCAACAGTGCCATCTGCTGCAGATGTGCTGAAAAAGGCCCAGACAGCTGAGCTTTGGGAGTGGGCCGGGAGTTAACAGCTGCAGAATGTGATGGAATAGGGTGGCTGCTCTCTACTCTTTCTTGATGTCGGCCTCCTTGGGGTTGTGCCGCCTCACCTTCAGTTTCCTCCTCTGCTCTATCTGGCACCCAAGTTGCATCAGTGACCTCATCATCATCTCCATCTCCATCTCCATCTCCTCCGTCTTCATCATTACCACTGGAGACAACTTGGCAATACACTGCGGCTTGGGGAAAATGAATGCCAATTTGTCTACCAGTGTTCCTCCCTCTCTCTAGGCTCATGTTCCTGTCATCCTCAACCGCAGAACCAACATCTGAATCCAATAATGGCTGGACATCATCAAGGAGCATGTGGCTGAAGCTGTGGTCAAATAACTCAGCTGACTCCTCAATAGCTGATGTTGAGGCTATGGCAGAAATAGATGTGGACAAGGAGGCAGGCTTATCCACTCTGGCAACTGCATGGGACTGCACACTTGTCTCTGTTTGCGTGACAGAGGAGGAGGATGAGGAAGGTTTAGTAAGCCAGTCCACCACCTCCTCTGCATACTGTGGCTGGATAGCATGGGCAAACTCACTGATGAAATGATGCTCAGCCTGAGGTCTGACTATCATGTCCACCTTTTCCTGTGGACACATTTGTTGCTGGCCCCCTTACAGTGCCAAGGGAACGTCTGCCTCTCCTTGTTGTCCTCCCAGACATTATTGGGAGGTAGGGGGCGGTGCTTATAAGCAAATGTAAAGAAGAAATTGAAATCTGTACGTAGATGCACTTTAATCAATGTAAAGAAGTGTTTGGTGCACTTTAATTTGAGTACTCACACTACACACTCCACGGATACACTATAATATGCTGCAATATAATGCGCCAAACGTACAGTGACGCACAGAACTATATGGCGTTAAACTGGCAGTAACACAGACAAAACTATAAGGCGTTAAACTGGCAGTAACGCACACAGAACTATATGGCGTTAAACTGGCAGTAACACACACAAAACTGCATGGCGTTAAACTGGCAGTAACGCACACGAAACTATATGGCGTTAAACTGGCAGTAACGCACACAGAACTATATGGCCTTAAACTGGCAGTAACGCACAAAACTATATGGCGTTAAACTGGCAGTAACGCACACAGAACTATATGGCGTTAAACTAAGAGTAACGCACACAGAACTATATGGCGTTAAACTGGCAGTAACGCACACAAAACTATATGGAGGTAAACTGGCAGTAACGCACACAAAACTATATGGCGTTAAACTGGCAGTACGCACACAGAACTATATGATGTTAAACTGGCAGTAACACACACAAAACTATATGGTGTTAAACTGGCAGTAACGCACACAGAACTATATGGCGTTAAACTGGCAGTAACACACACAAAACTGCATGGCGTTAAACTGGCAGTAACGCACACGAAACTATATGGCGTTAAACTGGCAGTAACGCACACAGAACCATATGGCGTTAAACTGGCAGTAACGCACACAAAATTATATGGCGTTAAACTGGCAGTAACGCACACAAAACTGCATGGCGTTAAACTGGCAGTAACGCACACGAAACTATATGGCGTTAAACTGGCAGTAACGCACACAGAACTATATGGCGTTAAACTGGCAGTAACGCACAAAACTATATGGCGTTAAACTGGCAGTAACACACACAGAACTATATGGCGCTAAACTGACAGTAACGCACACAGAACTATATGGCGTTAAACTGGCAGTAACGCACACAAAACTATATGGAGGTAAACTGGCAGTAACACATAAAAATATATGGCGTTAAACTGGCAGTAACGCACACAGAACTATATGGCATTAAACTGGCAGTAATGCACACAAAACTATATGGCGTTAAACTGGCAGTAACGCACACAGAACTATATGGAGGTAAACTGGCAGTAACGCACACAAAACTATATGGCGTTAAACTGACAGTAATGCACACAGAACTATATGGCGTTAAACTGGCAGTAACGCACACAGAACTATATGGCAAACTGGCAGTAACACACACAAAACTATATGGCGTTAAACTGGCAGTAACGCACACAGAAGTAAATGGCTTTAACCACCTCAATACAGTGCACTTTCACTCCCTTCCTGCCCAAGCCATTTTTCAGCTTTCAGCACTGTCACACTTTGAATGACAATTGCACGGTCATGCAACACTGTACCCAGATGAGATTGTTATCATTTTTTCCCCACAAATAGAGCTTTCTTTTGGTGGTATTTTATCACCTCTGCGGTTTTTATTTTTTTTGCTATAAACGAAGAAGAGTGACAAGTTTGAAAATAACACAATATTTTTTACTTTTTGTTATAATAAAAATCCAATTTTTTTTTTAAAACAAATTTTTTCCTCAGTTTACTTTAGGCCAATATGTATTCTTCTACATATTTTTGGTGAAAAAAAATCGTAATAAGCGTATATTGATTGGTTTGCGCAAAAGTTATAGCGTCTACAAAATAGGGGATAGATTTATAGCATTTTTATTATTTTTTTTTTACTAGTAATGGCGGCAATCTGCGGTTTTTATCATGACTGCGATATTGCGGCGGACATATCGGACACTTTTGACACATTTTTGGGACCATTCACATTCATACAGCCATCTGTGCTATAAAATTGCACTGATTACTGTATAAATGTAACTGGCAGGGAAGGGGTTAACACTAGGTGTGATTGAGGGGTTAATTATGTTTCCTAGGGAGTGATTCTAACTGTGGGGGGAGGGGACTCACAAGGGGAGGAGACCGATCGGTGTTCCTCTGTACTGAGAACACACCATCGGTCTCCTCTCCCCTGACAGGATGTGGATCTGTGTGTTTACACACAGATCCACGGTCCTGCTGTGTTACCGGCAATCGCGGGTGCCCAGCGGACATCGCGGCCGCTGGGCATGTGCATCGGGTCCCCAGTGACACGGCGGGCACGCGCAAGTGCCGCCGGTGGAGTGCACGTGCCACCTGGTGGGCCGGGAAGGCGAGCGCGTCATATGACGCCCTCCCAGAACGAGAGCCGCGCCGCCTGGCCATCATATGACAGCCGGCGGGCGGCAATCGGTTAAACTGGCAGTGACGCACACAGAATTAAATGCCGTTAAACTGACAGTAACACAATCAAATAGATGGTGTTCAACTGTCACTACTCAGACGTTATCTGAACTGTCCCTACTCTAGCTAATGTAAAGATTACTGACACGGTCTTGCTACACTACACTGAAACTATATGAGCTGTCCCTACTCTACACTAATGTATGTATGAATGACACGGTCTCACTACACTACAGTGAAACTATCTGAGCTGTCCCTACTCTAGTTGCACACTATGCAAAGCTGAATGATGATCCTCCTCACTACACTCACAGTATCCGTAGACTGGCACTAAAATAATATTCTACATTGACAATTGAAGCAAAATAGCACAGTATAGCACACTAACTAACTAATAACACCGAACAGAGCCCTGTTCTATCTCCACGCCGAAATCACACTGAAAATGGCTGCCATTGAAAGAATACTTTTATACTGTGGGGCAGGAATGAGCCATGATTGACAGTGCTCTGTGCCCTGATTGGCTTAAGCTTTCACTGCTTCAGCCAATCAGGGCTTGCAATGCACTGTTCAGCGACCCAATGCATTGTTATCGGTTTGGGGGCAGAACAAATGGTCGAACAACCCCTTTGTTCGGATGTTCGCCGAACGACTGAACAACAAAAGTTCGGCCTGAACTTATGCTCGGGCCGAACCGCTATTTTACTTCCTTTTTCTAGTCCTGTTGTACATCACCACGTTCTAGACGGTCGGACTTGATCGTGTGTACGCAAGACAATTTCAGCGGAACTCCGTCGGAACTCCGTCGGAAAAACCTTCAGAGTTCATTCTGACGGAAAAAACGGTCGTGTGTACACGGCATTACAGGTCGTCTTCCAAGATTGCCCTGTATTTGGCTCCATCCATCCTCCCATCAACTCTGACCAGCTTCCCTGTCCCTGCTGAAGAAAAGCATCCCCACACCATGATGATGCCACTACCATGTTTCATGGTGGGGATGGTCTGTTCAGGGTGATGTGCAGTGTTATTTTTCCGACACACATAGTGTTTAATAAGTTAAATTTTGGTCTCATCTGACCAGAGCACCTTTTACCACTTTTTTGCTGTGTCCCCCACATGGCTTCTCGCAAACTGTAAACTGGACTTCTTATGGCTTTCTTTCAACAATGGCTTTCTTCTTGCCACTCTTCCATAAAGGCCAGATTTGTGAAGTGCACAACTAATAGTTGTCCTGTGGACAGATTCTCCCACCGTGGATTTCTGCAACTCCTCCAGAGTTACCATGGGCCTCTTGGGCCTCTTGGCTGCTTCTCTGATTAATGCTCTCCTTGCCTGGCCTGTCAGTTTAGGTGAATGTCTTGGTAGGTTTGCAGTTGTGCCATACTCTTTCCATTTTCTGATGATGGACTGAACAATTCTCCGTGAAATGTACAAAGCTTGGGATTTTTTTTATAATCTAACCACACCGATGCCCTTGCCTATTAACCAAGAAAATGATCATTACTGTATTAACATTTGGCTCCCTTTGACTTCAATGGAGTTCAGATTTGGCACCTGCAATTCTGTAAAGTTTGCTGAACCTACCACAAACTGAACCCAGGTACAATTATGCTCATCCCTAAGGGTTCTTTCACACTGGCAGCTAGGGGGCAGTACCATTCCCTGACTGCTCACTATAATTCCAATGCCGCGTACACACGATCGGACATTCTGACAACAAAACCATGGATTCTATTCCGATGAATGTTGGTTCACACTTGTCTTGCATACACACGGTCACACAAATGTTGTTGGAAATTCCAAACGTCAAGAACGCGGTGACGTACAACACGTATGACAAGCCGAGAAAAATTACGTTCAATAGCCAGTACGGCTCTTCTGCTTGATTCTGATCATGCATGGAATTTTGTACGTTGGAATTGGGTACACACGCTCGGAATTTCCGACAACAAATTTTGTTGTCAGAAAATTTGAGATCCAGCTCTCAAACATTTGTTGTCAGAAATTCCGACAGCAAATGTCCAATGGAGCCCACACATGGTCGGAATTTCCAACAACAAGCTCACATCGAACATTTGTTGTCGGAAATTCCGACCGTGTACATGCCATTACAGTTCAGCTTGGGCTGTATACATGTCACTGCCGCGATGCTTTGCTTGGTAGCCGTGGCCATTTTAGCTTGGGCTGCAGCATTTGATAGGCAACACCACCTGTCAAACTTGGTTATTGAGATCAATGGGGCTGCACCACAACTGTATCTTGCGATTGCTATGCGGTCCCGCAATATAAAATTGCAGTTAGGCCAAAAAACAGGTGTCAGGAGGTGGTAGTAGTGCCTCCTGAAGGCCTTCTAGCCACTGCAATACCGCCCTCTGAAAAGCGATCCACTGCAGATCACTGTTCAGAGATAAATAAGCACTGTTGCTAGAGTGAAAGAGTACAAAGTATATGCTCCTAGGTTATATGGGTGTGTTATCATGTACACATACACATTTAGACTTACAGTATGTGTGGGGGAAAAAAAACCTGTAGTTTATTCAAGGATTTATCAAGCTGTGAACATTCTAGCAAGTATCAGCACATGGCTAATAAATGGATAAAAATACATCATAATTACACAGAATTCAGCGTTACATACCATATCATTTATCAAGCATTGCCACCTTGTGGATGTTTCAGCATTTCTACATTTGAAGACCTGCCTGCTATTGTTTTCCCTGTGATTGTAAAAAAAACAAAAAACGATACATTTACTTTTGTGTCCATTTACGAAAGAGAGAAAAGCCGCGATCCTGATGATCACAGCTTATCTCTCATGTATACCAGTTTATGTATTTGAGATGAGGATGCAACCGTTCTGTCATTCACCTTATACAGACGGCCGGTTTATGAAGGTGAGATCTGAGGATCTCACTGGCCGTTAGTGTGAAATATCTCCATCCTAGATTCTCCAGCCCAGAGGTGGATAATCTGGGAGAGAAGCTGATGTGAACTGCGGGTTAAAAATTGATATACATAATAACACTATATTTTAGGCCCTGTTCAAATCTGAGAAATGCAGAAATCGCATCAATATGTGTAATACGCTTTTGGCTGTCATTCACTACTAATGGCACCTCAAATGCATTTAGCAGATATGCGTTTTGCCACACATTTTGCATACCTCCCAACTTTTTGAGATGGGAATGAGGGACACCTACTAGCAAACGTTTGTAGGCATGGGACACACCCTCTGTCATACCCCCTTAAAGGAGAAATAACCAAAAATAAAAGATTAGTTAAACCCACAAGGGCTTTTTTTACCTCTACTATTTCTTTAAGGCCCCTTTCACACTGGGGCGGTGGGGGCGTCGGCGGTACAACAGCGCTATTTTTAGCGCTGCTGTACCGTCGTTCTTGCAGCGGTATTCGGCCGCTAGCGGTGCGGTTTTAACCCCCGCTGGCGGCCGAAAAAGGGTTAAAATCCCTCGTACAGCGCGGCTATAGCCGCGGTATTGCCGCGGTATAGCTGCGCTGTCCCACGGATTTCAATGGGCAGGAGCGGTTTAGGATCGGTGAATAAACCGCTCCTTCACCGCTCCAAAGAAGCGGTTTGCAGGACTATTTTCACTGTCCTGCCAGCGCACCGCTTCAGTGTAAAAGCCCTCGGGCTTTCACACTGAACAAACAGCGGAGGCTGTTTAGGGGCGGTTTGCAGGCGGTATTTTTAGCGCAATACCGCCTGCAAACCGCCCCAGTGTGAAAGGGGCCTTATTGGCTTTTGAAATTTACAAATGCAGCAATTTAGAAACTGGATGAAAGGTTTAGTACTGGGAAACACTTTTTGAAAGATAAATAGTGCATTTTATATCCAACTATATAGATCAGACCAAAATGAGGGACAAATGAGGAGGAAAGAGAGACAGAGGGACTTTGCTTCAAATCAGGGACAGTCCCGTAAAATCAGGGACAGTTGGGAGCTATGCATTTTGTCATGCGCTACAAACATGCCAAAATGTGCATTGAACAAACACACCACACTCCATGCCCAAAAAGATTCAGTTTGGCATTTTGTTGCTTTTCTTTAAGTGATTGTAAAGGCAGAAGGTTTTTGTATCTTAATGCATTCTATGCATTATGATAAAAAGCCTTCTGTGTGCAGCAGCCCCCTCGGCCCCCCTATTACTTACCTGAGCCCCATCTAGATCCAGCGATATTGCATGAGAGTCTCCGCTGGCCAGGACTCTCCTCCTCATTGGCTGAGACAGCAACGCGGCGCCATTGGCTCCCACTGCTGTTAATCATAGTCAGTCAGCCAATGAGGAGAGAAAGGGGGCAGGGCCGGGCCGCAGCTCCGTGTCTGAATGGACACACAGAGCACCAGCTCAGCTCGGGTGCCTCCGTAGCAAGCTGCTTGCTGTGGGGGCACTCAACAGGAGGGAAGGGCCAGGAGCAGCGGAGGGGACCTGAGAAGAGGGGGATTCGGGCTGCTCTGTGCAAAACCATTACACAGAGTAGGTAAGTATAACATGTTTGTTATTTTTAACTAAAAAAAAAAATAGACTTTACAATCACTTTAATGCACATTTTAGTGCAGTTTTTGTAACTTGCATTTTGGCGCTTTTTACAACACACATTTTGGTCCTTTTTTTAACATGCATTTTGGCTCATTTTTTTAAACACCCCATTCACACCTGTGTATTCCAGGGATCTGGAGAAATACGCATTTTTGTGAGCATTCCAGAAACACATGTAAAACACGTCTCATGCTTGTGGTGCCATTAATTGTTACTGGCACCCCAAACATGGCTAGCAGATGCACTGTTTGCCAAAATGTACATAAAAAACATGCCAAATGTGCATTACAGTGCGCCAAAATACGTGTTAAAAGAAGCACCGAAATGTGTGTTTAAAAAAGCACCAAAATTCGCATTATAAAACCTGCGTCAAAATGCACTTTAATAAAGTGCCAAAATGCGCATTAGAAAAGGGGCCAAAATGCTCATTTAAAGATTGCTCCCCACAACGCACGTAAAAAAAAACTGCCCCAAAATCTGGATTAAATAAGTGCAAAAATGCACGTTAACCACTTGCTGGATTGCCAGCCAGATTGGAAGGGTGATATCTCATAGTCAGTAGCCACCACTGCCTATACCCATTATTATTTATTTCCAACAACTTACTAAATAATAGATAAGTCTGCAGTATGTAATTTTAAATATCTCCCTCCTATGGTGCTCCATTGCTCACTATTATCATAGCTCCCAACTGCCCCTGAATTTGAGGGACTGTCCCTGATTTTGAACAAAGTCCCTCTGTCCTCTTTCCTCCTCATTTGATCCTTTTTTCGGTCTGATTTCTGTACTATATAAAATGCACTTTTTCTCTTTCAAAAAGTGTTTCCCAGTTCTAAACCTTTCCTCCAATTTCTAAATTGCTGCATTTGTAAATTTCAAAATCCAGTATAAAGAAATATTAGTGGGGAAAAAAACACTTATGGGTTTAATTAATCTTCTTTTTTTTGGTAAAACTCTCCTTAACCACTAAAGCCCCGGACCTTTTGGCTGCCTAAAGAACAGAGGACTTTTACAGTTTGGCACTGCGTCGCTTTAACTGGTAATTGTGTGGTCATGCAATGTTGTACCCAAACAAAATTTGCGTCCTTTTTTCCCCACAAATAGAGCTTTCTTTTGATGGTATTTGATTGTCTCTGTGATTTTATTTTTTGCGATATATATGGAAAAAGCCCTAAAATTTTGAAAAAAATGATATTTTCTACTTTTTGTTATAAGAAAAATCCAATAAACTAAATTTTAGTCATACATTTAGGCCAAAATGTATTCAGCCACATGTCTTTGGTAAAAAAAAAAAATGTCAATAAGCATATATTTATTGTTTGGGCAAAAGTTATAGCGTCTACAAACTAGGGTACATTTTCTGGAATTTACACAGCTTTTAATTTATGACTGCCTATCTCATTTCTTGTGGTGCTAAAATGGCAGGGCAGTACACACCCCCCCCCCCAAATTACTCCATTTTGGAAAGTAGACACCCCAAGGAAATTGCTGAAAGGCATGTTGAGCCCATTATATAAAAAATGGGTGCAGCGCTAAAAAACTAAATATCAAGGGATAATATATGTAACTAAATAAGAAGATACCAATACGACAAAAAATGTCCTTGAATTAATATTCAGAAAAACATAGTAAAGTCCAAAGAATCCTGTGGGGTTCCACCAAGCAAACGTGATATCATGCTGGTATAGGTGACTGATGTGCCCGTCACCGATATCTAGAATAGCCTCTCACCTGACGACCAGGACCCTTTAATTACAGAGGGTCATATAGGCATTCCCTTGCGGGTCATATGAATGGATGGCAATCCAAATTATGGATCAGGAGTTCCGTCATACACCGGGTGGAAAGATTCAGGATAATCCCAATGGTATATATAATAGAAGAGGAATAACAAATAGTGCTCTCCGTTTGCCAGAAATTTATTAAAGAATTAAAAATTACACTTACATAGCAAGCACTTCTCAAGTGCCAATAAAACAGCAATGGACGATGGTGTGTACACACAGACAGGAGTGGAGCATGCACGGTGGCCGCGGGTGACGTCACGATGTCTCGTTCTGGACGCGTTGCATCCCAGTGGGCTGGGACTTCTTAAGCAGATGAAGAGACTACGTGGGCACCCGCTCTTTATAGAGGTAAGTAACCATAGTAACAGTAAACAAAACGGCGCACTCCAAAAACAGGAAGGAGATTCCGGAAGTGTCCCCTTATGAGACATATAATACAAACGGAACTCGTTCTGGGTGCACTAATAAAACAAAATTAATTTATTCTCAAAATATAATGCAATGTGCAAAAAGGAAGACAGTATATGAACAATCATATTGGCTCACAGTACGTATTAAAACGCATATAAAATATATTTTTAGAATATGCTAAATTAAAATATATATTTAAGGGATGTGTTATTAATGTTTTAAACAGTCATCCGCGGCCATCGACTGCTCCTATAAAATATATGACAATCAAGGCAATAACAAAATTGTTGCCAAATAATGATCATAAAAAAATCATTAAAAATCATTAAAAATACCAAATTTCTTACCGATCAGAAATAAAACAATTGGTATCGAACTCTACATTTAACCCTTCAGGGCACAGTACTTTTGTCTCATATATCCAGTAAGACTCTCTTTTACTTAATTGTCTGATGAAATTACCTCCCCTCCAGTGCTTCGTGACCCTTTTGATACCCCAGAATTTCAGACCTTTGGGATTCTGTTGATGAAAGGCCTTAAAATGTCTGGACACATTATGGGTCTTAAGGCCTTTCTTAATATTGTTAACATGTTCAGCTAATCTGACATGTAGGGGTCTTGAAGTTCTACCAACATACTGGAGTCCACAATTGCACTCCAGCATATAAACAACGCCTACAGTGTCGCATGTGATTAGTTGCTTGATGTCATACTCTTTGTTGGTGGCCGAAGCTAAACATTTTTTTCGTTTTTTAACATTTCCTTTTGCATGCCTGCAAGGAACACATCTTCCACATGCATAAAAGCCACCCAGGAAAGAGAAAAGCCTGTCGGAGGTAGGGACTGGCGGGTTTAAAACCCCAGGGGCTAAACGGTCCCTTAAAGTAGGGGCTTTCCTATAAATAAATTGGGGCCGATTTGGTAATGCCGGGCCTAGGATTTTGTCTTGCTTCAAAATTGACCAATTTTTCTGGATTATTTTTTCAAACTTATGGTATTGTATGTTATAGTCCAATACCATTTTAAAATTATAATTATCTCCAGTAAGAACTTTAGTCGAATTAACCATTAATTCTTTTCTATCAAGTGATGTAACTCTGGTTACCTCTTCATCAAGGACAACACGGATATAGCCTTTTTGTTCAAACCTGGAGGAAAGGACTTGGGATTGGCTGATAAAATCTTCTACGGTGGTACAATTCCAGCGCTACCTAATAGCCCATTGAATATTTACTTTTTTCGTCCCAAGTGATTGAATAATGACAAAAAAAAAGTTTTTTTTACAAAAAGTTGTCACTAAATGATATATTGCTCACACATGCCATGGTTATGTGTGGAATTGCACCCCAAAATACATTTTGCTGCTTCTCCTGAGTGCGGGGATACCACATGTGTGGGACTTTTTGGGAGCCTAGCCGCGTACCAAGCCCCCGAAAACCAAGCACTGCCTTCAGGATTTCTAAGGGAATACATTTTTTATTTAATTTCTCACTACCCATCACAGTTTTGAAGGCCATAAAATGCCAAGATGGCACCCCCCCCCCATGACCCCATTTTGGAAAGTAGACACCCCAAGCTATTTGCTGAGAGACATGTTGAGTCCATGGAATATTTTATATTTTGCCACAAGTTGCGGGAAAATGACAAACTTTTTTTTTTTGCACAAAGTTGTCACTAAATGATATATTGCTCACACATGCCATGGGCATATGTGGAATTACACCCCAAAATCCATTCTGCTGCTTCTCCTGAGTACAGGGATACCACATGTGTGGGACTTTTTAGGAGCCTAGCCGCGTACGGGGCCCCGAAAACCAAGCACCGCCTTCAGGATTTCTAAGGGCGTAAATTTTTGATTTCACTCCTCACTACCTATCACAGATTTGAAGGCCATAAAATGCTAAGATGGCACACCCCCCCATGACCCCATTTTGGAAAGTAGACACCCCAAGCTATTTGCTGAGAGGCATGTTGAGTCCATGGAATATTTTGTTTTGCCACAAGTTGCGGGAAATGACAAACTTTTTTTTTTTTTTGCACAAAGTTGTCACTAAATGATATATTGCTCAAACATGCCATGGGCATATGTGGAATTACACTCCAAAATACATTCTGCTACTTCTCCTGAGTATGGGAATACAATATGTGTGGGACTTTTTGGGAGCCTAGCCGTGTACGTGGCCCCGAAAACCAATCACCGCCTTCAGGATTTCTAAGGGTGTAAATTTTTGATTTCACTCCTCACTACCTATCACAGTTTCGGAGGCCATAAAATGCCAAGATAGCACAACCCCCCCCCCCCCCCCCAAATGACCCTATTTTGGAAAGTAGACACCTCAGGCTATTTTCTGAGAGGCATGGTGAGTATTTTGCAGCTCTTTTTTCTTTTTTTGTGACAAAAAGCGAAGTCTGCAAAATACTCACCATACCTCTCAGCAAATAGCTTGGGGTGTCTACTTTCCAAAATGGGGTCATTTGGGGGGGGGGGGGTTGTGCCATTTGGGCATTCCATGGCCTCCGAAACTGTGATAAGTAGTGAGGAGTGAAATCAAAAATTTTACACCCTTAAAAAGCCTGAAGGCGGTACTTGGTTTTCGGGGTCCCGTACACAGCTAGGCTCCCAAAAAGTCTCACACATGTGGTATCCCCGTACTCAGGAGAAGCAACAGAATGTATTTTGGGGTCTAATTTCACATATGCCCATGGCATGTTTGAGCAATATATCATTTAGTGACAACTTTGTGCAAAAAAAAAAAAGTCTTTTTCCCGCAACTTGTGTCAAAATATAAAATATTCCATAGACTCGACATGCCTCTCTGCAAATAGCTTGGGGTGTCTACTTTCCAAAATGGGGTCATTTGGGGGGGGGGGTTGAACTGTCCTGGCATTTTATGCACAACATTTAGAAGCTTAAGTCACACATCACCTTCTCTTCTAATCACTTGAAGAAAAATTTTTTTTTTTTTGCAAGAAAATTACTTTATTTTTTTTAAAGCAAAGGCCCTACAAATTAAAATGGTGGGTATTTAATTTTTTTTTTTCACACAGTATTTGCGCAGCAATTTTTAAAACGCATTTTTTGGGGAGAGAACACACTTTTTTAAATTTTAATGCACTAAAACACACTATATTGCCCAAATGTTTGATGAAATAAAAAAGATGATCTTAGGCCGAGAAGCCTTTACTTTAAAGCCACTTTACTAAAGCCACTTTAGATTTACAGAGGAGGTCTACTGCTAAAATTACTGCCGTTGATCTGACCTTGGGGGTGATACCTCACATACATGGTGCAATTGCTGTTTACATTTGACGCCAGACCGACGCTTCCGTTCGCCTTTGCGCGAGAGCAGGGGGGACAGGGGTGTTTTTTTACATTTTTTATTTATTTATTTTTTTTGCTTTTTTATCTTATTTTTAAACTGTTCCTTTCATTTTTTTTAATCATTTTTATTGTTATCTCAGGGAATGTAAATATCCCCTATAATAGCAATAGGTAGTGACAGGTACTCTTTTTTTTTAAAAAAAAAAGGGTCTATTAGACCCTAGATCTCTCCTCTGCCCTCTAAGCATCTGACCACACCAAGATCAGTGTGATAAAATGCTTTCCCAATTTCCCAATGGCGCTGTTTACATCCGGAGAAATCTAAGTCATGAAATGCTTGTAGCTTCTTGTTTCTTAGGCCATAGAGATGATTGGAGCCATTCTGGTCTCTGATCAGCTCTATGTTCAGCTGGCAGAACCACTGGCTGCATTTTAAGGTTCCCTGTTGGGACAGGAGAGCCAGAGAAAACCATGGAAGACGGTAGGAGGGGGGGGACATTCCCTCCCTTTGCCTGTAAAAGCAGTCTAGAGGCTAATGAATGAATGATTTGTATAGCGCTGCAAATGCAAACTGAATTGCCTCAAGGCACTAGATCTGTCCTGTGTTGTCCAGCTTCTTAGAAGAGGTAGGTCTTGAGTTTCTTCCTGAAGGTCTGATGGTTTTCTTCCATGTGCATGTGAGTAGGTAGAGCGTTTCATAACCGTGGTCCTTGGACTGCGAATCTTCGTTCTCCTTTTGTTTTGTAGTGGGTTTTTGGAATAAGGAGGAGGTTTTGATTAGAGGATCGAAGACTGCAATTGGGTGTGTAGTGCTTTATTTTCTCGCATAGGTATTGAGGAGCGTTTCCTTGTATACATTTGTGGGTGAGGCAGAGGGTCTTGAAAGTGATTCGGTTCTTTACGGTTAGCCAATGTAGGCTCCTCAGGGAAGGGGAGATGGATTCCCAGAGTTTTTTTCCTGTTAACAGTCTTGCCGCCGTGTTTTGGATGAGTTGCAAGCGTGCAAGCTGACATTGGGGTAGTCCTATGTAGAGGGAGTTTGCGTAGTCGAGTCTGGAATTGATGATTGTTCCAACTACTGCTGCTTTGTCCTCTTCTGGGACGAAGGGGATGAGTCTACGTAGCAGGCGGAGGAGATGGTGAGATTGGCTGACTACTGATCCTATTTGTGCATCCATTGACATTTCTGAGTCAAAAATGACTCCGAGACTCTTGGCTTTGGTGCTTGGAGAGATGGTCTGTCCAAAGATGGTGGGCGCAGTCCATGGGGTCTTAGTTTTGGAATTTTGGTTTGCGTGTAGGAGAAGAAGCTCTGTTTTTGATCCGTTGAGTTTAAGAGAGCTAGTGGTCATCCAGTCGTCTATCAAAATGAGGCATTTATCTAGTTGCTGATGATGGTCTTTTTCTCCGGTGATGCGAAGGTAGAATTGGGTATCATCAGCGTATGAGTGGAAGCAGAGGTCCAATTTTCTGATGATTTTGAGGAGTGGGCAGATGTAGATGTTGAAGAGCACTGGTGACAAGGGTGAACCTTGAGGGACTCCACAAGAGATTGCGCGGGTTTCAGAGGTGAAAGCTGCTAGTTTCACTGTCTGAGAGCGATTTCCTAAGAAGGATGCGAACCATTGTAGATCTGAATCTGTGACTCCTGCTACTTCTTTGAGGCGGATGAGTAGAGTATTATGGTCCACTGTATCGAACGCTGCACTGAGGTCCAACAGTACCAGGAGACATGATTCTCCATCATCAGCTGCTTCGAGGGCGTCGGCCCATATTTTGAGAAGTACCGTTTCTGTGCCATGGCCTGGGCGGAAGCCTGATTGCAGAGGGTCCAGGAGTTTGTGCATGTCCAGGTGGTGTTGAAGCTGTTGTACTACTGCTTTCTCGATAATCTTGGAGATGGTGTTGAGGCTTGTTATCGGTCTGCGATAGTTAGGGTTCTTAGGGTCGAGGTTGGGTTTCTTTAGAAGGGGTTTGACGATGCCATGTTTGAGGGCGATTGGAACAGTGCTTTCTTTGAACGACTGGTTGATGAGGTGTGTTATAGTGGGAGCCAAGATGTCGGAACATTCTTTCAGGAGTTTTGTGGGAATGATGTCGTTTGCTGATGTGCTGTCTCTGAGGCTTCTGATGATGTTTTTATAAAAAGGGGAGTTGGGACTTTATATGAAGCAATGAAGTAGTGGAGGTAAATTAATATAAACACATTTATTTGGTAGCATAGGTCTGCATACATAAAAATATTTCATATCCTATATACACAAAAAGCATGCACAAGGGCTGAGTGTATAGAATGGAAAAATACCTGCATAACATCATATGGTCAGAATAATGAACATATATATATACACATAAAAATGACATGTCTATACCAAAAGCAGCAGGCTTAACACCAGCACCTGCACCCGCAAGGTACATCTGTATCCACCAGATGGTATAAAAAATGAGATGTATAAATAGTCAATGAGTGGTTGGATGAATAAATAAATCACAATCCGTAGGAGGTATATGGCTGCGGCATCAAAATAGAGCTCTACGCGTTTCGTGGGTTTTCCCACTCGTCAGGAGCGGATGCGACAGACATTTCTATGGAATAAAAAGATTTAAGGAAATATACTTGTCAAAGGAATTCAAAAAATGTTATTTCTATAACTATAGATGGTTAACCCTTAGCACTCACCAACCCAGGCATGGGCTGCAAAGTGGGATGATCGGTGCAGGGTCGGACGAGCAACATAGCCTCAACGCGGGAGCTGAGGCGGCATAAAACAGGGAAGCAGCATCGGAAGGGCTTGAGAGGTAGATGGGAACTCTCTCTGGGGCCAGAAAGGTAGTGTAAGATATCGTGGAGCAAAGATGTCTGAAAACAACATATTAAATATGTGTGTGAATAAGATAATAAAATGATAAAGTAATATAATGGTGTTAATCATAATAATGATATATGGTAAGGGATAGTAACACCAATGGGTGAACCCAGTGTAGCTCCATAAAAGAAGTATGTAAATGATGGGAAAAATAGAAAAAGTACGAAAGGTGCCCAAGAATATGGAAAGTGTCTGTGTGTAAGAAAGATGAGCGTAACTTACGGCAAATTGCAATATAAATACTAAAAGAAATACCACGTGCAATCAAGGGCAGATAATATAGACAGAAGACTGATCCACCCAAGGGGGGAAAAGGGGGAAGAAGATGAAGGTGTGAAAAACGAAAGGAGAAGAAGAAGAAAGTGCCTACCCTAATGCTGCAACAAAGGAAGCCCCCAGTAGATCATATAGCTGGTGTGTAGAGACCTCAAGGTGAGGCTGGTCAGATTGAACAGCTCACTTGAAAAAGGGGGATGTAGTTATGCTGCCAACGCCACACCAATGAACCAATGGAGTGGAGGGAGCCGCACCGGAGGTGAGTATAACACTCAACAACGATCGCGGAGACCTCCCCATACCGGGACAAGAGATGTTATGGCTGAACGCCGGCGCCATGACGTCATTGCTGACGTCACACGCATGGAGTGAAGCCGCCACACAAACAGAGTGACAAGCGTGGCGCCGATGCGCAACGTGGTAAGCGCCCCGCCCTCCCGAACACAGGGTGTGCAGGGGGAGAAGGGGGAAGATCCAAAGAGCGCATCGCAGCTCCCGCGATGGAGGTGGAGCCCATCCATCCCAAGACAACGACCCATCCACATATGTCAGGCCATGACCAGGCAAGGGGAGTGCGCATGGAGCATATGAATGGAGACCGTCCGTGCGGGTGCATGGAACTAGTGGAGATATTTCTTTTAGTATTTATATTGCAATTTGCCGTAAGTTACGCTCATCTTTCTTACACACAGACACTTTCCATATTCTTGGGCACCTTTCGTACTTTTTCTATTTTTCCCATCATTTACATACTTCTTTTATGGAGCTACACTGGGTTCACCCATTGGTGTTACTATCCCTTACCATATATCATTATTATGATTAACACCATTATATTACTTTATCATTTTATTATCTTATTCACACACATATTTAATATGTTGTTTTCAGACATCTTTGCTCCACGATATCTTACACTACCTTTCTGGCCCCAGAGAGAGTTCCCATCTACCTCTCAAGCCCTTCCGATGCTGCTTCCCTGTTTTATGCCGCCTCAGCTCCCGCGTTGAGGCTATGTTGCTCGTCCGACCCTGCACCGATCATCCCACTTTGCAGCCCATGCCTGGGTTGGTGAGTGCTAATGGTTAACCATCTATAGTTATAGAAATAACATTTTTTGAATTCCTTTGACAAGTATATTCCCTTAAATCTTTTTATTCCATAGAAATGTCTGTTGCATCCGCTCCTGACGAGTGGGAAAACCCACGAAACGCGTAGAGCTCTATTTTGATGCCGCAGCCATATACCTCCTACGGATTGTGATTTATTTATTCATCCAACCACTCATTGACTATTTATACATCTCATTTTTTATACCATCTGGTGGATACAGATGTACCTTGCGGGTGCAGGTGCTGGTGTTAAGCCTGCTGCTTTTGGTATAGACATGTCATTTTTATGTGTATATATATGTTCATTATTCTGACCATATGATGTTATGCAGGTATTTTTCCATTCTATACACTCAGCCCTTGTGCATGCTTTTTGTGTATATAGGATATGAAATATTTTTATGTATGCAGACCTATGCTACCAAATAAATGTGTTTATATTAATTTACCTCCACTACTTCATTGCTTCATATAAAGTCCCAACTCCCCTTTTTATAATGCCATAAGGGATGGAGGCACCTCAGGGTGCTTCATCTAAAGTCCCGCGGGATGGAGACACCTAAGGGTGTTTCATATAAAGTCCCAAACTCTCCTGATGATGTTTTTGGTGGTGTCAGTGGTGATTGGGATCAGTGAAAAATTTGGTGCTTGTTTGATGATCGTATTGATTTTTTCTTTTTGCTTTGGTTGAATGAGATTGGTTGTTTTTTTCTGTTGAATTGTTTTCCGGATGTTGTCTATTTTATCGATAAAAAATCCGATAATTCATTGCAGAATTCTTGGGTTTCGTTTCCTGGGGGATCTAGGCAGGTTGGGTTCATAGTCTTGATGACTATTTTGAAGAGTTCCCGAGGGCGGTTTAAGGCTGATGAGATGGTGTTTGAGAAATGTTCCTTTTTTGCTTTGAAGATTGCTTTGTGATATTTCTCCGTGAGTGCTTTGTAGTTGTGTGGTTTTCCTTTGTGGAGTTTCTTCTCCAGGCTCTTTCAGCTCGTCTGCGTTCCTGCTTTAATAAAGTAAGAGTGCCATTAAACCATCCAGAGGTTGTTTTGTGGATGTGTGTTCTACGTTTTGGAGCCACTGAGTCCGCAGTTTGTGGTAATGCCTTGTTTAAGGAGTTGAGTGTTTGTTCTGTTGAGTAGTTTAAGTTTAACATTGCTATTTTGTTTGATAATGTGGTTTTGAAGAGTTCAGAGTGTAGTTTCCTCTGAGATCTTGTCCAGTGTGTTGTAGTTGCCTGTTTCTGTTTTTGGAGGGTGGTGTTGGTAGCAATATTAAATTTGATAGTGTGGTGATCCGTCCATGGTAGCGGTAGATTGTCTAATATGTTGACGTCCATATTTTGTTTGAAGATGAGGTCCAGAATGTGTCCTGAACCATGTGTGGGAGCATTTATCAGTTGCTGAAGACCTAATTCTTTCAGTTGGTTAATGCAGGCGGTGGCGATAGGTTCTTGGGTGGAGTTTGCCCAGAGGTTGAAATCTCCAAGTGCCAAAAAGTTTTTGGTTTTCAGGATGTGAGTTGACATGAATTCTGTGAAGGGTGTCAGGAGGTTTGTCTTCAGTCCTGGTGGTCTGTAACATAGAAGTATGTGGATAGTGTTTTGGGGTGTTGTTTGTAGATGTAGGGTGAGTGTCTCCATGAAAGGCATTGAGTTCTGTACAGTTGGTTTGGTGAGCGCGAGGTGAGATTTGAAGATCACTGCTAGGCCTCCTCCTTTTTTTCCTGTTCTGCGCTCAGTTAGGATCCTGTAGTTCTCAGGTACTAATTCGGTTAGGATGGCGTTGCAGTCGGGTGTTAGCCAGCTTTCGGTAATGAAGAGGCAATCTATGTTGTTTTGGGTGATGAAATCGTGTACTTCCAGTCTGTGCTTGACTGCAGATCTGGTGTTGATCAGAGCGCATGCTAATCGTTGTGGTAGAATTGTTAATTTGTTAATGTTGAGGTGGTATTTCTTAGCCTGTGGAGCGCATCCGCTGAGTACTTGAAGTTGCACATGGTGAGAAAATTACTGAAGGTAGGATGATGCGGTGATGATATTGATGTATCGATGGTGAAGTTGCTAAGTAGATGGTGGTCCTGAAGGGTGCCGTTGCTTCTGTTGCTGAGAAAATGATGGTCTGAAGAAAGCCGCTGCTTCAGGTGGCGTTGATGACGGTGTGATGGGACTTGGTGGTGGTGGGGGGGGGCACGCAGGCCTAAAAGCCCTCCTGTTGATCCAGAGGAAGGCAAAAACCCCTAGCTGAGTTGGCCAATTGCTACAGCAGAGGAAAAATTCCTTCCTGACCCCAGCGGCAGGCCGGGCCGGGCTAGGTGGAGTGCTGGCCGGAGCGGTGTGTCCTGGGAGGTTGTGGGCTGGAACTGGGCTGGAACTGGGCGTCCAGAGGCTGGCTACGGCACGATGACACCGGGGCCCGGGTACCCGTTTCCATTCCTAGATGTTGCTGGGGGGTGCTGGGGGACCTGGTCAGTCCGCTGGGGAGCCTTGGGGGGGGATCCTGGATGACCGGATGGCCGGTGCTACTCGCATACACACGAGTGTACGTCTGTTCTGCTCTGCTCTGCTCTGACAACACTGACGTCACTGAGTGGCCAGCGGTTGACAGATGCACCAATTAATTAGCTGCTAGGATTGCTTTTACATGAAAGCTGACCGCTGGCTGAAAAGAATGATACCAACATGATACCTAAACCCACAGGCATCATTCTGGTATAACCCCTCAAAGTCCAGCAACATATCAATACATTGCTGGTCCTTGTTGGGCATATATTGTAATCTTTTTTTTCATGCAGCCTGTGGGCTGAACGAAAAAAAGAGATTGATCGGTGGGTATGCCCACCATTAGAATACCTCCCTTCATCCACCCATTTCTAATGATGGGCATGCACCATTTTGTTTTTAACTGTGGTGGTGAAATCACCTCCTACAGCGCTCAAGTCACGGCTTTATGTATCGTGGGAGCAAACGCTGTTGCTGTCAAGATAAATAAATCAGTGCTGCAGCTGAATGGCCTAAAGAATATATGCCGAAGCATGGGGGCATCCGCCCCAAAAGTTAGGAGCAAATCGCTCCTCCACCCCTGCTGCTCCCATGCTTCCGCATATATGCTCTTTTTTTTAACTGTGGTAGTGGTGAAATCACCTCCTACAGAGCTGGAGTCACGGCTTTATCTATTGTGGAAGCAAATGTGTTGCTGTCAAGATAAATAAATCCGCGCTGCAGCTGAATAGCGTACCTGTAAGCAAATGATGGTTAACAATAAAAAAAACATATAGAACAATAGTGAGAGAACAGTAGAGTGGAAAGTAGAGAGCGAACATAAGAGAGAGAACAATAGAGAAAGAGAGAGAAGAAAAATACAACCACAACTATTTTTATTTTTTATTTTTTTTGTGTTTTTGTGTTTTTTTGTTTTTTTTTCACTTTTATAAAAACTGTAAAAAAAACTATAAACTGAACGTTGCAGATTGGGGTCTCTCAAAATGTGATGGCCATCACATCTTTCTAGACCCCGAGACCCTGTGTACGTGTGCCTATTACTGTGTGGTGCTGTACCCTACGCTAATACTCAACTAATGTGTGATAGCGTTCGAAACAGTCACCAATGCAAAGACCAGGTTGGTCAGGACAGGAGGGACAATAAAAGCGGGTGTCACGCCTAAATCTGCGCTTTCTACAGACACGACATCTTCTTTGGGGGTTTCTTTGGGTAGGTGTACTAGAGAGGACATGTGGAAAATGCCTCTCATGCAGCCAGCTTACTGCATTTGCTTTGGGAAGTTGGGCCAGAGCACCGTCTGGAAACAGAAGGGCTCTGATGATCTCTTCCTGGAATTTAAGGAAGGATCCAGTTCGTCCTGAAGCTCTGTATAGCACATAAGTATTCAGCAAAGGCAATTGAAATAAGTATACAGACACTTTTTTATACCAGCGTCTGGCCTTACGGGCAATTAGGTATGGCACCAACAACTGGTCGTTGAGGTCCACCCCTCCCATATTGAGGTTGAATTCGTGGACACAGAGGGGTTTCTCCACAACACCAGTCGCCGTAGTAATTTAGACAGTCGTGTCTGCGTGAAGGGAGGAAAGAACGAAAACATTCTTGTTATCCCTCCACTTCACAGCGAGCAAATTATTACATCTCAAGCAGGCTCTCTCTCCCAGCCTAAGACGGGAATCTACAAGTCGCTGGGGAAAGCCCCGGTGATTAGATCACACGGCGCCACATGTGCCAATTTGGTGATCAAACAAGTGACTAAAAAGTGGCACGCTTGTGTAATAATTGTCCACATACAAGTGGTACCTCTTTTCGAATAAGGGTGACACCAAGTCCCACACAATCTTACCAGCGCTCCCTATGTAGTCAGGGCAGTTCTCCGGCTCTACGTAACTATCTCTTCCCTCGTAAACCATAAATCTATATGTATAGCCTGTGGCCCTGTCACAGAGCTTATACATCTTGACCCAGTATCTGGCACGCTTGCTGGGAAGATACTGCGTCCAGAAAACTTAATCAGGGACTCATCAATGCAGACAACTTGATGGGGAGTAAACAAGGCTGCAAAACGTTGGTTGACGTGGTTTACGAGGGGCCGAATTTTGTAGAGCCGATCAAATTCAGGGTCACCCTGAGGACGACAAAGTTCGTTGTCATGAAGTGCATGGACCGCAAGATCTGCTCGTATCATGTCCTGGTTATGGAGGCAGAGAACACGGGCATTTGGTGAATTAGGTCAGTGGACCAATATGACCGCAACTCACTCTTTTTAGTTATGCCCATGAGGAGGGAAAGGACCAGGAAGGTTTTAAATTCGGAGACCGTAAATGGTCTCCAATCTCTGGCAAGGGTCAGCTGGGGATTAGCGGCGATCAATTGACCAGCATATTGTAATGGAACTTTGTAAGTTCTGTATATAATTGTATTGTATTGTATTTTGTATGTATTGCACACTGCCCTCACTGTGCACACAGCACTAATAATGTTTTCAGTACATGTTTACATTCTTTTGAGTCCTGATTAGAATTAGCCTGCCTATGTAACGCCCCTTGTTACCATAAACGTACAATTGTAATATTAATGTGATACCTACGTAATCATGTGCATAAAAACCTTCAATTGCTTCATAATAAAGCAGAACAGTAATTTGGAAAGATGCTGAGCGTATCTTTTGTGTCTGTTCCCTACTGCAGTAGTTATTATTAATTTGGAACCACTAATCAATATGAGGATAGGAGATGCCTATCATCAATTTAACCAAGTCAGCATGGCGAGCTTTGCCTTAGGAGGGGATTCCAGGTGGCCCTGAGTATCCGAAACGAGGAGCTTGAGACGATCCGGGAATTTCTGATAATCAGCCGGCTGAGGTAAGCCTTTTGCTTACATTTGAGTTATCAGACTTCCTTGATCGGTAAGGCATTTTCGGGACAAAGGGTACCTATTTTACTCCCCTTAATCGAACTGTATTGATTGGTGGTTATATGTTATGTTGTCCCTGTCTATTGTCCATCGGAGTGTTATAGATAAGAAAAAGAAGAATAGTGCTGTTCACAGGTATATGTAGTAAATCTGCTAGATAAAATGCGTTTAGAGGCAAGAGGGTATAGGCACACGTAGAGAAGAGAGAAGACTGGCCAGTCATTATGGGCATTGAATTAAGTAAGGGAATGAAGGGTAAGAGACCCTCAAAAATGCCCAGCGCAAGAGGAGCACTATATATGAACTGAAGGTGCGGTTCCGCCTATACTGAGCCCCTAGATTAATGGTTAGAGTGGACAGGGATCCACAATGGGTAACTGGGTTACCAAGGTCCACAGGGACTAAGAATCATGCAGAGTAAACAGTTAGAGAAACAGCTATCTATGTGAGCAGGATGGATCAAGGGTGACATTAACATTAGACAGAAAGGGACATTTTCATGTTAAGTTGTGGGATGAATTTGGGGTTTAGGCACTACAACTAGTAAAAGTCAGAAAGAGAGAAATGAGAATTAAAACTGAATACTTTATATGTTGTCAGAGAGGGAAGATGGGATGAGCACTCTGGCTGCCCATCTGATCATAGAAGCTAGATATAAAAGATATCTGAACAAAATAAAGAAAGTAGAATTTAGACAGGAAAATATTAATGAGAGTTAAAAGAAAGTGAGAGAGATATTGGTGTATGTGTGTGCGAATGCTGGGACCTTTAGTTCTATTGCTTGTGTGTGTCATGTACGCAGATGTGACCCCCTCCTTTGTGCTCTCCTGAAAGTATGTCCCTGAGAGGTCAGTGATAAGCTGGAAGGACACCATGCCAATTCCAGTTTTTTAGACAAAACATGTGCCGGGTTAACGAATCTAATGGTAAACAATGTGATCACAATTATTTTGAATCTGTTTTCCAAACATGGTAAAATGAAGGTTACATTTAACCGTGTATTATACAAATTGAAAATCCTTTGATAGTGGAAACAGTGCATTTAAAAAAGGGAAATTAAGTAAAATTAAGTAATAATGAGTATTCATTTCTAATATGAGTTTAACAATTTTATTAATATAGATATATTGAAACTGGTTTAGACAACCTTTGGTTGGAAATGAAATCCAGGTTATTGGGGAAATTTGTAAAAATGGGATTAGTTTAGATTAAGATAACAATTTTGTAATTTTACATTTATTCAATAAGCCCTTATTGAGAGAAAAAACGATTAAGATGAGGTTGTTATTAATAACTTGATGTGCGGTCCATGATGTAAGAGTAATATTAAATAAAATTTAAATATAACAGACCCATCACATCAAGTCCACACACTCTGTTAGGATAGATGCCACCTGCAGCCAGTTGTTTTTTAGTTTTTGATGCTTTCTGGTCCATCATACAGATTGCTGGTCCTTTTGTTTTTATTTATTTTTATTTTTGAAATCCAAAGCAGAATGTGTGGATTGTGAAATGATGTGCCCCTTTTTCTTGTAAGTGCAGTGGTATAAGCAGAATAATATTTTGGATTTATGGGCATCTCTGCATGACCGCAGGGTATTGTTATCATTTATTATAATATTGCCAGGAAAAAGTTGTGTTTTGAAACATGAAACTGGAGTTCTTACACAAACAGCATGATAGAAAACAAGCTATTGTAATATATTTATGCAAGCTGGACCCAGTAATGAAGGGTTTATCCCGATATATCAGAGCTGTAGCTTTTATGCAAAGGTGCTATTAGACAAAGTTAGATATTGTTTTGGTCAAATATTTAATTTTTAATGGTCCGACATTCTGCGCAGCAAATATACAGATAACTAAATGTTTGTCTAATGAAAGTTTTAAAATATGAGTTTGTTTATGTACAAATCTAACAATGAGAAATGCGTACATTTGAATCCAGCCACCTTATTGCCTCTATTGGAGGAGGCTGGAGACAAAGGAAGACACGTGTGTTAAATTGATGTGGGAATCAGCTGCTGTGAGCCCAGTGCAGGACACACTCCCTGAAGACCCAGATATTAAATTTTTTGTAGATTTGAGTATGCAGTTTATCACCCAGAAGGATACTCTATATTCAAAGTCATTGGATCCTTTTTGCCCAGCTCAAGAAGCAGAGCTCCATGTTTTAGCAAAGCCTGTGAGCTATAAAAAGAGTGTATATTTATATAGATAGTCGAGATACAGAGAGCTTTTTGGTTCCATTTAAAGGGCCAGAAGTTTGTTTTTACTTCGGCAGGTAAACCAACCAAGCATGCCAAATTAATTTGATTGGCTGTTTTCAGCCTTCCAGGTTCTTGCTGAGGTAGCCATATTAACTTTCACACATGGAAGCAGACCAGGTGACTAAGGATGCTGCATTTACAGCCCCGGACACTTGATGGGTCTGTGCAACTCACAGATTCCACCCTAGTTCTGGCCCAGTATAGCTGGGATTAATAATTCAACTTTAAGGACCCCAGAACGAGAAGAACAAGTGGTCCACAGGGGGCAACTTCTTATGAAACAGGACTTTGGAAAAGGTGATCATTTATGTCTGCCAGCCACTCTTTTCCCTCCAGCTTGACACATGGACCGTGTCATCAGTCACAAGCAGTTATGGCTGCCTTAGTAAATGAGCGTGGGATAGAGCCAGGGTTCTCCACAGTTGTTTTTATAACATACCACTTCTTGTTTTACCTGTTACCAAAGGTGTTACCAAAAGCTGAACATCCCTTCCAGATATTACAAAAAAGATATATGCAGATGCCCAAGTTAGGATCTTACAAGTATGCATTTTGTCTGTATGGACATGTTTTTTGGATGTCCAGTGGCAAATGCTACTGCAAAGGCCACAGTAAAAAGTGTTATCAGAAGTAGTTTGTAAGTACAGAGTGCCAGAAAGTACAGAGAGTAACAGAGGAAATCATTTTTTATAGGAGAGTCCTTAATAGAAGTTTTGAGGTTTTATATTTACACCCCTTACTGTCTACAATGTAGCGGACAAAGTAGAGTAAGAAACTAGAAAACTTTTGCCTGAATGTTTTCTTATATTTTATGAAGCCCGTAAGGGGGATGTTGGACTCTCTCCCTATGAGGTTTTGTTTGGGAGCGTGTTACTCACTTGCTTATATTTTGCCTCAGCAGCTGAAGTCCTCCATTCGGATCTCACAGAGAATGTTGCTGATCTTTTAAGGTTTTTTGACAAACTCGTTTATGTGTTTTCTCCCCAATTCCAGATCCTAAAAGTTTGGAAGGATCTAAAACTAAAGCCAGGTGACTTTTGGATTGTTAAGAGACCTTTATATATAAGGAAATGTTTGGAGACTCAATACAGCATCTATTTCATGTACAGTTTTTGCAAAACTTGAAGGAAAAGTCACCTGGATCCACACCAGACACTGCAAAAATGACTAAATTAAAGAAATCTCTGTGTTTGATTTATTTCCCTCTTGTGATCACAGTCTAAGGTACTTTTTGATTCAATTACTTTAATTGTAAGGGATATATATATATATTTGAAAAGTAGTTCAGCCATGTTGAAGTCATATTTGTCTTTTGTATGTCTTCCATTTTATGTAGAATTGTCTGTGTTTACATATGCTGATAAGTCAGCATGTCCAACAATTCAGCTAGAAGGCCATTCTGGCCACAGGAGTGTACAGCCAGTACTCTGTAAATATGTCTTATCAATCATTTGTTTTTCACAATGAAAAGTCATTTGGTAATGAAAAAGTTGCTCAGCTATTATTTTCTCCACAATGGAGTTTTTTGCCTCTTTGGCCAGGACTACCTCTACCTAAGCGTGTGGAGGTTCCAGGTTAAAGGTGATAGCAGGTATGGTTAGTGATCAAAATATTTATCAAAAGAGGGGAGACTGTAATGGAAATTTGTAAGTTCTGTATATAATTGTATTGTATTGTATTTTGTATGTATTGCACACTGCCCTCACTGTGCACACAGCACTAATAATGTTTTCAGTACATGTTTACATTCTTTTGAGTCCTGATTAGAATTAGCCTGCCTATGTAACGCCCCTTGTTACCATAAACGTACAATTGTAATATTAATGTGATACCTACGTAATCATGTGCATAAAAACCTTCAATTGCGTCATAATAAAGCAGAACAGTAATTTGGAAAGATGCTGAGCGTATCTTTTGTGTCTGTTCCCTACTGCAGTAGTTATTATTAATTTGGAACCACTAATCAATATGAGGATAGGAGTTGCCTATCATCAATTTAACCGAGTCAATGTAAATTGCTTTGGTCCACAATAGATCTATAGAGATCTTCAGTGAAAAACAGCGAATAAAAATCAAGTGATGTAAAATCAATTGTTTCCATCTGAATTCCGGGTTGGCCAGTGAATGGGGGAAGTACGGGTGCTGCAGACGTGGTGGGTTCCCAATTAGGATTGGCGAATGCAGCAGGAAGGGCACTATGGGCTCGATGGGCATGTCTTTGTCTTCTTCTTGGTGGCAGCGGGAACACTACTTGTGCTTGCCACCTCACCAGCTTGAACTGCACTTATGGGACTCGCCACGTCACCAAGTGTTACTGCAGTGCTGGCTGTACGACCAGGATGTACTAGGCCGCTGGTGCTTGCCAGTTCACCAGAAGGAATGACGGCACTAGTACTGGCTCTCTGCTCCATATGAGGGACCTGCGGTTCTTGCACCTCAACGACAGCAGAAGAAGATCGGGGTCTGGTACGCCTGCCCTTGGCAGAGACCACAACTCCGTCGGCAGAGCTATCTGTCAGGGTGCTGCTGCTGTCTAAAGTGCGTATTCTGAGCCTGAATCTGACAGATGAGTGACTTCCTCTTCACTATCTGTCATGCTCAGAAACGTGTAGGCCTCTTTACTACTGTACCTTCGATTTGACATTTTGGTCTTTAAATTTACTGGTACAGTATTGAGACTCACAGGTAAAAAAGCTTCTGACTGTTAGCGACTGATTCAAACACTACCAAAAAAACTGTTAGCGTTCGCAGGGATCAGGCCTGACTCTGTGAATGCTGCAGTTATGTGTGTTGTGTTTTTGTAAGTGACAGTGATCGATCGATACTGCACTTGGGTGGGCTGGGCTGGGCTGGGCGGAGGGGCTAAACACAGGTGCTAGCAGGTATCTGGGCTGATCCCGCTAACACTGCATTTTTGGGAACTCTAAACTGCTGGGGACGCTAACATAGTTCTGATGCGATCAGCTATTGATCAGTTCAGACACTATACTACTAAGGGAGGCGTATGGTGCATGCGTTTGTGTTAGCGGTACTGGCACTGATCTGACGCTGCCTGGGGCAACACAGACCCTATCTGACGCTAAATCCTAACTTTGATCACCCACCGGGTGATCAGGGGGTTAAACCTTTATTGGGTAAAATATGGCGGGTGCCCTGATGTTTTAAAAATAAATCTAGCTAAACTGCATCACCCGTGACACTTATACTGTGATCACAGGTGACAGGGGGTAATCAAGGGGTTAAACCTTTATTGGGGGGTTAGGGGAGTCCCTATACCTATCTGAGCCTAATACTAATTGCCCTAACACTGATTAGTGTCACTAAGGACACTAGTACAGCGATCAAAAAAAAATCTGATCGCTGTACTGGGTGACACAGTGACAAGTGGTGAAGGGGTTATTTGGATCAGGGGGTGAATTGTGTGCCTACGTGACCTGGTGTCAGTGTAGTGTTGTCTAACTCACTGTTCTGACCGACACGAGGAGAGATTACTTCACTTCCCCTGTCACTGGAAGGATATCATTCGTCAGGAGCAATCACCAGGTCCAGGCCAGATTTCATTGGCCTGGGCTTGGGGATTGATCACTTCCTGATCGAAGCCCCCCCGCTGCCTGCGCGCCCGACGTAGCAGAACAGCGATTCGCCTGCCAGTGCCATTCTGCCGCAGTACAACTGCGGCAGGAGGTCGGCAAGCGGTTAACTTGCCGACCGCCCACAGTATATATATATGCTAAAATGATACAGAACTAGTGCGCACAACCAGAATCTCACAAAATCAAGGGTACTAGAGCAAAGATTAGAGAAGCTGCCAACATAAGAGGTGGCCTCACCCACCCTAATAGGTAATGTATTAAAGGTAAAAATTATGTGGCGCTAATCAAAATTTACCACTTGATATAAATCTCGAACTAAAGAAATCTCAATGCTTCCTTACTGCTCAATACTCAAAAACTCTCTTGATGGACAATACTTACTTCTCCCATTAGGGGGCAACCAAATCAGCAAAAATATTAAATACTGGTAAATAAACCAAAATAAAATAGAATAAAATATATATATACCATCCAATAACTCAAGAGTTCCTCAATCAGACTGTGTAAAACTGTGACCAACGGTGCTTTTAAACACCGACACAATAGATGAAAATAAACAGTTCCTCAAAGTGTGTCATAAATTGTGCATAATTTTCTCCAGCTTAATAAATAAAAATAATTTCCTACACCAAATAAATAATGCTGATGGATAGATGATATCAGAGCAGCTGTGATGCAATAATAAATATAAAAGTGCAACTCTATATCACATATATATATATACAAAGTGATCAAGTGCAAAAAAGTGACATTAGTGCAGAGCCGTGCATATATACAGATCTGACTCTGAAATAGACTCCCAAAATCCAACTTCTCTATCCCCCTAAAATTATATAATAATGAAGATACAAAAAAGAAAAAAAGAAAAAAACTGTGACAGTGAACTGTGATCAAGTCCAAAACTAATGCTTCATGCAATGTGATTCATAATGTCCATACAGATGGTTAATATTAACATGCCAGTAGCGTGACTTTGTGCTGGATTCATTCACTTGAACAGTAGGTGCAGCACACAGGTGTTTCCCCCAGCCTCTCACCTCTATCAGCGGCCCCCAATGGGCCAAGTCAGGCAGATAGTTAATATTCCTCTGTCAGGGATGATGCTCCAACAGCCGTCCCCCTCTTCCAAAGGGTATGCGTGGGTCAGACTCTCTAACTAGTCACCAGCGCTCCCACCGACCCCAGAATAACAATGAAGAAGGAGATGCTTCCATAGTGAAGTAATTCCAATACAAGTTTATTGATAAAAAGTAGTAACTTACATTAAAAACTGAAACTGTTAGCGAAATTGCAGCAGAAACAATCAGGCTTCCGGGTACGGCCGTCCCCGGGAAGCGTCGGCACCTGGCTCCTCCTACCCTGACGCGTTGCGTCACACCACGTGACTTTATCAAAGGGATGAGGAGTCCGGTGCCTGTTCGCCAGCTTATAACAGCGCCGCCGTCATGGCAACGATGTCAACATAGTTAAAATCAATCATGTGTATTCATTTACGATCCACTTCCTAAATACTCTTGATTGTACATTATCAGTGCTGCTTCATCCATAATTAATCCAAGTGAACATTCATTTTAAAATAATAACACATAGATACTATGCAGAAATTGTGTATATTAAAAAATCACAATATAAACTATAACCTTCCTTCCACTAATGCCATCTAGTGGTGACTTAGGAAGTGACACCTAAAAGATACTTATAAGATCTAATAGGAAACAATAAGTGTATCAGACAGATCAATAGGGAAATTCACTAGCTAGGAGGTGTCTCACACTTGTCCCTCTAATGGTAACTCAAAACCAGGCATCTATTAAATAATTAGTCTACCGGGCAGGGAAACACAAAAAACATATCAAAGAGCATAATTAATCTATCAGGCAGGAAGACATAAAAAGCAAATCAAACTAATAAAATAGGGGAAAATCATTAGCTGGGAAGTATCTTACTCCACCCCTAAAATAATTATTAATCAGAATGATGGACACATTAAAAGAATAAAACAATAAATCCAACAAGATATATTCTAATCCAAGGTATGATCTTCATCTCAATAAAACCAAAAAATTTACTGATTGGACTACAACCTATGGTCCACAATCCAGGGACACAAAATTCATCAGCTATTAATAAAATTTCTCTTTACAAATAATGTAATTAAAACCATAAAATATATCATATATAAATTACAATTAAAAATTAGAAATAAAACAGTTAAGATCGAATTCTACGTTATGTCCAGACGGCGTTAAAGTGCGTAATTCATGAATCCATTTGGACTCAGCCTGACTAATCTTAATAATTTTATTGTCGCCTCTCCAATGGGCTTTATATTTCTCTATTCCGCACACTCTCAATGATGAGGGGTCACTATTATGGTACTGTGCATAATGCTTGGATAAACTGTGTTTATCAAAACTTTTCTTGATATTCCTTACATGCTCTTTCAATCTTATCCACAGTGCTCTTTTGGTTCTGCCGACATATTGGATCCGGCAGGGGCATTCCAAAAGATAAACGACTCCTTCACTCCTACATGAGATAAAATCTTCTATTTCATAGTTCTGTAGCGTAACAGTAGATGTAAAACTTAATTTCTTCTTTTTCTCTTCTCTCGTGTGTCTGCAAGTGTAGCAATTTTTGCATGGATAAAACCCCTTCCCTTCAAAGAAGGAGAATTTTTTCTTTTTAGGAGGATCTGCAACATTTTTTGCCAGGCGGTCCCTTAGGGTTGGAGCTCTCCTATATACAAATTTCGGTTGGTTAGATAGAATAGTCCCTAAGTGACGATCCATTTTGACAATATCCCAATGTTTTTTAACTATTTTTTCGATTTGTTTGTATTGTATATTATAGTCCATAATAATAGGTACATTTTCTTGATGGTTCTGAGTTTTTTCTCCATCCCGTATCAGTTTTTCTCTATTCATTTCAGTGACATCCTTAATTTTTTCTTCTATGAATTTGGTCTCATAACCCTTCTGAATGAATCTTTGTCCAATCATTTTGGCCTGTTCTACAAATGTTTCTTTACTGGTACAATTTCTTCTCAATCTGACCAGCTGGCCTTTTGGTATATTCTCCAACCATACTGGATGGTGGCAGCTATCTAAAGGCAGATAGCTGTTCCTATCAACTGCTTTGAAATACGTTTGGGTAAGTATCTTGGTTCCTTCTTTCTTTATTTGAAGATCAAGGAAATTGATTTGTCATCACTAATTTCCCATGTTAATTTTATACCTTTACTATTAGTATTGAGATTAAAACAAAAGTCACTAAGGCTTTCTCTATTGCCGCTCCAGATTATAAAAATATCATCAATAAAACGTTTATAAAATAACAACTGTTGCAGTCGATTGTTATAAAGTGCTTCTTCTTCCCACTCCGACATATATAGGTTAGCAACACTCGGTGCATACTTTGCACCCATTGCAATTCCACATATCTGTTTGTAGTATTTATTATTATGCCAAAAATAATTGGAATCTAAACTATATTTCAAACATTCTAGTATAAATCTCCTTTGCTTGCATTTCAGGTTACTCAGCTTTCTCAGAGCCCACTTTGTTGCCTGTATAGCTTCATCATGGTTGATGATCGTATACAGGGATGAGACATCTGCTGTTGCCAAATATACGAGGTCATCACTCAGGTTAACTTCATCGAGGAGTTGGATAAGATGTTTCGTGTCTCTTAGATAAGATCTCGTGATCTTGACCACTGGTTGTAAAAACCAATCAATATATTCACCTATTCGTGCTCCCACCGAGTTAATCCCATTCACTATAGGCCTTCCTGGGGGTTTAAATTTATCCTTGTGTATTTTCGGTAGTGTGTAAATTACAGGTACTTTACAAGTTTTCGGTTGTAGATACGTGGCTTCTTTTTTAGTTAGGAGACCTTTGTCCACTCCTTTCTGTATCACCTTGGCAAGTTCTTTTTTATATTTCGTCGTTGGATTATTCAATAATAGCTGATAAGTGTCTTTGTCATTAACCTGACGGTTGAGTTCCTCATTATAGTTGACTTTGGATTGGACGACTATGGCTCCTCCCTTATCAGCCTGCCTTATTACAATGTCATTTCTTGCTTCTAGTTTTTTTATTCCATTTTTTATACTTCTGGACTCCCGCACATTTCTTATTTTCAATTCCTGTAAATCGCTTAAAATCATCTTCTTAAAAACTTCTATGTGTCCATCATTCCCAGTGGGTGGATTAAAAAGGGATTTATTCTTCAGATTACTATATACAATCCCACTGTTATCTGGTATCCTCACACCTCTTTTTTCTAATGGATTACTAAGCATGTATTTTTTTATATTCAGACTCCTGATGAATTTGTTGATATCCACATATGCATTGAATTTATTGAGGTTCTTTTTTGGGGCAAATTTTAGTCCTTTATCCAGGACCCCAATTTCTTCTTGTGTTAATTCCACCCCACTAATATTAATGATGCCTTCCCCTAGTATTCTCTTTTCCTTTTGTTTCTTGATTCCTGCTCGGCATCCTCTTCGCGTTTTTCGTTTTTTCCTTTTCTCTTTTCTAGAGATCTTCTCGGGGTATTCCTTTGTTGCTCCCCCCTGTCTTGATCTCTCTGCCCATCTTGTTTCCTGTCTTCCCTCCTCCTCATTCTTCTGTCCGGACTGTGGTCTGGGGTACGTCTGTCGTGTCTCCGTGGAGGACCCTCTCGATACTGACGTCTTGGAGAGTCTCGATGGCGTTGTTCTAAAAAACGGTATGGTGTTCTCTCTCGTTCATATCTGTTCAAATACTGTGGGGATCTCCCTCCATCATCCTGCCTTTGTAAATGTTCATATCTGTTTTGTACCGGAATGGTGAAATAATCCATACGTATGGGAGAGCCTCCTCTTCTGTTGTCATATCGATAATATCCATTATCTCTTCTAGATCTTTCATCTCTTCTTGTTCTGTCAGGATATGGATTATTCCTTCCACCATTGTTCTCGTAATTTCTCCACCTAAAATCAGGAGATCTTCTATCCCATGGGGACTGATGGTAGGGCCTCCCTTGATAGTTGTTAGAGTGACCATTACTCTTCCAGAAGGGTTTTTTCCAGTTATTCCCCTTCCAGCCCTGTTTATGTTGGGGGGTATTGTAGGTGTTATAATTTGCTTGGATTCCATTAATCAGCGTGGGTTCATCAATTTTCCTTTCTTGTGGGTTCTCCATCATTTTTACTTCTTTAACAGGAGTACTATTATTGGAGTTAATAATTACTTCTTCAGTTTTGTTCTGCCATTTAAACACAAGATCATCATTGAAGTCCTTTATATCTCTCTGATATTTCTTCCTTTTACGTGCAGCTGTTTCTTTGTCTTTCTTTTCCATATCACGGTTCAATTGTTTAGATAATGCAATAAATTCTGGTAGTTCTTTAGAGGGTTCTAAAGTGATTTTAATTTCTTCGATAGTTTTATTCAGGAGCCTAATTTTCTTTTGTTTTCTTTTTCTTAAAAACTCAAGTAGTTCCAAACCCTTTTCATTGAAAAAGTGGAACCATTCATCAGTAGATTCCTTATCTACTAGGCCATCATTTATGGGTACTTCCCAGCGAAGTCTCCTGGGTACTATCTTATCTTTGATATATTTCTCATGTGTTATCAAGTCCCACCATGCATTGATTTTCTTCTCCATAAGATGTCCTATCTTTCTGAAACCATTCTCAATATCTCCTACCTGATTATTTTCCTGTTTGTTGAAGACTGTGTCTATGTCTAAAGTTCTGTTATCTAAAAACTGAAATACTTCCATGGTGTGCAGCACTAGAGAATTTGAGAAGGTGACAAATTAAAATGATACAGAACTAGTGCGCACAACCAGAATCTCACAAAATCAAGGGTACTAGAGCAAAGATTAGAGAAGCTGCCAACATAAGAGGTGGCCTCACCCACCCTAATAGGTAATGTATTAAAGGTAAAAATTATGTGGCGCTAATCAAAATTTACCACTTGATATAAATCTCAAACTAAAGAAATCTCAATGCTTCCTTACTGCTCAATACTCAAAAACTCTCTTGATGGACAATACTTACTTCTCCCATTAGGGGGCAACCAAATCAGCAAAAATATTAAATACTGGTAAATAAACCAAAATAAAATAGAATAAAATATATATATACCATCCAATAACTCAAGTGTTCCTCAATCAGACTGTGTAAAACTGTGACCAACGGTGCTTTTAAACACCGACACAATAGATGAAAATAAACAGTTCCTCAAAGTGTGTCATAAATTGTGCATAATTTTCTCCAGCTTAATAAATAAAAATAATTTCCTACACCAAATAAATAATGCTGATGGATAGATGATATCAGAGCAGCTGTGATGCAATAATAAATATAAAAGTGCAACTCTATATCACATATATATATATACAAAGTGATCAAGTGCAAAAAAGTGACATTAGTGCAGAGCCGTGCATATATACAGATCTGACTCTGAAATAGACTCCCAAAATCCAACTTCTCTATCCCCCTAAAATTATATAATAATGAAGATACAAAAAAGAAAAAAAGAAAAAAACTGTGACAGTGAACTGTGATCAAGTCCAAAACTAATGCTTCATGCAATGTGATTCATAATGTCCATACAGATGGTTAATATTAACATGCCAGTAGCGTGACTTTGTGCTGGATTCATTCACTTGAACAGTAGGTGCAGCACACAGGTGTTTCCCCCAGCCTCTCACCTCTATCAGCGGCCCCCAATGGGCCAAGTCAGGCAGATAGTTAATATTCCTCTGTCAGGGATGATGCTCCAACAGCCGTCCCCCTCTTCCAAAGGGTATGCGTGGGTCAGACTCTCTAACTAGTCACCAGCGCTCCCACCGACCCCAGAATAACAATGAAGAAGGAGATGCTTCCATAGTGAAGTAATTCCAATACAAGTTTATTGATAAAAAGTAGTAACTTACATTAAAAACTGAAACTGTTAGCGAAATTGCAGCAGAAACAATCAGGCTTCCGGGTACGGCCGTCCCCGGGAAGCGTCGGCACCTGGCTCCTCCTACCCTGACGCGTTGCGTCACACCACGTGACTTTATCAAAGGGATGAGGAGTCCGGTGCCTGTTCGCCAGCTTATAACAGCGCCGCCGTCATGGCAACGATGTCAACATAGTTAAAATCAATCATGTGTATTCATTTACGATCCACTTCCTAAATACTCTTGATTGTACATTATCAGTGCTGCTTCATCCATAATTAATCCAAGTGAACATTCATTTTAAAATAATAACACATAGATACTATGCAGAAATTGTGTATATTAAAAAATCACAATATAAACTATAACCTTCCTTCCACTAATGCCATCTAGTGGTGACTTAGGAAGTGACACCTAAAAGATACTTATAAGATCTAATAGGAAACAATAAGTGTATCAGACAGATCAATAGGGAAATTCACTAGCTAGGAGGTGTCTCACACTTGTCCCTCTAATGGTAACTCAAAACCAGGCATCTATTAAATAATTAGTCTACCGGGCAGGGAAACACAAAAAACATATCAAAGAGCATAATTAATCTATCAGGCAGGAAGACATAAAAAGCAAATCAAACTAATAAAATAGGGGAAAATCATTAGCTGGGAAGTATCTTACTCCACCCCTAAAATAATTATTAATCAGAATGATGGACACATTAAAAGAATAAAACAATAAATCCAACAAGATATATTCTAATCCAAGGTATGATCTTCATCTCAATAAAACCAAAAAATTTACTGATTGGACTACAACCTATGGTCCACAATCCAGGGACACAAAATTCATCAGCTATTAATAAAATTTCTCTTTACAAATAATGTAATTAAAACCATAAAATATATCATATATAAATTACAATTAAAAATTAGAAATAAAACAGTTAAGATCGAATTCTACGTTATGTCCAGACGGCGTTAAAGTGCGTAATTCATGAATCCATTTGGACTCAGCCTGACTAATCTTAATAATTTTATTGTCGCCTCTCCAATGGGCTTTATATTTCTCTATTCCGCACACTCTCAATGATGAGGGGTCACTATTATGGTACTGTGCATAATGCTTGGATAAACTGTGTTTATCAAAACTTTTCTTGATATTCCTTACATGCTCTTTCAATCTTATCCACAGTGCTCTTTTGGTTCTGCCGACATATTGGATCCGGCAGGGGCATTCCAAAAGATAAACGACTCCTTCACTCCTACACGAGATAAAATCTTCTATTTCATAGTTCTGTAGCGTAACAGTAGATGTAAAACTTAATTTCTTCTTTTTCTCTTCTCTCGTGTGTCTGCAAGTGTAGCAATTTTTGCATGGATAAAACCCCTTCCCTTCAAAGAAGGAGAATTTTTTCTTTTTAGGAGGATCTACAACATTTTTTGCCAGGCGGTCCCTTAGGGTTGGAGCTCTCCTATATACAAATTTCGGTTGGTTAGATAGAATAGTCCCTAAGTGACGATCCATTTTGACAATATCCCAATGTTTTTTAACTATTTTTTCGATTTGTTTGTATTGTATATTATAGTCCATAATAATAGGTACATTTTCTTGATGGTTCTGAGTTTTTTCTCCATCCCGTATCAGTTTTTCTCTATTCATTTCAGTGACATCCTTAATTTTTTCTTCTATGAATTTGGTCTCATAACCCTTCTGAATGAATCTTTGTCCAATCATTTTGGCCTGTTCTACAAATGTTTCTTTACTGGTACAATTTCTTCTCAATCTGACCAGCTGGCCTTTTGGTATATTCTCCAACCATACTGGATGGTGGCAGCTATCTAAAGGCAGATAGCTGTTCCTATCAACTGCTTTGAAATACGTTTGGGTAAGTATCTTGGTTCCTTCTTTCTTTATTTGAAGATCAAGGAAATTGATTTGCTCATCACTAATTTCCCATGTTAATTTTATACCTTTACTATTAGTATTGAGATTAAAACAAAAGTCACTAAGGCTTTCTCTATTGCCGCTCCAGATTATAAAAATATCATCAATAAAACGTTTATAAAATAACAACTGTTGCGGTCGATTGTTATAAAGTGCTTCTTCTTCCCACTCCGACATATATAGGTTAGCAACACTCGGTGCATACTTTGCACCCATTGCAATTCCACATATCTGTTTGTAGTATTTATTATTATGCCAAAAATAATTGGAATCTAAACTATATTTCAAACATTCTAGTATAAATCTCCTTTGCTTGCATTTCAGGTTACTCAGCTTTCTCAGAGCCCACTTTGTTGCCTGTATAGCTTCATCATGGTTGATGATCGTATACAGGGATGAGACATCTGCTGTTGCCAAATATACGAGGTCATCACTCAGGTTAACTTCATCGAGGAGTTGGATAAGATGTTTCATGTCTCTTAGATAAGATCTCGTGATCTTGACCACTGGTTGTAAAAACCAATCAATATATTCACCTATTCGTGCTCCCACCGAGTTAATCCCATTCACTATAGGCCTTCCTGGGGGTTTAAATTTATCCTTGTGTATTTTCGGTAGTGTGTAAATTACAGGTACTTTACAAGTTTTCGGTTGTAGATACGTGGCTTCTTTTTTAGTTAGGAGACCTTTGTCCACTCCTTTCTGTATCACCTTGGCAAGTTCTTTTTTATATTTCGTCGTTGGATTATTCAATAATAGCTGATAAGTGTCTTTATCATTAACCTGACGGTTGAGTTCCTCATTATAGTTGACTTTGGATTGGACGACTATGGCTCCTCCCTTATCAGCCTGCCTTATTACAATGTCATTTCTTGCTTCTAGTTTTTTTATTCCATTTTTTATACTTCTGGACTCCCGCACATTTCTTATTTTCAATTCCTGTAAATCGCTTAAAATCATCTTCTTAAAAACTTCTATGTGTCCATCATTCCCAGTGGGTGGATTAAAAAGGGATTTATTCTTCAGATTACTATATACAATCCCACTGTTATCTGGTATCCTCACACCTCTTTTTTCTAATGGATTACTAAGCATGTATTTTTTTATATTCAGACTCCTGATGAATTTGTTGATATCCACATATGCATTGAATTTATTGAGGTTCTTTTTTGGGGCAAATTTTAGTCCTTTATCCAGGACCCCAATTTCTTCTTGTGTTAATTCCACCCCACTAATATTAATGATGCCTTCCCCTAGTATTCTCTTTTCCTTTTGTTTCTTGATTCCTGCTCGGCATCCTCTTCGCGTTTTTCATTTTTTCCTTTTCTCTTTTCTAGAGATCTTCTCGGGGTATTCCTTTGTTGCTCCCCCCTGTCTTGATCTCTCTGCCCATCTTGTTTCCTGTCTTCCCTCCTCCTCATTCTTCTGTCCGGACTGTGGTCTTTTTCGCTAACAGTTTCAGTTTTTAATGTAAGTTACTACTTTTTATCAATAAACTTGTATTGGAATTACTTCACTATGGAAGCATCTCCTTCTTCATTGTTATTCTGGGGTCGGTGGGAGCGCTGGTGACTAGTTAGAGAGTCTGACCCACGCATACCCTTTGGAAGAGGGGGACGGCTGTTGGAGCATCATCCCTGACAGAGGAATATTAACTATCTGCCTGACTTGGCCCATTGGGGGCCGCTGATAGAGGTGAGAGGCTGGGGGAAACACCTGTGTGCTGCACCTACTGTTCAAGTGAATGAATCCAGCACAAAGTCACGCTACTGGCATGTTAATATTAACCATCTGTATGGACATTATGAATCACATTGCATGAAGCATTAGTTTTGGACTTGATCACAGTTCACTGTCACAGTTTTTTTCTTTTTTTCTTTTTTGTATCTTCATTATTATATAATTTTAGGGGGATAGAGAAGTTGGATTTTGGGAGTCTATTTCAGAGTCAGATCTGTATATATGCACGGCTCTGCACTAATGTCACTTTTTTGCACTTGATCACTTTGTATATATATATATGTGATATAGAGTTGCACTTTTATATTTATTATTGCATCACAGCTGCTCTGATATCATCTATCCATCAGCATTATTTATTTGGTGTAGGAAATTATTTTTATTTATTAAGCTGGAGAAAATTATGCACAATTTATGACACACTTTGAGGAACTGTTTATTTTCATCTATTGTGTCGGTGTTTAAAAGCACCGTTGGTCACAGTTTTACACAGTCTGATTGAGGAACACTTGAGTTATTGGATGGTATATATATATTTTATTCTATTTTATTTTGGTTTATTTACCAGTATTTAATATTTTTGCTGATTTGGTTGCCCCCTAATGGGAGAAGTAAGTATTGTCCATCAAGAGAGTTTTTGAGTATTGAGCAGTAAGGAAGCATTGAGATTTCTTTAGTTTGAGATTTATATCAAGTGGTAAATTTTGATTAGCGCCACATAATTTTTACCTTTATATATATATGCTATTACTTTGAAGTTTAATACCGGGGTATGGCAGCAGCTAGCTGCCATAACCCCGGTATCATTTATTTCTGTGGGCGCTTCAGCGTCTGCTAAAAATGATTCTGGCGGCAGATTTGCCACAGGATCACTTTTAGAGACGGCGGGGGGGTTTACCAGAGCCGTCAGTAAACCCAGAAGCGATCCGATCTGGCTAATGGCTAGGCTAATGGCTAGGCAGGAAGTAGAGTGAGAAGCAGGGTGACCCCCACTCAGCTCTATGCTCTTGGAGGATTTGGATTTTTTTTTTTTTTTTAAGTCAAAGTGGCAACATTTTTTTTTTCTTTTGTTTTTAAAGGTAAATGGGAGATCTGGGGTCTTTTCGACCACAGATCTCTCAATAAGGAGGACCTGTCATGCTTATTTCTATTACAAGGGATGTTTATATTCCTTGTAATAAGAATATAAGTGATAAAATAAATAAATAAATAAATAAAGGGGCAGTGTCAAAATAAAAAGTAAAATAAATAAGAACAGAACATAAGTCGCTCCCGCATATGTAAACAGGGTTCAAACCACACATGTGAGGTATCACTGTTATCAAGAGCAATAATTCTAACACTAGACCTCCTCTGTGACTCTAAACAGGTGACCTGTAAAAAATGTTAAAGAGTCACCTATGGAGATTTTTAAGTACTGTAGTTTGTCGCAATTCCACGAGCGTGCGCAATTTTAAAGCATGGCATGTTAGGTATCTATTTACTCAGCATACCATCATCTTTCACATTATACAAAAATTGGGCTAACTTTAGTGGGTTTTTAATTCAATAAAGTGTATTTTTTCCCAAAAAATTGCATTTGAAAAACTGCTGCTCGAATACAGTATGACATAAAATATTGCAACGATTGCCATTTTTTTTTTCTAAGGTCTCTGCTAAAAAAAAAAAAAATATAATGTTTGGGGGTTCTAAGTAGTTTTCTGCCAAAAAATACTCATTTAAACTTGTAAACAAAAAGTTCCACAAAAGGCCTTGTCAGCAGGTGGCATGCCAGGGGTATGTCCTTTGCCTACATACTTTTGCTAATAGATGTCCCTCGTTCCCATCTCAAAAAGTTGGGAGGTATGCTATTATGATGATTGTAGCCAATGTCCATATTATATGGCCCTAGGTGCTCCCTGTGTCATATTGCTGTGACTGATGTCCGTTGGGCTTTCTAAGGACTCTATGCCTCATGTGTGGCTGCTGGGCCTTCTTGTATCGACATGCCCACTTTGTTCATTCATGGGTCAGCTGATTAGTTTTTAGTAATCTGGCTATCTGTGCTGTGGCAAATGTTGATATTACAGCAGCTTAGAATCAGGAATTGCTCATATTGGACTAAGCTTTAAAACCTCATTGGTGCCTGTGTTGGCCACTGGATTGGTTAGTGAAACCTAAAAATGGCTACAGATTGACAGATAACTCCTGAGCCTCCCTATTGTTTAGAAAGGTTGTACATCACATTAAAGGACAAAAGAACCACCAGGGGATGTTCAGCATTGGCTAGTGCATTACCACCAGCCAACTGGGACTGTACAGTTTTGGCACTGAAAATATGCAGTTACGGACATTTTCCAGGCTGATTCCCTGGTGTCCATATTGTGCCACTACATACATGTGCAACTTGACATGCGTCAACGATTGTGTCTGATTGTTGCTGGAGGACACAATATAGTTTATATTGTGTCTTCAGCAGCATGACGATGGACAGTGCTTTTATCTGCGTCATTACTATAAAGTCCCAATCACTTGGCATGTCAATCCAAAGAATGATCTTTTGTTAGCTGATGGTTACTGCAGTGTTCTGTCACTGAATGCCAATGTAAGCAAGTGGGCACTCTACCAGTGGCCACCAATGTATAGAGGGCACTTTGCCATAGTCCACCAATGTAACCGGGAAGTGCCCCCTTATATTTGTGATCAGTGTTAAAGTTCCCTTTTACATTGCTGGTCCCTGGCTGGTGTCAGTGGTTTCCACCATGCCCATGATACATTGACAGCTCTTTTCAGTGACACCATTTTTGTTTGTGTAAGCTCTCAGAAATGACAATGGAAAAATCCATTAGCTTGAATAGAAAAGTCAAACTGGTTGACCCGCCCTGTGAGGGCCATGCTAAGATTCCCAACAGCACTCAACCCATGAGGTTCAGGGTTGGATCAAATGATGACTGATGCTACTTAAAATAGGGAATGATGTTTATACAATTTACTAACTGCTAAAACCAACAGCCAATACTCCATACTCCTACTAGTTGACCTCCCTGCGGCCTTTGATACTGTTGACCACCCACTCCTTCTCAATAAACTACATTCCCTTGGCCTCTGAGATTCTGCTCTATCCTGGTTCTCTGCCTATCTATGACAGCGCTCCTTCAGTGTCACCTACAACTCTGTCTCCTCCTCTCCATTGCCCCTTTCTGTGGGGGTCCCCCAAGGCTCTGTTCTTGGACCCCTTCTCTTCTCTATCTATACCTCCTCCCTTGGTCACTTTATAACTGCCCACGGCTTCCAATACCACTTATACGCCGATGACACCCAAATCTATCTGTCTACTCCTCACCTCACTCCTTCAGTCTCCTCTCACATTACTAACTTACTAACTGACATATCAGCATGGATATCGCACCACTTCCTTAAACTAAATCTCTCTAAAACTGAGCTATTAATATTCCCCCCCGCCCGTGCCCCCCTCCATGACTTTTCCATCAAAATCAACAATGCAACCACCAGGCCCTCCCCTCATGCCAGGATACTAGGAGTAATCCTAGACTCTGACTTGTCATTTCAGCCCCAAGTCCAATCGTTGTCAAAAGTTTGTAGAATTCACCTCCGTAACATCTCTAAAATGCGCCCCTTTTTAACAAATGAAACCACCAAGCTCCTCATTCACTCCCTTATTATCTCTCACCTTGACTATTGCAACTCCCTTCTCATTGGCCTGCCTCTCCATAGGCTATCCCCTCTTCAGTCTATCATGAATGCTGCTGCCAGACTTATCCACCTTACCAACCGCTCAGTGTCAGCCAACCCTCTCCTCCAATCCCTACACTGGCTCCCAATCACCCAACGAATTAAATTCAAAATACTAACCACAACATGCAAAGCCATTTAAAAACTCTGCCCTGAGCTACATCACCAATCTTGTCTCCAAATATCACCCAAATCATCCTCTCTGCTCTTCTCAAGACCTCCTACTCTCAAGCTCTCTCGTCTCCTCCTTCCATGCTCGTCTCCAGGATTTCTCCAGAGCCTCTCCCATCCTCTGGAACTTGCTACCTCCACTGGTCCGGCTATCCCCTACTTTTGATACCTGCAATGCGATCCCTGAAAAGTCATCTCTTCAGGGAAGCCTATCATGTCTCCAACTAATCTCCTACCACTTCCATCAGCTCATTCCCCACAGTTAAAACCTTTTGTACCACCTGCCCCACCCTATTAGATTGTAAGCTCTTCTGAGCAAGGCCCTCTTAATCCTCTTGTATTTTATTGTATTGTAACTGTATTGTCTCTTTTTATATTGTAAAGTGCTGTGCAAACTGTTGGCGCTATATAAATCCTGTAAAATAATAATAATAATAATAAAAAGAAACATTAATTATCAAAATATATGAAAATTCCACCTACAAAGCAGTCAAAGAGGAAATTTATAATACAGTTTGTTCATACTAAAATTATATCCAAAGTTAAACCTTCAGATAAAAAAATAAATAGCTCTGTAGATTAAGAATAGCTAGCAAATATGGAACAAATGAAGATAAGGTTATAGCAATTAGAGCAGTTATTCTGCATAGGAGTGCAGTATCAAATTTGTCCAGTAGATGGAGCAATCAGCTTTTTAAAACCATACATATAGGTCCTGGGTTTCTGTGCAAATCCAAGTTTAGTTTTTCAATCACTTTCCTTTATATTTATTTCCTTGTACAGAAGACATAAACCTTGTTCTCTGTATTTTTTGGGGGGAAAGTATTTTAACAGATAGATGAAGACAACGGGTGTTTTAAAACAACCATCAACTGTTAAGTAAAGCCCCGTACACACGATCAGAAAATCATACAAAAAATAAAAATTTTGAAACAACAGTACAATAATCTGATCGTTAGTACACAGCTTTCGTCCGAAATTATCTGAAGAGATAAACACGAAAACCTTTCTCGTACTATACCAGATCGTACGATTTTCCTTTAATCAGTACAGTTTTCATCTGAAAATACAATATAAATACACTACAATACATTACATTACTTCCAAATTTTTATTCTGTCGTACAAGAATTGTTGTACTTTAGTAACCTATTCATTTTCAATATGTAGATTAGCATGCAAATAAAAAATCTGAGTATCATTCGTCTGATAATCTCATTGTGTGTACTAGACTTAAGATAACGTTTGTTTGGGATGAAGTGAACCTGTGTTTTGTCCATGCAGAGCGAAGTATCAGTTTCTATTTAATGCAGACCTCTATGGCAGCCTATACTTACTTTGCTCCCTTTCAGTTGCGTTTAGCCACTGTGAATGAAAGGAAAATGCTATGTAAGCTACAAATCGCTATAGTCATATCCTGAATGTAAAGTGTTGATTGGCCTGGTGCTGTCACATGGAGTTAGATATTACCTTCATACCATTCAACAGATATGGAGGGGAGTGAAGGTAAGGCTGCAGTCGCACAGACGTTTGGCTACAGTGTGAATCTCAGTGGCAGAAATCTGGGGATTCCTGCTGCTTGGTCTGACAGCTTTGAGCGGATAGCTGCAGCCGTCGAACCCTTATGCCCCCTACACACGGTCGGATTTTCCGATGGACAATGTCCGATCGGAGCGTGTTGTCGGAAATTCCGACTGTGTGTGGCCGCCATCGGACATTTTCCATCGGATTTTCCGACACACAAAGTTGGACAGCAGGAGATAAAATTTTCCGACAACAAAATCCGATCGCGTCAATTCCGACCGTGTGTGGCCTGTTCCGACGCACAAAGTGCCACGCATGCTCAGAAGAAATTCCGAGACGGGACAGCTCGTTCTGGTAAACTTAGCGTTCGCAATGGATACAGCACTTTCGTCATGCTGCAATGTTAAAAATGGTTTAATACAGCGCACTCTCTTCTTCTTTATAATGTGACAAGAATTAAGTAGTTTTGCTGCTCATATTCACACACACTTCTCACAAAGTTTTATTTGTGTTTTTTTAGTGGGATTCCCTGAATATATTGTTATTAGTTGTCACATCTGACAGTTTTATATTTTTTAATTTTTTTTTTTTTTTGGATTTTAAGCCTTTTTTTTTCTTTAATGTTTGGATTTTTTCCAAGGCTGATCTTTGTTCAATGTTATTTTTATTTTTACTCCTGAATATTTTTGTGTGTGTTTTGTGTGTCAAGTTACCCCAACACCATTGATATCTTTTATTATTTAATCTCAAGGAGATTGTTTGGTGTTGGTGACCCTTGTTCATTTCACATTGTATATTAGAAATGTACCTGAATCCTCACAAACCAACTGTCATTTTTGAAGTAAAACACATAGGAGAGTATAATTCAAAACAAAAATCCTTTATTAAGGGATCAGAACCAAACAAAGAGGAAGGCAACACTGGATCAACATGAGAAATTAGTGAAGCCTGGGACCCCCACGGCAGACATCAATTCTTCAACATCAAAATTGGTGGCCTGAGGAGTCCATATCTAAGGGAGGGCAGTCTGGTCCGGGATTCACAGAGACTCGGATAGCAGCAGATGACATCAGTGTCCCCAGGCTGTGGTACCACAAGAGGCTGCATCTTTTGGCCGACCAGACTGGATCCAGGGCAATCACTGTCAGGTCTTCCTTCCACGCTTCCTTCCGGGCTGTGGCTGTGCAGTTGGAGATGTGGCAGGAGGAGGAGTAGGACCTGGAGGAGGAGGAGGACTGGGGGGACCTGGAGGAGGACTGGGGGGACCTGGAGGAGAGGGAGGAGGAGGAGGAGGACCTGCAGGAGGAGGAGGAGGACCATCCTAAAGATGTGTGTGAGGTGTAATTTGGCCCCTCATACCTTTCTCCAGAGCCTCCGATATGAGGGCCTCACACATGGCTTTTTGGCCCTCCTCCATCCTCTGCATTTTATAGGCTATGAAGGCAGCAATGTTCTCCTGCATGGTGTGGGGTGCTCCCAGGACCTCTGTAGCCCTCCAAAAGAATGCTATAGCAGCCTCCTCTAGGGTACTCCTCCTACTGCCACTTTCTATTTTCAGGGGGGGTGGAGGGACCTTGATATCAGCCAGCCGGCTCGGCCCGGCCACCTCCTGGCTGAGACTTCCCTGTGTATGAAAAAAGGACATGGTTTTAGTTTTTGCATCATCAATCACAATCCTAAATTAGTACTCCTAACTAACATCTAGTTAACATCATTGATTGTACAAGCAGAAATATTTAGAGGAATGCTATACCTGGCTCAATCTGGGCTCCTCCACATATTGCCTGGAAGGCCCAGGTTGGGCGTCAGAAGCCTCAGCCAGGGGGGGAGGAAGCGTGGAAGGAAGACTTGAGAGGGATGGCCTGGGTTCAGTCTGGCCTGCCAGAAAGTGCAGCCTGTCGTAGTACAACATCCTGGGGACATAGATGTCATCTGCTGCTCCGGATCTCTGCGAATCCTGGACTTTCTTGCGCTCCCTCAGATATGTGCTCCTCAGGCCACCAATGAAGATCTTTAAATATGTGATGTCTGCCGTGGGGATCACCTGCTTCACAATTTCACACAATTGCTCCAGTGCTGCCTTCCTCTTTGCTTGGTTCTTGAAATGGGGGTGGGTAATCTCCCACAGACAGGGCAGCTCCCTTAGCATCTCTACAAATACTGACATGAAGTCATTGTCTTTCATTAAGATATCCATGTTCACTGCAAGACACAACACAAGACAAAGCCTAATGTCAGACAAAACTCTCCTAATCTTGTTACAATATAGGCCTCAATCTAGAAGCAGTATAGGCACAAGTTTGTCTCTTACCTTCGTTCTTATGATCGGCGCGTCCAATGCTCCTTCCTCCGCTCACAGATCGTACGTAATACGCACGCGTGTTACGATTTATACACACTGCGCATGCGTGTAACTCCGCCCGCCCCTGACGTTCTTTCTAGTCTATTCCCCGCCCCTTTTCGTTCGGCGCAGTGGGTGAAGAGCATGATGGCGGAGTTACAGCAGGTGCGTGCTAATTCTAGCAACGAGGAGGAGGAGGAGGAAAGGCCGTATCCAGGCACGTCCCGATCCAGAAGGAGACGTTTTAAGGCCACAAATATGTCGTTTGGGGAGATGTTGGAGATGGTCGACATCATGAGGAAGTCCGACTATGACGGAAAATATGGGCCTTACCCCAACCCCAACATCCGAAAGGCCAAAATCATGGCGAAAGTGGTCAGGAGTCTTGAGAGGAATTTCGGGGTACGAAGATCTAAAGATCAGCTCAGGAAGCGGTGGTCGGACCTGAAGTTGAGAGAGCTAGAGCAGTACCGAAAGATCTGGAGAGTGCTGCAAAAAAGTAAGTAGTTGTGCTGTGTTCCTATTCTTTCTGTCTTTATTACGTTCGTTCTGCTCCATATGCTTTTATTAATTGTAACGTTTAAAAGGGCAACTTTAATGTTCATGGGCCCATTATTCGTTCGTATCAAACATTTTTCTTTCGGCCTCTAGAACACCATTGTTTAGGCCATATGCATTTTCACACATTTTTTGGGGCCTACTTGGATGCCAAATATTTGTTTGTGTAGATGGGTTTGTTACTAGAATGAAATGCAAACTAGATTCTGTGTAAGGAGAGGACACTGAGCAGCTGTTTTCACATCTGGACACTGGAGCACTAGTGTGGGACCCCAGAACACCATTTTTATTAGGGGGGCCACACAGGTGCTCCAGTGTATACTATAGGGGGGGCTACATCTGTGAAGCTTGTACCAAACAGGTAAAGTATTGCAGCTTGACAAAGGACACTAAAAAATATACATCTTTGAACTCTGCTAAAATAGATAATTGTACCCCACTTCCAAGAAATGTTTCCTATTTCTAGTTCTGCCATCAAATATCTGTGTGCTAATTATACCATTTTTGTTTTACATAGGGGAGAAAAGACTCGGAGGACACCCCTCATCCGAGGAGACCAGAGACCCCCCACCTCTGGAAGAAGGGGAAATACCAACACAAGAAGCTGAGCAGGAGGAAGAAGAAGATGTGGTGGAGATTGGCACCACAACAGGTGAGTGTCTGCGACCACAGACTCAGGTAAAAGAGATGGATGGTGGCAGATTTTTTAGACCTTTTTTTTTGTTCTTTATCTCTTTTTAGGTGGTCGTGATGTGAGGGAGAGAGAACGTTTCACATCTGAAAGTGCCCAGATACTGATCGGGGAGATCATGGGGTGTAATCTCCAATTGCAAAACATCCAGCAACAAATCAGTGATGTTATTAAAAAAAATAATAACATCATTGATGTTTTGGGGCTAATTTAAACCCCACAAAATCACCTGTTTTATTGTGGTCCAATCTTACAAAAATTTTTTAAATGTTTAGAAAAGCCAAATTTGGAGGATGCACACAGTGTGCCAACATGTGCTATCTGCCATCACGGGAGATCAATGGATGCGTTTTGGGGGTGCAACCCCTTCCTCAATTATAAAGTAGCGCTGAGGAAGGGCTTGCTCCCCCAAAACACGTCCCTTGATCCCCCCTGATGGCAGATAGCACATGTTGACATTCGTAAATTGGTGTGCATCTTCCCAATTTGGCTTTTCCAGGGGTGATTTCCCCCCATCTGAACGCTATATCAAACCCAGTTCCTAAATACTGATGTCTGATATAGCCTTCAGGTTTTACCTAATGTGAACTTTGTAAGTTCAAGTTTTTTGGCTTTCTTGTTGGTTTTACACAGGCCTGTTTTATCTGAAATGGATATTTCGATTTTTGATAATGCTACTGCAAAAATTGTTATACAACAAACATGTTGGTTTGTTTTAAAAACCTTTCGTAAATGCACATGTGATTGTGCAGGTATAAAAAAGTGCCTTACTCAAGAATGTGTGGATTATTGTCTCAACACTACAACACTTTTGGGGTGATGTAATTGCTGTTTTATGCAAAAATGGGGGTTATTTCCTAAGGGCAAATACACTTTGCACTACAAGTGCAGTTTCAGTGCAGTTGCAAGTGCACTTGTAGTGAAATGTGTTTTTGCATTTAGGAAGTACCAGCCAACACTGTTTTTTATAAGATTACCCAATCACGACATTTTCTGCACTCAACACATTTCTGTCAGGGTCAGCTAAAACAAACACAAGCAGTAAATGTCCACAAAGAATTTCTTTTGGTTGTTTTTTATTTGAAAAAGGTGTCACAGATTGTCTGGCATATTGATAGCCCCCCTACCCGCAAAGAACTCCAGGTATCGTAACCGGACATCACGGGCATTCAGGGAGGGCAAGCCAGGACGGCCACTTTCAAGCGCCGTCAGTGTTGATGGATTTGGGATTCCGGCCTCAGGCCCAACTGAGCCAGCATAGTTGGCTGAATGTTTTCTTAAAAAATTATGGAGAACACAGCAGGCAAGTATTATATGGTTCAGTTTATACTCCGCCATATGGATGGGTGTCAGAAATAATCGGAACCGGCTGGCCAGGATTCCAAATGTGTTCTCCACCACTCTTCGGGCTCTGGCCAGCCGGTAATTAAAAACCCTCTCTTCTGGGGTGAGGGTCCTCATCGGGAATGGCCGCATCAGGTGGTCCCCCAGCGCAAATGCTTCATCAGCAACGAACACAAATGGGAGACCTTCAACATTGTCTTCTGGAGGTGGCAAGTCCAAGCTGCCATTCTGGAGACGCCTGTAGAACTCAGTCTGGGCGATCACTCCACCATCGGACATCCGGCCATTCTTCCCCACGTCCACATACAAGAACTCGTAATTAGCCGACACCACCGCCAACATCACTATACTATTAAACCCCTTGTAATTATAATAGTACGACCCCAAGTTGGGTGGTGGGACGATTCCCATCAATTGCCCCTCCGCAGTTAGGAAAGTCCCACCGCTGGGCAAAGTGGGAGGCCACAGTCTGCCATTCCTGTGGCGTGGAAGGAAACTGTTGAGGAAAAAACAATAAACATTACTATTTTTTCACAGAAACATGGCAAGCAGATTATACACAAATATTATGGGGCAACCTCCAGATAGCATTTACTAAGGGGAATTTAACAACAACAAAGTATAAGATACACCTATCATATTCCCCCTCCCCCCCCCCTCATGGGCCATTTCTAACATTATAGGGGGGGGAACTCTTGGACAGGTAACCCTCTTCACTTCATTTAGAGATGAATGCCTAAATAATGGGTATTACTTGGAACAGCCCCTCCTTAGTTACACTATTGGCAGACCACTGGACAGGTAAGAAGTGTCTGAATACAAAGATATAAATACACATTGTACACATTTGAGCACATTTGAACATTCTGCTATTACCTATCAAGATAATAATAGGATACAAAAACTTTAAACAGTACCATTGGAAAGTATACAGGCAGGCCCTTGCACTACATGCTTTGGGTAATTCATCCATAAATCTGACCAGTAAAGAGATGGGTATAGTGTGTATGGGTTTGGCAAAGTCAGCAGATAGATGATTGAGGATAGAGAATTGGGATCAGCTGACTTAGCAGTTGGGGGAGGGAGGGTTACAAAAAATTTGGGGACACCACAAAAAAAAGCCTCTGGCACTCTGCCTGAATTTAAATAAAAAATAACATTTCCAAACATTTTAGGGGGTGTTTGGGGTAAAGCACTACTATAGAGCTGATAAAATACATTGTTAAGTGACTACATGAGGTGAATATAGGGGCAGGAGACACCATGCTGGAGAGGTTATTGAAGGGCAAATATGTATGAAGGACATAAAATTATAGTTACATAAAAATCCAGCATGCATGAGGACAAAGGGGACATTCCCAGCATATTACAATCATGGTAATTAGGGAATGAGGAAAGAAATACAATATATTAGCAAACATTCAATACAATAAAATGTGATATAAAAGGAAAAAAATCTTACCTTCATATACACCTTCTGCAGGACCTGGATGATGGCAGAACAGGTCCCTGGGATAATGATCCCCAGAGCCTGGGGGGAGATGCCTGTCGAGAACTTGAGGTCCTGCAGGCTTCTCCCTGTGGCCAAATACCGCAAGGTAGCGACCAACCTCTGCTCCGGAGTGATGGCTTGCCTCATGCAGGTATCCTGCCTGCTAATATAGGGGGTCAGCGAAGCCAACAAACGGTGAAACACGGGGTCCGTCATCCTGAGAAAGTTCCTGAAATCATCAGGATTATTCTCACGGATCTCACGGAGCAAAGGCATACGACAGAACTGGTCACGCTGAAGCAACCAATTCTTGGTCCATGAACTCCTCCTCACCCTGTTCATGGACTGGACTTGTGTCAAGGTCAGGACCCCAACACCAAGCCCCCGCACAGCACGAACTCTACGAGGAGTACGCATACGAAACATGGCTAGAAAACGGTCGGCTGCTCAGAACGAAGTAACAGAACGCACTGAAGAACAGCAAGGCCTGTGAAGAGCGACCTGAAAACCAGTAACGAACGAACAAGAATACAATGACTACTTAAAGTCACGCGGAACTTGCTTGCACGCACTGAAGAGCAGATACAAACCCACAAGCACAAACTGAACGGCAGAAAACGATCTGAAAGCCACGAGTCTGAAAAAGCGCAAATCGTCTCTCACCAAACTTTTACTAACACGAGATTAGCAAAAGGAGCCCAAAGGGTGCCGCGCTTGTTTCTGAACCGGCCTTTTCTAGTCTCGTCGTACGTGGTGTACGTGACCGCGTGGTTGTCGATCGGAAATTCCGACAACTTTGTGCGACCGTGTGTAGGCAAAACAAGTTTGAGCCAACATCCGTCGGAAAAAATCCTAGGATTTTGTTGTCGGAATGTCCGAACAAAGTCCGACCGTGTGTACGGGGCATTACACTGCAATGACAGGCTGTTGGCGACTGCAGCTATTCATGGCTGTTCACACAACAAGAGAAAAATAAGACCTCCAAACCACCTTAAAATATCCGGAGTCTTCAGTAGATAAACTACACACTACACCAAAAAAGTATTGCTACTGTTACTGGACTACCACATAAATTACTATCATATAAGCAACCAAAAACAATTATTACACAAACATTAAAAACTTGGACAGGTATACCTATTTCCATAAAATTTTTCACACTGCATTACATTTTTTCTCTCATCCCCAGAGTCCTATTAATATAGAGCTTTTTAATGAAAGATCATACTTCTTATAACTTTCCTAAAGTTAAAGTGATTGTAAAGCTTAAATTATTATTTGTTTTTAATAACAAACATGTCATATTTACCTCCACTGTGCAGTTCGTTTTGCACAGAGTGGCCCCGAACACGGACTTCTGGGGGCCCTCGGCGGCTCTCACGGCTCCTCCCCACATCAGATAACCCCCTAGGAGAAGCGCTCTCCTGGGGGGGTTACCTTGCAGGCGCGCTCCCGAGTCCATCATTCGGCGCCCATAAACAAAAAAAATATATTCAACAGACCTCGCTTTGGCTTAAGTCCACCTTTTTCTCATGGTAAGGGTATGTAGCTGCTTTTTTTTAAGAGCAAAGAAGATTAACATTGAATCTAAACTCTTAAAAGATGCAAGACTTTGTACTGGATACATTGAAAGCCGAATTCAGGAAACTGAAATGTCATCCAGGTGGTTTTTATATGGCGTTCTTTCATTTCAGTCATTATTCAAACCTCCAAGGCAATGTGTCCAAGCATTCTTTACAGGCAAAATGTATTCTACCTTGTAGAATATATAAACACAGCTGTGAAGGTGGATTTTATCACAGCACAGTGTCCTTATATTAGAGGAATCTCAACCTTTATGGGGGGGAGGGGGATACTACACTTATCCCTAGGTGGAACAAATGTAGTAAACCTTACTATCTTGTATCTAGTTGATGTCCATGGGGACCCCTTGGGGCCTCCATGCTATCTTGTATCTTGTTGATGTCCATGGGGACCACGGGGGGCCTCCATGCTATCTTGCATCTTATTGATGTTCATGGGGACCACCGGGGGCCTCCATGCTATCTTGCATCTTGTTGATGTCCATGGGGACCACCGGGGGCCTTCATGCTATCTTGTATTTTGTTGATGTCCATGGGGACCACCAGGGGCCTCCATGCTATCTTGTATCTTGTTGATGTCCATGGGGACCACAGGGGGCCTCAATGCTATCTTGTATCTTGTTGATGTCCATGGGGACCAAGGGGGGCCTAAAAGTGACACATTGTTCATGTTGCAAGGGAATTTTCACTTAATTTAGTAAACGAAGTGAAGCTCTGCTGACTTCCATCATCTAATCATGTGCAAGCAAAAAAAATCTTTTTTGTTTTTTTTTTTTATGTTATTTTTCTTGCACATAAAAAAATCCTTGCAAAAGAAAAATTTCCTTGCAAAGTTACCAACAAACTATTTGCCTTGAGTAAACCGACCCCAAATACTTTGTTTGTAAAAGGTGTGGCAAGCACTGACACATCCCTAGTGTGACCTAAAGCCAAAGCAGTGCTGCCTGTGATCAGCATGTCCTTAGAATAGTGCTTCATGTGCGTAGACTGTTCATAGAGTTTAAAATGTTTCTGCAAGGGTGTTTCCTTTGAATAGCATATGCCTGGCAGAAAATCTCTTGTGCTCAGAAAACCCTTCCAAAGAACCCTATGTGCTTAGCATGTCCTTAGATGAGTATGTCATGTCCTCAACATGTCCACAGCACACTGTTTCTTGTACTTATTTTGTCTCAAGCAAATGTACTCCAAGTACCCCATGCTCAGTGTGTCATGTGGGTACCATGTCCATAGCTGATTGTCCCTTTGCACTACATGACCCTGGAAATGTCCATGTGCCTCCATCCCCAGCTCATCAGGTGCTAAGGCCAGCCATAGATGGGTTGCAGAAAAGAAGGTCACTTGATTTCCCCATCAACACAGTCAGTGTTGATGGGGGAATTCCTCCCACGGAGCCTCTGGGGTAGATTTACTAAAACTGGAGCACTCAGAATCTGGTGCAACTGTGCATGGTAGCAAATCAGCTTCTTTTTAAATCAAATCCTTTTTATTATTTTATATGAAAACAACATTGACATAATACAGACAAAACCACAAAAATAGAACATCAAACCACCCCCCCCCCCCCCAAAAAAAAAACCCCCAGACCACCCCCCTTTAACAAACCCCGCCATCTCACCACCCCCCGCTCACTCGGAGTATATATGACACACGAAAAAAAAGAATAACAATATCCAGTATTACAAAGTACACAGTACCCATTGGTTGACATGATACCTAAGTCATAGATTGAAGCCATCTAGACCTGATAACATCAAACTTATTCAGGGAGTTCCTTATGGAATATGTATGCTTTTCAAAGAGAATGATCCTATTGAGATCACAGGAAACTCATGCACCTAGCCTGCACTGTAAAGGTGACCTAAAAATGAAGTAGTATATTTCATCATTAAGTGTCAATCTGATAAGGAAGCGTAGTACATTCTAAAGACTTGTACACACGATACAAAAATCGGATGGAAAAATTTGTACGACGAGCTGCCTGACAATTTTCAGATCATTAGTAAGGTGCTTTCGACAGCCGATTTCACTTTTTCGTCAGACAAAAGCTGGATGTGCAGGCTATAAAATTTTTGTTGGATGTGAACTCAACGTCCGATTTTCGTTTCATTAGTACGGTTTTCATACGAATAAAATCGTAAGAGCAAGACTACGCATGCTCAGAAATGAAAGAATACATACAAAACTATTCAACACATTACGTCACTTCTGAAGTTGTATTCTGTCATACGAAAATTTTCGTATTGTGAGTAACCTCTTCACTTTTAACATGAGACTAGCATGCCACAAAAAACGGACATTCGGTCGTCTGAAAATATGATCGTGTGTACAAGGCTTTATAATGGGTTTATGGCACAAAGGGTGGGAATTCTCACTCCATGATCCCTGGTGGCTTGAAAAGCAAGATTCTCATCCTGTTTTGTGGTCCTCTCTGAAAGTTGGGAGTGAACTGGTAGGAGGTACCACTGTACTAGTTCAGTGGATCAAATTTAGTTCACCTATGAATCAGACCCCTTCCTTCCAGCTCAGGGTAAACTAACTGACTTTCTTTGAGTTCTGTCTTGTGCAAGGTAATTTGGTGCCTTTTGCTATTGCTTGGGATACTGGAAGAACTGGAGTCCAATCGTTGAAAGTCAGTGGTTTTAATTGAAACCTTGCAATAAATACCATGTTGTCTTTTCTGAAAAAGCTTGTTGCCTGGCTGCCACGCTGATCAAATATCTTTGTTGTTTTCTGAGTAAATATGTGGAGCAAGTATGCAGATCAGGAGTTGAGGCTTCACCTGCTGCATACTTGTTCCTGTTCAGCGACTCAGAAATGAGTGAAGCCAGAATTCAGTCATTGCATCAAAGTGACACTAAACTCCATAGGTGTGCGCAGCCTATTGCATTAGTGTGTGCACCCTAAAGCTCAAACACACATGCCTTTCTTTGCAGCCTCAGCACTGGACAGTGAATGAATAGGAAGTACTCTGTGCTGAGCAGCTTCCTGTTCATTCACAAACTGAAGCAAAGTAAACACAGTTCACTATGTTTCAGTTGTGAACGAACAAAGCTAGTGAGTATGTTCACTGTGTTCATTCACAAAAGGAAGGTGCTAGTAAATTACATATTTACTAGCCCCTTCTCGCACTCTCCATCCTGAAACATCCCCCTGCAGTAGCTGGGGGGAGAGGAAAGAAGGAAAGCCAGCAGCACTGCGGGGCCAACAGGAGGAGAGGAGGGAAGCCCAGGCAGTAGGGGGAATCGGCACCACACATAGTGATTAGGGTGTGCCCAGGCACACCTGGCACACCCCCTGCGCACGCCTATGCTAAACTCATATTTTTTTATAAAATAAAATAAATGTAATATGTTTAAATATCAATCAAATGTATATTCTATCTCTCTTTTTCTTTGTTTCAACTCTCAAATTCAATGTTCTGCAATTTTCTTGTTACTTGTTTAAGGGTGGATATGTTTATTCTCCATGTCCCCATTGTGCATGTAAACATAACCACCCTTTCCTGCTTGCCCCCAATATGGACTATATATCTACCTGCAGACACATTCAGCTCAATGGAAATTGTAGTACGTATAGAGCGGAACATGTGACCAGAAATAACAGCACTGCTCGCTCCAGTAGTGGTGAGGTGCACCAGTGGAGGATAAGGAGCGCGCACAGGACAACAAAAAGTCTGAAAACAACGGTAAGAGACTTAAAAAAAAATGTTAGAGTGATTGATGTAAAAAAAAAAGAGTTTAGTGTCACTTCAACCTTTTTCTGCCATGACAAGTTTTCATGCAGAACCTGAATTCACCAGTAGGTGACAGTATAACCACATACTCATCTCTGTACCATGGAAAGCTAGGATCTGGGAGAGGGGAGACCCTTTTGCTTTGCCATAGCAAGTCGATTTCCAGTTTTCATGAAAATTCTCTTTAACTGTTTCACATTATCAGATTAAAATAATAGTGTTCAGTAAGATATTTGTAGACTACTCTTCACCATTGATTTATCAAATAAAGACCTGCACATACCTAAATATAAAGTAAAAAAAGGCAAATGTCCAAATATTAGAGTTTTTCAGGGAGTGTACTGTTCAGGATGGAATAGTGCTGAAATGTCTAACCTGTCAAGAACAGGTCGTTAACCCGTTTGGTGAAGGTAGTTTCAGTGGAATTTTTTTGGTCGAAACTAGATATAAAAGGGTCAAGTAGGTTATTTCTGAAGCAGAAGGGAGTCAGACAATTATCTTGGAGACACAGCAAGAGTTTCAGTAAGAAATGGTGGGCTGTACAGGTCACAGACTTTGCACACAGGTAGGGTCAAGTGACATTGTCTTTGGAGTGATGTGGGATTGTGTATTAAGGAGACGTTCCAATGAAAAAGATGTGAACCAGAAAACACTGATAGTCTGAAAACCATTCAGAAAATGACCTAAATTGAAGACCATACATGGAGTTCAATGATGAATAGAATTTGTCATGACAAACTTGCAAAAAGAGTGTTGATATAGTCAATGGAGAGTAATTTTAGTGTGCTATTCATAAACACCCAACAGGCAAAGTGTGGATAAGTGGGAGGAGCCTTCATTCTCTATGATACAAGAATGCCTCCATAAAGAAATGTCCATATTTTTACATGTAGTGCTACCCCCGTAGGGGCCACTGGTGAATAATGGTTAGTCTCCCACCCTGCACAGCCAGGAACACGAATTTCCAGAAACACAGAGTCAATAAGCAGTTTTTTTTTTGTTTTATTAGGGGAATAGAACTTGGATGGGGATAGGGTGCATATGGGATGCCCATTGATTGAATGAAATTGGTAGGGACCCAACTATATACATTCCGGTATATATAATCTCTTCTCCTTAACCTCCAGCACATACACTTGCTTGCAGACTATCACTCCCAGGACCAGCTAGCACAGATTTGGGGATCTGACGCTGACTCCATCAGATCCAAAGCAAATGCCCTTTGCAGGCAGGGACTGCTAACTAAACCCCTGTTTTTAACGCAGACTGTTGGACAGGTTAATTTGGTCAGTTGGCAGACTGGTTGGTGAGTTGAGCTATGGTATGTTCTGTTTTTGTCTTTCATGTGTTTGCCCTTCTATGTGCTCCTTGCTGTGAAGGCCAGTTATAGGTGGGGGCAGGGGCCTTTTGGTTTGTTACTGGTGTAAAATATGATCCGGGGACACACTGTACACCTGCCACTGTGCTCTTGCTGGGTGTTCAGTGTGCTTCTGTTTCTTTAAGGGGGATTGGGCTTCCTCCAGGCCCACCTGCCCTTCATCTATCCATTTAATGCATGTGCTTCCATTGTGGAGACACTTATAAATTCATTAGCGTTAGGACTGCAAGCATACACAGGGTGCCGTGAAGAGGCCTTGCAGCTTATGCATGCATTTGCAAATGCGTGCTAACTAAACTCCTGTTTTTAACACAGTCAAAAAACGAAATAAGTGTAGCGCTTTGGAGAAGAGTCAGATACAGAGTCTATGGACTGACAGTTCAGAATGCATGTATCAAGAGGAAAACCATCCTTGTGGGAAAAAATTATTTTCTTAAAATCCTCTGGAACAGATCTCATCAAAGGTGTAAACCATTTGGAGAGGGGGCCCACACACCACCACTGAAAGTGAAAAGGCTTACCGAACTAGGTGGACTCAACAAGGCGTACGCCAGGTGGAGTCAGACAGGCTTGGGTGGTGCTGGACTGTAGGTGGCCCAGAAGGGCAATGTTGGTGGAGTGGCTTCCACAGAGCTGTGTTCCCTGGATGATGCCGAACCCGAAGATGTGAGGTGAAACACACGTGGATCGTATCCCTCAGACCGGCGTTGGAACCAGAGATGACAGCAGCAAGTGAAGGGAAAGAAGGAATGGCCAAATAGTGTAAATCCGTATAAATGGGAATTTATTAAAAATAGTATACACTCACATGTAAAAGTATCTAAAAACAGCGCTGTGAAGAAGTGGCGACAGTGGGGTCCAGCACCACCCAAGCCTGTCTGACTCCACCTGGCGTACGCCTTGTTGAGTCCACCTAGTTCGGTAAGCCTTTTCACTTTCAGTGGTGGTGTGTGGGCCCCCTCTCCAAATGGTTTACACCCTTGATGAGATCTGTTCCAGAGGATTTTAAGAAAATAATTTTTTCCCACAAGGATGGTTTTCCTCTTGATACATGCATTCTGAACTGTCAGTCCATAGACTCTGTATCTGACTCTTCTCCAAAGCGCTACACTTATTTCGTTTTTTGACATTGTTTACACTTGCTGGTTGTGTTAGCTGCTCATTTGTCCTTTCTGGTAGCGCAGAATTATTGTATATATTCTGTTTTTAACACAGCCTGTTGGACAGGTTAATTTGGTCAGTTGGCAGACTGGTTGGTGAGTTGAGCTATGGTATGTCCTGTTTTTGTCTTTCGTATATACAATCCCTTCTCTTCAACCTCCAGCACATACACTTGCTTGCAGACTATCACTCTCAGGACCAGCTAGCACAGATTTTGGGATCTGACGCTGACTCCATCAGATCCAAAGCAAATGCCCTTTGCAGGCAGGGACTGCGGGCCCCTATTGTGTAGTAAAATAGAAGTTCTTGGTGCTAGCTGTCCTACATGTGGTTAATGCTCCCAGTACCACCTTTTCAGGCCCTGCCAGCCCTCCTGGCGGCAGCTGCCTCTTTCTACTGCCCGTGTCACCACAGTCCTCCTGACTGGCTCTGCACTCATCCCAGACTGCTTGCTTCAAATCCTCTCAGGCATGCCTCCCAGTCCTCCTGACTGTGTGTCACTCATCAGCCCTCTTGGCTGTTCCTGTTCTCCTGGAGACTTGCCCGGCAGTGTTCTCCCGCTGTCTTCTCCTTGCTCCCAGTGCTTCCTGGCCAAGACACCTCCGTGGTTTTAGGAAGGTCCCTTCCACACCCGAGCCCAGGCCCAAGGTCACCCCCTCAGATTGGGGAGCTCCCCAAAGGCCACAACAGCCTAACACTCCATCTCCAGCTTCCACCTGAACTCTCCTTCCCAGCTTCCCAGAGTATTTGAGGGGGCCTGCCCCCTGCCAATCCAAGTTGGGGATTGGTCAGGGCCCTCAGAATACTTCAGGCAGCTCCACCTTACTTTCCCTTGCATGTTTCTAGCAGGTTCCAGCACATTCTAGAAATGAGGGGGGGGGGTCCCAGTGATGCTGCCTGTGAGTCATCCAGCTCTCCCTGGATCTCTGCCCAATCCAGGAAAAAACAGACAGGCTTGGCTGCCAGTCAAGCTTGCATAAATTTACCTGCACTTAATCACCAAAAAAACTTCAAATCTAGGACTAGAGAGTGCTATATACAGTTATCCTTAGGGGGGCCGGATTGTGGCCAGCCAGAGTGAAGATTTTCCTAGCATCAGAGACAGAGTAAACATTGCCACATTTGGTATTAGGAGGGGGAATAGTGCCCCATCATTGGTATCATTAGGAGGAATAGTGTCCCATTGTTGGTGTCAGTGGGAGAAATGGTGCCCCATTGTTGCTGTCAGTTGGCAGAATAGTGTCTCGTATCAGTGGTAAGAATAGTGCCCCCTTGGGCCACAGTTTGGAGACCACTGCATTAGCACATTGTGTCATCATTCAGCCCGGGTTCACACCATAATGCGCTGCGGACCGCACAGGAGCGCTGTGCGTCCCTGTTCACCGTTTCAGGGACGAATCAGGGCCGATTCTATGCCTGAATTCGGCCTTGAAACGCAGCCAAAGACGCACAGCGTTTTTGTGCAGTGCGCACCGCAGCCGCCCCGGAGATATGTGAACCGGCTCCATAGGGAGCCGGTCACATTCTCCTGCTATGCGAATTAGATGTGCGGAAACGCACATCTAATTCGCATAGGTGTGAACCCGGGCTCAAATAAGCTGTTTTGAATGTACTGCCAACGCACCAAAATAGACCCAAATATGCCCCAGTAATGTTTATTTTCCAGTCCATTACAATGCATTGATGGTTCGTGGCCTTGTGGTGCGCTAAAGCACAAGTCTGTTGTAGTGCATTGGGCTGCAATTCAAATTGAAAAGTGCCCCAATGCATTACGGTTTGTGTGTTACCATGCACTGCATAGGCATGTGCATTAGTGCAATGCAATGCACATGCATTCAAGGGTTAAGTCACCTTTACAGAAAAAACGTGAGGGTGAACTAACACGGTACACTGTAAAATAGATTTTATCGCTAACTGAATGGAATTTCTTGTAGCTTCTTCCTATTTACTATAGGCGTGCGCACAGGCACACCTGGCACACCCCAATCACCTTGTGTGCTGCAGATGCCCCCTGTTTAGACCAGTGATATTTCACCAAAGCCCCCTAATGGGGTTTCTTAAAAAAATTGGAAAATAACTAATAAAAAAAAAAATTGTGAATAATAATAAAAAAAATAAATTGTAAAAAATAATAAAAATAAAATGGTAAAAATAAAAATGACTGACATCATTAACTGCCCCACTGACACCAAACTCTGCCCTACTGACATCGTCCACTGCTCTACTGACACCGGCAGTATATACTGTATACACATGCACATGCATATGTGTTTGGGGTGCCCATCCTAATGCAATAGTCTGTGCACACCTATGTTATCTATGTGTACTTCAGTGATGACTGCATGGCATTTCTCAAGGCAGGTTCCCTGTTTGTGACTACAATGGACCATGCCTGGATAATTTGTACTTTGTACCATTGTACCATTTGGAAGGCTGTATGACAAAACGTTTAGGGGACAGGGACAGGTTGTTGTTAGACGGCCATAGATGGATCATGCCAGTCAGTGGGCTGATCAAAAAAAACTAAACAGATTCCACATCCACACAAGTGAGGTTGGTGGAGGAATCCTCCCAGCTGTGCTATTGTATTCTGACAGTGGGACTCCTCTGCTGTCACAATATACTGATCAGCACTACAGCTGATTGACTGCATACACTGATCGTATTAAAATTTTCCAGCATACCCGTTTGAGAAAAGCCAATCATTAGTTTCACTTTTCTCCAGTGGGAATGGCCATAGATAGACCGGAACTCAGCCAGATCTTGCTGAAATAGTTGATTTTCGGAGGCGCATGCACGGAGGCTAGCGCGACGGACATGCCGGGCTAGAACTCTGCTCTGTGAGGGAGAATAGGCCGCAAATAAAGGCAGCCCACGGACACAGAAACGGTAAAAATCGTGTTACTATTCACCCTAGAGGTGAGGGGGACATTATTCAAGAATAATGGTGCTGGGAGTTGCCAGGAATAAAACCAAAACTAGCTCTAATAGCAGCACCCAGGCAAGACATATTATGAAAAAGGCGCCAGTCTCCTCAGGTAGTTTTACCTCAGACAAGAAACTCAAATCCAAGCAGCCAAACGCTATCTCCTCAGGAGATTCTGACTCTGAACCTGATTCAAATATGTTACATTCTTTACAACAAAACTCTGATATTCCTTCTAACATTTTGAAACAATTTGAAAAAATGTTACATAAAGCATTACAACAAACATCAGAGCAAATTACTAGTAATCTGACTAGAGAGATCAGAGAACTGGGAAGACGCACCGAAGCATTGGAAATGAAAATGGAAGATATAGAAAATTCTACACAGGATGCTTTCTCTGAAATAGATATCCTCAAAGAAGAAAATATTATTTTATAGAATAGACTGGAGGACTATGAGAATCGCGCCAGAAGATTGAATTTGCTATTCAGAGGCTTACCAGAATCAATCACAGATCTGCAATCAACAATAACAGCATTATGCCAAGAATTACTACCTGGCATTTCGGTGGAAAGGCTTGAAATGGACAGAGTACATAGGGCACTTATGCCCAAAAAAACTGATGCCCCCCCCCCCAGGGATATTATAGCAAAATTTCATTTTTTTCGTTCAAAAGAACAACTTCTAGAAGCGGCTAGAGGGAAAAATAATCTAACATTTCAGGGACATAGTTATCAACTATTTGCTGACTTATCCCCGTCAACAATATCTAAGTGGCGTGCAATGAAGCCTCATCTACTGGAACTTCAACATCATGCCATTAAGTATCAATGGGGCTTCCCGTTCTCCCTAAAATTCACCCACCAGGGGATCAGATTCACATGCAAAACTCCTGAAGAACTACAACATGTACTCCAAGACCTCAAATTGATTGACGGTACAACTATAGCCTCCAACTCACGTAGGAGATCAGCTTCTGCCTCCTCCATTCAGAAAACATCCTCCTCTGAGACAAAAAATGGAAACCATCATACACACAAAAGAGGACGATTCGCATCCTCACAACAAGAACAAGATGACGCCATGGACTGAGTAATATGCACTTATATAATATAGCCATTTCAGCTAAGACAGCACCTATTGGGAGAACAGAATTGTAATTACATTTCTGAATACTCTTCCAAAAACTAATACTCCATCTAGCTCACTAGTGAGCAATTGGACATACACTATGAACTAGATTATCTAATTTATTAATTTATACCTTATTGGTATAAGTTTATAATTAAATAACAACATTTTTATTATGATTTTAGGTTCCCTTTTTTGGTAGTTTTTATTTTATTTTATTTTTTATTTATTTATTTAGAAACATGGTATGGTATATGTTCAGATAATATTTTTCATTTCTGAACACCTAAATAGTCCCTAATGTATGGAGGACTGATTAAAATATTATATATATATATAATTTTTTTTTTAATTTTTATGTATGTGTGTATATATATATATATATATATATATATATATATATATATATATATATATGTATGTATATGTGTGTGTGTATATATATATATATATATATATATATATATATATATATATATATATATATATAATTATTTATTTATTTTTATATTATTATATTTTCTCCTCCTTTTTTGTTTCGCAATGGCTTTTTTGGTATTTTTTATTTATTATTATTTTATTTTAGAAACATGGTATGGTAAGTGTTCAGACAATATTTATGCTTTCTGAACACCTAAACATTCTCTATTATACGGTGGAGTGATTAAATTATTATATATGTATATGTATTTTTTTATTCTGTATGTGTGTATGTATATGTATATGTATATATAAATGTATATATATGTATACATTTTTTATTTTTTATTATTTACTTATTTATTTATTTTTATATCATTATATTTCCTCCTCCTTTTTTGTTTCTCAAGATAAAATTGTGAAATAACAACATTTTTATTTTGAATTTAAGTTCCCTTTTTATAGTACTTTTTATTTTAGAAACATGCTATGGTAAGTGTTCAGATAATATTTTTATTTTCTGAGTACTTAAATAGTCACTAATGTATGGTGGACTGATTAAGTTAGCATGTATGTATGTATAGCTATATACAGTATGTAAGTGTATATATATATATATATATATATATATATATATATATATATATATATATATATATATATATATATATGTATGCATGTATATGTATATATATATATATATATATATATATATATATATATATATATATGCGTGTATAAAAATTTTTGTTCAGTATATATATACATATACACATATTTTATTTTTTATTTATTTTTATATTATTATATTTCCTCCTCCTTTTTTTGTTTCTCAATGTAAAACTGTGAAACAACCACCAAGGATGGAAAATCTTCCTTAAACTGAAGTTTATTTCAAATTCTTCATTAATTTGATATATATAGTTTTTGAATAGTCTTAATTTCACAGTTTAATTTACATTTCTTTGGTCACCCCAATAGGAAGGAAAGGGTTTCCTATCCTTTTCTATTGGTTGGACATCCAAATATGTTTCTGATATTACTGCACTCCTTTATTCCCATTCAATTTTTTTTCCCATTCGCTTTATATTTAATATAAACATGTACCCTTCAAAATAATAGACATTACCAATTATATGAAACTCGGGCTCTTAAATTTACAATTTTATACTTTACAATCTTCATATTTTTGTGATAAATTTTCTTTCTTTTTAAGGTGGATTCCCCCATGCACGGAAATCACATGTGCCTCACCATGCCTTCCTCGGATTCCCATAGTAATATATGGGGACCAGATGAAGGCCTCCTTTCCCCTGTTGGGAAGTCCTTGACCCCAACTCGGGTATTCTTCGAATCTACTTACATTTGTACTATACTCAAATGCTTTATAATTTTTATTGTTTCTTATTTCCTCTCTAAGTTATCCTACTATGGATCTGGCTATCTATCTCTTTGTTTCAAATCCGCGCAGGTCAGGCCGAATAGTCGCTGCACCCCAACAACTGGTAAGCGCATACTCTTGTTTCAATTGCCATGGCTCCTTTAAATATTTTATCTCTGAATGTCCAGGATCTTAATGTTCCTCAGAAACGAGTAAAAAGCCTTTCGGTCATTTCAGTCTAAAAAAGCACACATTGTATGTCTACAAGAGACTCACTTTACCCCAACTTCAACCCCTACATTTTTTAGTACTTCTTATCCCCAAGTTTACACCGCCTCGGCGCTCACTAAAAAACGTGGAACTCTCATTGCGTTTCATCGCTCTACCCCATTTACCTTACATTTAGAAATTAAAGGCCCTGAGGGTTGCTACCTAATTCTAATGGGATACATTATGGACACAGCTGTAACGGTGGTCTCATACTATGCACCAAATTATCGCCCTGTACCCTTTCTATCGCACCTATTTAATATAATTAACACCCACAAAATGGGATAAATTTTTATATGTGGGGACTCCAATCAGGTCCTCCTTCCATTTCTTGACAAAACCCCTTATACCCCACCACGAACACAAGATGCTAGGTCTTTATCTCAACTTCTTTCTAGGCACAATTTGATTGACTCTTGGAGAGAATCTAATCCAGCTAAAAGAAATTATACATATTTTTCTAATCCACATCAAACTTTTAGTCACATAGACCATATCTTTTTAACAATAGGGATGGTTCCTGAAGTAAATTTATCTAAAATTATCCCTATACCCTGGTCAGATCACAATGCAGTTTATACCTCGGTGGCTTCTACTATACCCAAGGGGCATGACCCTTCGTGGTATCTTCCAGATGTGCTACTTAAACACCCCTCCCACTGTTTAACAATCCAACAGGCTCGAAATGACTACGTAGAACATAACAAAAGTGACGAAATCTCCTCACTCACAATTTGGGAGGCACACAAACCAGTTCTGAGAGGAATACTTCAGTAACAAGCAGGTATACTCAAACGGGATCGTGTAAAATTGACTAGACAATTAGAAACAGAATTTAATGCATCATTCGTAGCTTTTCAAAACAATCCTAACCAGAAAGGGAAAATTCGCTTAGAGAAAGCCCGCCTAGAATATAATCTTTTCTTAACTGAATCTGCTGACAAATCCCTCAGGAAAACTAAGCATATGTTTTATAAGAATTCCAATAAACCAAGTACTCTCATGGCAAGGGCATTAAAGTCTATCAACAAATCTTATAAACCTATTAGACTCAAAATAGCAGACAATGTATACACCAGTAATCCTCTTAAAATCGTACAAAAATTTAGCTCTCATTTGAAAACTCTATACACAGAGACAAATAAAACTAACACTGAGGAAGCTGATGCCTTTTTTTCACGTATCAACCTACCCAAAATGACGGAATCCCAAAAATTGTCAATAGAAAAACCCATAACTAGCGATGAAGTAGCAGAGGCTATTAAAACATTAAAAATAAATAAAAGGCCGGGACCAGACGGATTCACAGCCCTTTATTATCGAACTTTTACAGACATTATCTCACCCATGCTTGTTGAAGCATTTAATGACCTATTAAATAATAAATCCTTTAGACAAGAATCATTATTGGCAATCATCTGCATGATTCCTAAACCACACTCAGATGATACTCTATGTACAAATTATCGCCCCATATCCATGTTGAACATGGACATTAAAGTGTTTGCAAAAATTCTAGCAGCCCGCCTTAATATGATCATTGGTACCCTCCTACATCGTGACCAAGTAGGTTTCATGCCCTCCCGACAGGCAGGTGACAATGTACGAAGAGCAACCCTCTTGGCACACATAGCTAAAAAATCGTCACATACCTGTTTGCTTTCTCTCACTTGACATAAAGAAGGCTTTCGATTCTATTGCATGGCCTTACTTGAATTATACCTTGCAGAAATGGGGATTCGGTCCAAATTTTATAAATTGGATTACGGCTCTATACAACAAACCTAAAGCGTATGTCAAATACGCAGGTTATAAATCTGACTTCTTCAACACTGAGAGAGGCACAAGACAAGGATGTCCCCTATCCCCATTGATATTCGCCCTCCTAATAGAACCACTCGCACTAGTAATTAGATCTGACCCCACTATAACAGGGATAGAAATGGGAGGATTTCAACATAAGCTCTGTTTGTTTGCAGACGATATCCTCCTATTTCTTTCATCTCCACAAGTGTCAGGCCCAAACCTAATCCCAATCCTCAATAAATTTGCTAACATTTCTGGTTTATACATAAACCCTAAAAAATGTTTAGCATTGAACATATCTCTTTCTAACATTGAACTGACTTCAGCTAAAATTAGTCTTCCTTTCACATGGTCGAACAAATCAATCCCATACTTAGGCATACATCTTACAGCATCATTAGCAGATCTATTTTCAGGTAATTACCCTCCAATTTTAAAACAATTATCAAACTTAATGAAATCATGGTCTCATCTTCCATTATCGTGGTTCGGAAGAATCAATGCAGTAAAAATGACGATACTACTGAAATTACTGTACTTATTCAGAGTATTACCAATTCCTATTCCAGCTTATCACCTAAGAATATTACAAAGGAAAACATCGTCATACATATGGGGTTCCTCCAAACCACGCATACAACTACATACACTATATCTCCCAAAATTAAACGGAGGCCTAGGTTGCCCTAATTTTGCTTATTACTATAGGGCTGCACACATAGCAAGCCTGGCTAAATATCATGCGTATCAGGAGACCCCATTATGGGTACATATTGAAGCCACAGAATGCGATCCTATTCCAATATCAAACTTACTATGGATCACTCCAAAAGATTGCATAGACCTAAAGAATCCAATTACTAAACACTACATTTCCCTTTGGGATAGATTCAAAAAGAATAACCATTTACAATCATCTCATAACCCGATGTTGTCATTCTATAAAAATCCTGCTTTCTATCCAGCATGGATATTCCCTAATTCCTTTAAAGAATGGATATCTAGAGACGTACTGTGTATGTATAAATTTGTACATTCCTCATCATTCACCCCTTTTTCAACCCTTTGTGAGAGATATGGTCTACCGCAGTCGGAATTATTTAGATACTTCCAAATTAAAAATTTCTTTGCACCCTTAGTGTCTACCACATCCCCATTAACACATATGACTAGTTTTGAAGAAGTTTGTAAAAAAGATCCGCATGCTAGAGGCACAATCTCTACTATATATTCTCACCTGCTGGTTCATTCCAGTAAAGACAAATTATTCTATGTCCAGAAATGGGAAGAGGACCTTGAGCGTACTTTTGATAATTCGGATTGGAAACAAATATGGTCAACAACAAAAACAGCTTCCCCTATTATATTGGCGGTTGAGGCTAATTATAAAGTTTTAACACGCTGGTATCTAGTACCTAACTAGAGTAGCAAAATATGTGCAAAATTATTCAGCGCAATGTTTTCGGGGTTGTTTGGACCCTGGCACATACCTTCATATCTGGTGGTCGTGTCCATTAGCTCAAATATTCTGGAGGGGAATTTTTAACATTGCAACTAACCTTATTGGGAAAACAATCCCTTTCGATCCAGCAATAGCCCTTCTCAACTTAAAACCTGAATTCATAACGCATACCTAATTCAAATTGTTGGTATATCTCTTCACAGCAGCTAAACAGACTTTAGCATAATCTTGGAAATCACCAACATTAGATATAAATGAAGCAAAAGCTAAAATGAATTACTATATGACCCATGCAAAGATGATAGCTATAGAATTGGACACGATCCCCAGATTTGAGGTAATATGGCAGCCTTGGATTACATATTTCATGCCAACCCTAGACAAGAGTGTTCTACTGCCATGGTAGTTGTGATAACAAGACATAGGCTATATTTCATCCCTAGTTGTTGTGGTGACTTTCGGCCTGACCTCGCGGATTCTTTCCCTTAACCTTCTTCTCTTCTCCCCTTCCTACTATACTTTCTATCCTTTCTTTTCCTTATACTATATTATTCTATGATATTGAAGCTCTAATTGATATTTAAATAATAATCTCAATTATTGTCTAGAAATAGAAATAAAAAAAAGGCAAACGATGTAGCAGAACTTACATAACTCATTTAATTCTATTCTTTTGAAATGGACAAGGACTCCAAAGTTCTTTTTCTCTCCTATTTCTTTATTTCCTTTTAAAATATATTGCCTTGTGTTAGAATATATTGTCTTGTTTCACGATATTATTAATGAATTAACTATTCTTTAATTGTAAATGAGCTTCCTTATACTGAATGTATGTTATTATTCAATGTTATCTGTACATAATCTCCGTACTCAATAAAACTATTTTGACAAGGAAATAGTTGATTTTCAATCCATCTATGGGCAGCTTTACCCTTTAACAGAAAGTGCATGAACAAGGACTTTGCAAGATCATAGAACACTTTTTAAAACCCTTCCTACCCACCATCTGTACAGAAACATTCCACAGCATGATTTTCCACGCTGTGGATACATTTATACGTTTTTGGCTGCAGAACTACCAGCTGGAATCTGTTACCGTGTATCCCGGTGATGCAATCACATCATAGTGATCACTTGACATAGCAGCCAGCCAGCTTTGCCTAATAAAGTAAAAGTCCACCTGTAAAAAAACACATTAAAACCTTTAAAATAAAATTATTATATGCTGTTTAAGTGACTTGCATTTTTTTTTAAATTGTGCATTTGTCAGTTTATAATGAACAAAAAAAATCTGAGCAGGATAGTTCTTAAAGCAATTAATGATGAGCTTGGCCTTGGTCTGAACTTGGTGAACTTGGTACAGACCAAACTCAGAAGGAAGCCGCCACTCATGAAAAAGGGCAGGGATGCCCATGACAACATTGACCTAATCTAGGCACATGACCAGATTATATGGCCTCATGTGGCCCTATAACGTGAATGATATCACAGACATCCCTGCCCCTTATCTTTTATGCTGCTGCAAGGCAGGGAATGTCCCAGCCACCATTGATTGGGTGGTAGTAGGCGGGAGTGACAATTTTCTTCTGGGTTCGGTCCAAGAATAAGTTTGAACCAAACCCAAGCTCGACCTTCAAAACAATATACCAAATTAAAGACTATACAGTATGTCCTTTAAAAAACATGTAAAAATGTTTTAGGTAGACGAATCAGTAACAGACTAAAGCAGAACTCCATCCAAAAGGGGAAGCTCTGCTTGTTCACACCCTCCCCCCCTCTACTGCCACATTTGGCACTTTTTTGGGGGGGGGGAAGCGGGTACCTGGTTTTGACAGGTACCCGCTCCTTCTTCCAGGTAAGATCGGCAATCTACGACATTTCCGGCCCCTCCTCTTTCCCCCGCTGCCTTCTGGGACACACACACAGGTCCCAGAAGACCATTCAGAAAGCAAATGCTTTCTGAAGCATTGAAAGCATGGGCAGAAGGAAACCGGCAGTGAAGAATGAAGGCTTCACTGCTAGTTTCGCTTACTTACAATGCTGGCACCTGCACCCGAAGCCCATGGATGAATTGGCTCAAGGTGCCGACATCGCAGGATCCCTGGACAGGTAAGTGTCCTTATATTAAAAGTCAGCAGCTACAGTATTTGTAGTAGTTGACTTTTATTTTTAGTCCCGACTGGAGCTCCAGTCAGAACACAATGTCCAGGCAGGTTGAACATCAAATAAAACTAACCGTGTATGGCCAACCGTATAGTCAAGTTAACCAAGGCATATACTGTACTGTAATTGCCGCTACATTTGGCCTTGTCATGCAGGCGTGGAAGACCCCCAGTCATTAAAGCGTTAATGAAAGTTGCAGATTTAAAAATATTTAAAATGGCTTTTAAAATTCTATGAGCGTGTGAAAAGTTATAATAAAATTTAGTTCTGGGTTTTCATATACATTAAGCTTTGCTTCTTACCAACCCAAAAATGTTTATATACATTATTCTGCTAATTATATCACTCTTATTTATTAGTTTATTCACGTGTCTAATGAATAGAAAAATGTCTGTAAAACATTACATGAAGTGTTAGGAGCACCCCTGTGTTACATTTTAACTTTACTTTTTCTTGACTAATTCCATGAAAACCTGATTATCAGTGGTTTGGTTTGGTGTTTACACTATGCAAACTGTCCCCATTGATCCGCCTGGCCAATCAAATGTTATTGATGAGTGGGTGTCATTATGTCTATATGTTGTCTTACCTGACATGGAGAGGAGTACCTCTCTGCATGCATTGAGCTGCAATGTGACTTGTGAGAAGACATAATGTCAGCTGGCTTGGAGTGCTGATATGATAATGAAGATGTTATATTATAGAGTCATGATCTGGCTGTTTTTATGATTTCAGGTAATCTGTTTACAGATTTTCAGCTCCATGCACTGAGATTAAACAGGCTCAGTCATTAACCTAACTCAAACAACTAGGACATTAAAGGACAAAAACGATATTCATAGCCATGAAGTTAGAAAGATAATTTGATACTGAAGAGTAAAGACAGGTCAAAAATAGTTTGGGATAAAAGTGTAATGCCCCGTACACACGGTCGGACTTTGTTCGGACATTCCGACAACAAAATCCTAGGATTTTTTCCGACGGATGTTGGCTCAAACTTGTCTTGCATACACACGGTCACACAAAGTTGTCGGAAAATCCGACTGTTCTAAACGCGGTGACGTAAAACACGTACGTCGGGACTATAAACGGGGCAGTGGCCAATAGCTTTCATCTCTTTATTTATTCTGAGCATGCGTGGCACTTTGTCCGTCGGATTTGTGTACACACGATCGGAATTTCCGACAACGGATTTTGTTGTCGGAAAATTTTATAGCAAGCTCTCAAACTTTGTGTGTCGGAAAATCCGATGGAAAATGTGTGATGGAGCCTACACACGGTCGGAATTTCCGACAACAAGGTCCTATCACACATTTTCCGTCGGAAAATCCGACCGTGTGTACGGGGCATAAGGGTGCCTGCAGGAATGAAAGGATTATCAACAGTTATGGTTGAACTGGATGGTGATCTTCTAGTCCAGGGGTCTTCAGTCTTTTTTGTACGATGGCCATATTGTATATTTCACAAATATGCGTGGGATGAAAAAATCAGTCTAGCCTTTTGCATCTGAAGTTCATCCTTTTACATCAGAAGCCCCTTCCATCAGAATATCTCTTTCACATCAGATGCTGCCCTATCACACCACCCCTTCCACCCCCTTTCACATCGCATCTCTGTTTCAAAACACAAGCCTTCTATTACGTAAGTTCCCCTTTCACATCGCCGCATCACATCAGAGCCCCCTTTCCAATTTCCCATTAGGTCTCCCTTTCAAACCAGAGTGCCCCCATGACATAAGAGTCCCTTCTTTCAAACCAGAAACCCCCTTTACCATCAGGTCTTCCTTTCAAATCAGAAGCCCCCATGACATAAGAGTCTCTCCATTCACACCAAACACCCTCTATCACATCAGGATCCCCCTTTCACATTAGAAGCCCTCTCATCACATCCACCCCTCCCCCATTTATGTCAGAAGCCCCCATCATATTAGAGTTTCTGTGGACCGGTAAAATCTTGTGGTGGGCCGGATGTGGTTCTCAGGCCATAGTTTGGAGATCCCTAGTTTATACTGCTTTCCAAGTGTGCAATCTAAAGGGGAACACCAAAAAATAACAACTGATAGCTATTGTTTTTCCAAGATAAACTGAAAATTTCTGGCTGTGTCTTTCACATGGCACTATTGAATAAACATGCATCTAGAACAGCTGGAAGAATGTGGTGATCAGATTGAACCTACATAATGTACCCTGTACACTTGTCCTCTGAAGTCTATTGCCAGTAAAAAAGCCAGCCATATTTCGGCACAGGGTCTTGTTAGGATAGTGGTGACCCTAAAGTAAAGACCACACTTATTCAACCTCCTTTTAAATACAAGTTTTAAATTGTATTTAAAAAAAGCCAAAACTTTTTTTTTTAAATGGATTTAGGATCCCCTTTAAGGCTTTCATTGCTGTGTTCCTGCTGGGGAGATTTGTCCTATTGACCATTATCACCAGGACTAAAAATCAGATAATATTCTGTTGGCTTATTCTTAATATTAGATTTCCTTCACTTTGGAGATATTTGCTCTCACTTCTCATGGATGCAGAAAAGAAAATCGCATAATCTATAGAATGTTTAGCCCCAACCTGCTTCTTCAGCACGGCCCCTGATGGTGGGTATGGACTTGCAGCAAGTTGAAACCAGATTGGGGCCCCCAGGTATACCCAGCCGACAATATGGAGACCACTCGCGTATGCAGAGTACAGATGGCAGGAGATGGGAAAGGACCCAGGAAACTAGTGGGGGTCAGGGAGGGTATCAGACAAGCACAAAAGGAAGACAAAGCTGAGGTTGGTACACGGAAAGTCAGACACTGAATACACGAAACACTAGGCAAACAGCAGCTCAAAGAACTAGGAAGTTGCTCAGGCAAAGGGGACTGACCTGTAAATGTCTTATATAGGGAAGTAAACTAGGAGGCAGGCCAAGTGATATAAGGGAGGGAAATAAAAATGCACATGTGGGCAGTTTGAATTAGTTAGCTGCTGTGCCAGCCAAAAAAAAGCAGGGGTTAACTCTTGTTCTGCTTCCTTTGTCTTTTTGGCAGGTTCTGCTCTGGGTCTGGCCCACTTAACCCGTGTGATATAAATTGTGGCACCAGTCCAGTGAATGAGAGAGCTTCCCCCAGAGATACTTGCAGAGGGGAGAGTTCCAGTGCAGCTGTGTGTTGTGAGGCCCATGAGGGATGGAGACATACAAAGAAACCTGTAGAAGTAGGAGAATGTTGCTTGCCTTGGCACGCATATAGAGACTTTTAGCTTGAGGCTCATCCCTGAAGACACCAGTGCTGGAGATATGCCTCTGAAGGACTATGATTGCTGGACTACACTTCTGCAGGTATGCCAGTGCAGCACACAAGCCTATAGTTATAGTTGGGAACTAGGAAAGTGGACTCTAAGGGGTTGAGTTACTAAAATTGGAAAGTGCAAAATTGGGTGCAGCTGTGTATGGTAGCCAATCAGCTTCTAATTTCAGCTTGTTCAATTAAGCTCTGATAATAAAACCAGAAAGCTGATTGGTTTCTATGCAGATTTGTACAATGTTTTGCACTCTCCAGTTATAGTAAATCAACCCCTAAATGTCTATTTTTGCACTTTTGTCACATAAAGTTTTGAAACGTTGTCCTTGCCTGGTCTAAAGTTCTAATGTTCTAAAGTGGTGAATTGCAAATAATTGGCACACACACAGTTAACCGAGTGGGTCTTAACACATTGGGGTATGAAGACATCAGTATGGAGTAGAGTAATGTGAAGACACATGTGGTTACCTAGAGTAACAGAAGTTTAACAAGCAGCCTGTTGATAGCATGTAACTGGTATAGGTATATGTTGAGTGCACTTGTGGAACCCACGCAGAGCACACAGCAGGGCCCACTCCACTACTGGGGAGTTGTAGTGGAAAACCCTGGACAGGTGGTTGTGAGCATTGTCTCAGTGTGTCCCTCCAAAATGTCTCCAAGTTTTGGAGAGGGTATACATTATCACGGGGTACCGAGAGTTAACTGAAGAACTGTTACAGTGTCAGTGTACATGGTGTATGTTCATCTCTAAGTGTAGAGGTCCACCTTAAGGTTGAGAATTCCTCCACAGCAGCCTCATCCTTACTCCAAGGCATTGATGAAGATGGCTCAAAACAGAGGTACCCCATGTGTATGTGTAACCTGACCCTGTAACAGTGCCTAACTTAATCCAGAAGAATCCACGTGGGGAAGGCCTTCCATGTGACCCAGTTTTTGGTGCCCAACTAGTTAGGGGAAAACATGGATGTGACTGGCAACCAAAGTACCACCCCATCTGCAGTGCCACCTTAACAGCATCATGGGCCCCTGGGCAAAGTAGTGCGCTGGGGCCCCTACCAGGGAGATGGTGACCCGTGGCAGGCCTCTTCTGACAGATAGTATGGCTGAAATTGCATAAACTCGCACAGGACCCTTTTTTTGGGCCGCACCAGAATCGGATTGCATGGGTGTTCACACCTATGTGATCTGATTCATGTCCGAACTGACAGTTTGCAGTGCGGGATGCGAGCTGAAATGGGGGTGCCATTAACATTGTATTGACACTCCCCAGCAGTTTGCATATGCAGTGTGAACTGCTGTGCGAGTCGGGTGCGATGCGGGAAACCTCAGTGGATTTGCAGGGTTCCTGCATCGCACCAGTGTGAACCCAGCCTATTCTCCTAGATTAGTGTTTTTCACACTACTGGCTGCAGGCCAGCAGTGGTCTATGGCTATGTCAGGTGGTCCCTAACCATCTTCCTCCACTTTTGCAGTCACTGTTGGCAGTGGGCAGGTGGATCCTTTTCTGCTATAGCTTCAACCAATCCAAGGATAAGTATGGTTTCATACCGTGTTGTCACTCATGATATCACTAATGACTGGTGTTTAGCTGCCTCCTATATCATTTTGTTTTTTAGCATGGTGTTCTTAAATTTAGCTATAGGGATAGCGAGGAAGGTTTATTTATATATAGATCTATTTTACTGCCTTTCTTGTTATCATTAACAAATTCCATACGAAATACTTAGTGCCACAAAATGATACTTGGTTCTGTATTTTCTAAAAGGGATGATACTGGGAGATGGGTAAAGGGGGGAACCAAATAACGGTGCTTGGGGGTGTGTGGGGGGCAGAGTCAAGGGGTGACTTGGAAGGGAGGAGTTCCTGCACATATCCTCTGACAAAAAAAAGCCCTGGCTAAACCCACAGTGCCTTGAAAAACTATTCATACCCCTTGAAATTTTCCACATTTTGTCATGTTATAACCAAAAACGTAAATGTATTTTATTGGTATTTTATGTGATAGACCAACACAAAGTGGCACATAATTGTGAAGTGGAATGAAAATGATAAAGATTTTTCAAAGTTTTTACAAATAAATATGTGAAAAGTGTGGCATGCATTTGTATTCAGCCCCTCTGAGTCAATACTTTGTAGAACAACTTTTCGCTGCAATTACAGCTGCAAGTCTCAGATCTCACCCGATCTGATCCGCCAGCGACGGATCAGAACGTAGGGCCATCCGTCTGCTTTTAGCGGATCGTACCGGGTTGGATGTCAGCGGACATGTCTCTGCTGACATCCGTCGCTCCATAGGCTAACATGGAGCGCCCGTTCAGGTCCGCCGTCAAGACTGACAGAGGTCTAAAGGGGACTGAACACAAATGCATGCCACACTTTTCAGATATTTATTTGTAAAAACAATTGAAAACCATTTAGCATTTTCCTTCCACTTCACAATTATGTGTCACTTTGTGTTGGTCTATCCCATACAATCCCAATAAAATACATTTACGTTTTTGGTTTTAACATGACAAAATATGAAAAATGGCAAGGGGCATGAATACTTTTTCAAGGCACTGTATAACTTAAATATGTATTTTGGGTGGACTGACATTTAAATAGTACCAAGAAAATGCAGAAGTCATTGTAAGTAGATTCATACAGACCTTGCAAAATTAATAACTCCAGATCCCAAAACACTAGATGACTTTGGGTCTGTGCTCTACTGGTGGCTTCTCCTCTCATACTTTGCTAAAAAAAAAAATGTTTTAATTTGTAAAGGGAAAACTGTTTTGGCACTGAAAGTCCAGCTAACGCTCTGACTTTTTGCCAAAATCTGTCAGAATTTATTATTTAATCTTTTAATCAACACCTGAACTTCATAAGATTATTACAGAGCTTTATGCCGCTGTAAGTGTGTTTAATCAGAAAAAAAAGTATACATTTTTCCCTCTGATTAAATAGTTCATATTTTTCTTTCAGTTTTGAAATCCCTGAAATCGGATATTAGATCTTTAAATCTGCTTAATGCCGGAGTTAGTAGAAATAGCAATTGAGGCTAATTAATGTGCACTTGTTGTATTGATACAATTTGTCTTTCTGATTGCTTCTCCAAGTAGTGATGTATAATTAAGCTTAAACCTATGACTCAAATGATAAACTGAAGAAAAGAATAGAACTAGTTTAAAGAAAAATACAATCGTGCTGATTTGTGAAGCTACAACATATGACGTTGCATTCTAAAGCCAGCCATAGAAGCATCAAAATTTCATCAGGAACCCGCCAAATTTCATCCACTTATGGGCAGGCTGGTTGTACTTGTATCTAAACTGCCGTGCCTCTGAAAAGCAACAGGTGACACTCATAGAAGTCACAAGACTGCTGTAACTGTTGATTAAAAAAGGTATTTGTCTGTTATATTTACTATAATAATTGCATTTCCATGTTCTGTGTACTGTGGGAGACTAGATATAGTGAATGCAGGGTCCTGGGTTAAGTAACACTTTAAGCCCCCCCTCCAACCGCAAGTCTAAATGAGCCTTTGGGCAATGTTCACATGGGCGGTAGGTGCAGGAGGGCATGTTTTTCACTCTCCCATTGGTACAAGCTGCAGATACTCCCCCTTTTGAAGGGATATCACATATGGTCTTATCACTTGATGCATCAAATTAAAATAGAAACCATGTAATTAAAGGAAACTTGTTAGTTTGGAAAAAGCAAGAAAGCACTAAAAGTGGGTGACAGACTAACAAAGGTGCCTGCCTCTATCTTCGCAGTGCTGTCCCCATGGCCCCATACATTTCCTGTTGTCCACTTGCTGGGGATTTGGATTTTTATAATACCTGTTTTCTGTACCTCCCAGCAGGCAAACTAAAACTTCCATGCTGTGCCCGGTAGGAGAGAGGGCGCCGCATGTAAGATTTAGTTTGCCTGCTGTTTACTAGGCTGCTGTCTGAGATAGCACTGAGAGTGTTGTGGGCAGGCGGGGCAGAGTGTGCATGTGGCACAGCATATCTGCAAGGATGTAGAGGAGAGAAAGTGGTGAGTGGATCCCAGTTGTATGCAGGGAGGGGTCAGGAAGGCTCAAGAAAGGAATAGTGGATTGCGCCTGGCTGTACAGGCTGGGCTAAGCCAGTGGAGGGCCTCGTGGAGGAGGAGGAAGAAGAGGAGGTCTGGGAGGAGCCCCCTACTTTTTGCTGCAGCTGCCACCGGAGATCTTGGTGGAAATCTTCTCCTTCCTGCCTGGGACACAGCTACCCCTCCTGGCACTAGATCCTCTCCACTGACACCATCTGCAGGACTGGGGAGATCAGGGAGGATTGGCCATTCCCAAGGTGCGAAGAGGGTAGGAGTATCTGGGGATTGTGATGGGGAAGTGGGGTATATGGGGGTGTGTGATCAGGGCAGTGTCAGCATAAGGCAGCTTAGGCAGCCTCCTTAGGGAGCCAGGATGGGGAGAGGGGGGCACTTGCTGGGGATTTGGATTTTTGAAATACCTGTCTTCTGTTCCCTGGGGGGGAGAGGAAGTGGCACCTCTGTACACCGAAGCCCCAGAAGGTCGATTCTCACCTGTGTCAGCAGCAGTTAGTGTGTCCTTGTTACAGGAGGGGTCAGATCATATTAGAAGAAGGCGTGCCTAGTGTGCCAGTCAACAAAAGGCCAGTCCTGAAAAAAAAACATGCAATATAACTTTTTTACACAAAACAAATGAAATCTTAGTTAAACCACCACAAGGTACCAGTGTGAAATACACTCTATTACCAAAAGTATTGGGACGCCTGCTTTTACACACACATGAACTTTCATGGCATCCCAGTCTTAGTCCGTAGGGTTCAACGTTGAGTTGGCCCACCCTTCGCAGCTATAACAGCTTCAAGTTTTCTGGGAAGGCTGTTACAAGGTTTAGGAATGTGTCTATGGGAATGTTTGACCATCCTTTCAGAAGCACATTTGTGAGGTCAGGCACTGATGTTGGACGAGAAGGCCTGCCTCGCAGTCTTTGCTCTAATTCACCCCAAAGGTGTTCTATCAGGTTGAGGTCAGGACTCTGTGTAGGCCAGTCAAGTTCCTCCACCCAAACTCGCTCATCCATGTCTTTATGGACCTTGCTTTGTGCACTGGTGCACAGTCATGTTGGAACAGGAAGGGGTCATCCCCAAACTGTTCCCACAAAGTTGTGAGCATGAAATTGTCCAAAATGTCTTGGTATGCTGATGCCTTAATAGTTCCCTTCACTGGAACTAAGGGGCCAAGCCCAAACCCCTGAAAAACAACCCCACACCATAATCCCCCCTCCACCTAATGATTTGGACCAGTGCACAAAGCAAGGTCCTTAAAGACAAGGATGAGTGAGTTTGGGGTGGAGGAACTTAACTAGTCTGCACAGAGTCCTGACCTCAACCTGATAGAACACCTTTGGGTTGAATTAGTGCGGAGACTGCGAGCCAGGCCTTCTTGTCCTCATCAGTACCTGACCTCACAAACGCACTTCTGGAAGAATGGTCAAACATTCCCATAGACACACTCCTAAACCTTGTGGACAGCCTTCCCAGAAGAGTTGAAGCTTTTATAGCTGCAAAGGGTGGGCCAACTCAATATTGAACCCTACGGACTAAGACTGGGATGTCATTAAAGTTCATGAGCGGGTAAAGGCAGGTGTCCCAATACTTTTGGTAATATAGTATATCTTCTGCTAACCAACATATAAATGACTCCTTGGCTTGACTGATCAACATTACAAAAGGAACAAATTTAAATTCTAAAATTAAAATCCAGCCTTTATTGCTAGGAATTTAAACACTGTGATAGGATGTTAGAAATAACTTTGTAAATGTTATAATATAGTAAATATTTCCTTTAAAGAAGCAAAAAATGTTAGGTACGAAAGGTATATGCAATGCTCTCTATAAGAATCGCGATCAGCAATAAAATAGTTAAATCATACAAAGTCACTCTAATTGCGTAGACAGCCTGCAAGTAAAATGAGTGTTGTGGTTTATGAAAAGTTATGAAAAGGCTGCAAAACAAAATAAATATAATACATCTGTTGGTTGTTTGCTGTAGCTCACATGATCTCCTCACGTCTGCTTCTATCACCTAGCATATTTAGTTAAACAAACAAGACGCACATCAGTTCTTGTGCCATCCCGGATCCAGGAATTTGCCACTGAGGAAACATGTAGATAGAAATGATGTTAGCTTTGTCAGGGTAATTTCAAATGAGATATGATTTCCTATTACCAATCTGTTCATTTTATTAAATTCAGTTTAAATAATAAAACTTTACAGTTTTTAATTTAACCATGCATGCTACTGTAAGTACAAAGTACACACACTCCTATGCCTGTGCACCATAAAAAATTATTAGTGAGGCCAGGCAGAGGTCTAGGAACAATTATACTTTATTGCCGCTGTTCGTTCATAAAAATGTATATGTGGCCCAAACGGGGCAACCTTGACAGTGCCCTGGAGCAAAGTTTCGTTCGCTGAAAGAATATATAATGTGTAATAATCGTACAAGAAAATGTACATAGGAAATAGAGGAAATTAATTATGTATATGTTAATTTAAAAATAAAATGTATTCTTAAACCCCATCTTCAGGCAAAATCAGTTCCCCCCTCATTAACCTCCAAACAACCCTGCTCCCATCCACTTACAATAATGCCCTGCTTATTTACCTGAGTTTGTTGTCAGGTGACCCTCTGAGGCTACCCGTAGTGGAGATTGGTGATCTACCACTGGAGTCTGGTTCCATTGAAAGGCTTCAGGACCCTGTGAGGACCCTGTGAGGACCCAGGGGTGGACTCTTTTTACAGGGAATGGCACGAGCTCATGTCATTATGCACCACCATTGGAACCCACACCACAGCCCAGATTTTAGGAATCAGCAGCAAGGATGGCCAATTCTGCGTAGCTACACTGGGAAACTGGGACCGGAGCATATACTGTATATATTAAAGTGAATTTATTAATAGTAAAACAAAAGACATTCAAACGCCAGTAAACAGCAAACATAAAGATATAACTGAACCAAAAACTAAGTGATAAAATACATAAATAAATGACCAAAACAGAATATCCTAACTTAAACTATCTAAATAAAATGTATACAAAAGGAGAAACCGGAAAACAAGGTAAAACTGGAGGTACAGGGAACATATAGGAAGGGGAAACTAAAATTGGTATAAGGAACAAGAGGGAGAAGGAACAAGGCAAGAGCACAGTCAAGAGCAGGCACAAGATAAATGGCTAGCAGCATCTAGTAGAAAAGCTAAACACTGGAGAAAGGTGTAACAGCAGAAGAGGGATTAAATACCCTCCTAACAGCCAGCACCAGGTGGAGCTGGGAGACACCCACTGGTGGACATTGGAACTACAAACTTCCCTTCTGGAAAGCACAGTGCCACCAGCAGTCCTGACAGAGATCAGTTTTTATAACCTACAAACACAGCTTTTCTCTTTTTGTTTCTGGATGATTGTATTGTATTATGTGATCAACATTAACAAAGGATTGTATTATCCCTCGCTACCTAGGCGAATATTGAAGTGTAGGTCAAACCCTAGTGGGTGGCTGCAAGCTTGTGTTCCCACAATGTGATAACTAAAAACAGAAATATTGTTACTGCGCCTATTCCCTTAAACGTGCATAATAATTAATATGATTGTGCTAACTCATTCCTTTGTGAACCTTCATACATAACTTATATTAATAAACATAGGTTTAAAACCTTATCTTTGTGCTCAGTAAATATACATGCATAATATACATAATCATCCGTCTTCACATCCAAAATATAAGCTGTGTGAACAAAATAAAATGAACTAGCAATGAAGTGCAAAGTGCTTTAAATGTCCTTTCAGTCCAAGCATATATTGCAATTCGTATTGTGCCAAAAGAGATTATCCATAAATGTGCGCTAGTGCTGCAGTGTCTCCCACCATCATCCAACTGTTGCGCTCACCTCCACATTTGACCTATTATCCCAGGTCAAATTGCGCTTTCCCCTACTTTGCGGCACTAGAAATAGACTCCTCTGTGCTTTTCCTCCTTTTCCTGTGCACTCTCTGTACCCTGGACCATTTCCTCCAAACAAGTGTGTTACCCTTTAAATCGGCAGTAACTCCGCTCTAGACAGAGTCATACGACAAAGGGCATCCTAATAGAGTAGTAGTTCAAAATTTAGTATTTATTCAAGTATTTAAACACTTATATTTAAAAAAAACCTTCTGTTTCTGGATGACAGTGGTGCTCCCGCATCAGTTCTGGTATCGGCAGCGTCACCCGGCTCCACCCAACATGTATCGTCACAGTTACGTGACTTCCTCAGGTGTGTTGGGCCGTGTGAACATACAAGATTTTTATACTGGTGACGATTGGGCTGCCATAGTAACATGTAAACAACAATACTCTCAGATTTATGTACCAGATATTAGATTCATATAATAGTAAAAGGCATTCTTATTCATCTTTTCTAGATGTTCTTGTCATGGACCACCGTACTCAAGAAGAATCTGTCCGCTGTATACGCTTCCTTTGTCTGGTACCAGCACGATCCAAGGTCCCTTAGCCCACCCAGTCACTTGTTGAGACAGCAGTGTACGGTGACCTGACTGGGGTTCTCGGACACAGGGTGACCTACACATAGGAGGGGCCGGGGCAACTGGATAATGAGTTTACAGAGCTCTCCAAGGTAAGCTGGGTTCCACAAGCTCCCCACCCAAAGAGACTCCAGTCACACATCTCCATTTTTGGCAGAAGACTAACACAAAAGGAGACCCCAAACGGGTTGACTTCGAAGTTAGTCCGTAGTTTCAGTCCCCCAATGCCTGTACCCACACAGTACCCCAAACACATTGTCCCAAACAGAGCATTACTCACCCAGGCAACCTCTGCCTATTTCGTAGAACATAAACACTGCTGCAGTTCTTTCAGCTGCTGGACAGGGTGTCTGGGCTCACTCCGTCATGCTGTTGGGGATTTGGGCCGACTGCCCAGCATCCCTGGGGTATACAGGTGGAGACTGAAGTCCCATCCACTTTTAATAGATGAAAATTCTCCAGTGCTTGCAAAGCATGGCTGAAATCCTCCTGTCTCAGTGCCGGACCATTTTCTGGGGTTGTGTCAGTGGAGACCAAAGTCCCATCCACTTTCACAGGAACTCCATCTTCTGCTAGTTAAGGGCAGAAGCCAGCAGCACTCTGCCCTGTTGCCAGCCCTTCTGCTGGGTTGCTGACAGTGGAAACCGCAGTCCCATCCACCGACACCCGCTCAGGCTGCAGTTGGGATGTGCCAATTGCATTCTCTCCCTGGAGCTCATGTGGAGTTGATTGTTGGGTGCAAAGGCCAGCAGCACTCTGCCCTGTTAGCTCTTCAGCTGAGGACCCCACATCATCCACTCTGGCTAACTGTTGGGGAGGGAAGACCATTTCCTCTGCTCTGGCTGACTGTTGGGGAGAGAGGCTGGCCTCCTCTACTCCCAGACTGTGGATCTGCCACTGGGGAGGGACCATCACCTTCTCACCCTGGGCCTCTGGAACTGTCATGGCATGGGGCAAAGGTCTTGGACCCTCTGTCTGGTTGTCAGCACTTCAGCTGTAGAAGTTTTTTGTAACGCCACAGATACTGCAGGAAATCCCATGTCTCTGTCAGTGCTGTGGGAGAAAGGCAGACTGCCTCTTCTCTCAGGAAGGCCAAAGCTGCTGTTAGTGCTGCCAGCTCTTCTGCTGGAGGCCACCAGGTTGTTCTTCCTTAGCAGAAAAGTCTATTAAATCCCCAGTCTCTGGAACTGGTGTCTGGGGATAGAGGTTCACCATCTCCTGTCCGTAGAACAAAGCAGATGTAATCCAGGCTGGGCAGAGGCTAGCAGAGCTCTGTCCTGTTGTCAGCACTTGCGGTTTGGGGACAGCAATCTCCAGAGTTTCCGCTGCCGATTCTGGGGCATGCTGCTGAATGTGTTCTAGCAGTTTTCTGTATGCCCTTTCCAGATGCTGTTCTTTCCTTAGCAAATAGCCCAGATCCGGTTTAAGCTCTGGGACCCCTGCAAGATCAAGCATAGCCTCTCTGTATTCTCGCAGGTCCTCAAGGGCAGGTTCCCGGTCATTGCCAAACACAAAACCATTTGTAAGGCTCTCCCACAGAAATCCAGGGCCGCCAAAGTCATATTCCTCCAGAGAGCATTCTGTTGTCTCCCCCAAAAAGTCCTGCTCTGCGTGCCACTGCAGAGACCAATATCGATTGTCCATCTCCTGCTGGACCAGCCTGTCCAACTCGAACACCCATTGCTGCTCTCCCAGGAATGGCATCCACAACTCCCGTTGGTCACTGGCCCATTGCCTTGAGGTTGGAAAGCACTTGCCCTGGTGTGTACCAGCGGCCTGGAGGGCTCCAAGCCAGACCTGCACCCAAATCTGCTTCCTGATCTCCAGGTACTGATCCGCAGATACAGACCTGGGGATTGCTGAAAGGGCACTCCACAGCAGCCCTTGCAACTCTGATGCCAGATCCATAGCTCTGCTGGGATGACTGATGTCTACTATCCCGACCTTGGATCCTGGTGGCGGTTTGGACATGTTCACAGCCAGGAGGCACAATCCCACCACTGCCAACCAATATCATGGACCCCTATACTCAAGAAGAGTCTGTCCGCTGTATACGCTTCATTTGTCTGGTACCAGCAGGATCCAAGGTCCCTTAGCCCACCCAGTCACTTGTCGAGACAGCAGTGTAGGGTGGAAAAACATCAGGCTCTTTATTCAAACACAAACACACAGAGACATACACTCAGAGGACAATCTCCCTTCTTTGCATAATGACAATGGGTGGGGTAAATTTTAGCTCCTCCATGACACACAGGTATTCAAATATCCAACAGTAGACAGTCTTATCAGCAGGGGGGGCTGTTGGAGGAATTCCCCCCTATTTCACATAATGACACAGGGCGGGGTAAACTACATTCAGTAACAAGAGACACACAGACAGGAGTGGCCACAGGAGAAATTCCCCCTCTCCTCTCCCAGCGAATCCACATACACATATACATCCCATAATAGGTTGCTCCCAAGGCAGACAGAAACAATAGAACAATGGGATACAGTCACAACCCAAACAATCTAGCAGTCTGAAAGGTGAAAGTCTAATAGGTTGCTCCCAAGGCAGACAGAAACAATAGAACAATGGGATACAGTCACAACCCAAACAATCTAGCAGTCTGAAAGGTGAAATTATTTATCTTCATATTTTCTTGAGGGATATTGTTCAGAAATATTAATGTCCCAAGTGAAAGAGCCCCTTCATTCTTTCAGCACAAACCATACATATAGAATCCAGGATAACAGGAGTGAAAGGAAATGCTGAGTCCGGTGTGGTTGTACGGTGAGTTGGGTTAGGCAGACCTGACTGGGGTTCTCGGTCACCCTGTGCCCCTAATAGACACAGGGTAACTTACACATAGGAGGGGCCAGGGGAGCTGGAGAGGGAGTTTACAGAGCTCTCTAAGGTAAGCTGGGTTCCACAAGCCCCCCACCCAAAGTGACTCCTAAATAGAAAAGATGAATGAGAATGCCTTTTACTATTATGTAAAAGAGTTAATGAAAGTTACCGGTACCTTTCTATGGTTCAAGTCACTAAGGTCCTTTGGGGTATGAAGACATCAGTGCAAGAATTAATACAGCATACAGATGCAAGTGGTTATCTAGGGTAACGGAAGTGGTTCGTATCCCATAGCAACAGGAGTGGACTCATGCTGCAGAGGCCCCCAGCCTGTACACAGGTATGGAAGCATTAAGTGAAGTGCATGCATGGAGTCTGCGCTATGTGCACAGCGGGACCCCATACCGTTACCAGGAGTGAGGTAGCAGTGATATGCTGGATGGGTGGATGTGGAAGAGGCTCAGTGTGTCCCACCTAAATGCAAGTTACAGGGAAGGTGTACATTGTCACAGGAACCCAAGAGTTAACTGGAGAACAGTTATGTATGCAAGTTTACACGGTGTACGTTCATCTCTAAAAGCAGAGGCCCGCATTAGGTTGAGTTCTCTCCCAAGGCGGTCTCAGCCGTGTCCTGGGGCGTTGATGAAGACGGCACACAAAAGTACAATTACCCCATGTGTAGTAAAGTGATCCAGGTGCATAGTGTAGCCCAGAAGAACCTATCCTGGGGTAGGCCCCTGGTGTGACCCTTGCTTGGCACCCAATGCGGATGGAAACATGGAGGATGTGACAACCACCCTGTCACCCTGACCTGCCCACAAGTTTGTTGTAAAAAAATATCTGTTTTTTTTTTCTGTATTACTTTGTTACATATTTCACTAAGTCTGGATGGAAGACAATGATCATAGAGGGAACGAGAGCATGTATGGGTGGATTCAGAAGTAGAAGGGGAGTCTTTATAGAAGTTGGATAACCTCTTTAATTGCAACAATCAATTTTATGGATGCACATACCCTTAATGTCTGTGTTGTGCCAGAACATATAGGTACATTACATGAAAATTATGTGCTGTTTAAATAATTTTTAGCCTATTTGGTGTGAAGTGACACTTCACCTTGTTTATTTTTAGTGTAAAAAGTCTATGGTTAATCCTTAGTTACATTTATCTAAATCTTTATGTTTATTTTGTACTTGTGTTACATTCTGTAAAAGTGCAAATATTGTCAGGCTAAATATTAAGCTATGTACATATTATTGGGAAGCACTGTGCTAACTAGCTTTGTGGTATGATGCTGAACAATTGCTGGTATTGAACTTTGTATTTTATTTGCTGTACAATCTTTTGTCAATACAAGCCTGCAATATACTAGATCAGTGGTTCTCAGTGTTAATGAGACCAGGGCCCAGCCATTTCTTCCAAAGTTCTTGCCAGAAAAATAAAAAAAGTCTATATATTTTGGAAAATATATATTTAAAATGTGTTACACATGGATTCTTTCAGTCTTTCAGTTGGTCGGGTCATCCATCAACCCCCCCCCCCCATCTACAGTTGTGTGAGAAAGTATTTGCCCCTCTCTGATTTTTGATTTTTTTTTTGCATATTTGTCACACTCAGATCATCAAACACATATTTTTATTACACAAAGATAGCCTGAGTAAATACAAAATGCAGTTTTTAAATGATGGTTTCATTTATTAAGGCAAATAAGCTGTCCAAACCTGCCTAGCTTTATGTGAAAAAGTAATTGCCCCCTAAACCTAATAACTGGTTGTCCCACCCTTGGCGGCAACAACTGCAATCAAGTGTTTGCGATAACTGGCAATGAGTCTTTCACACTGCTGTGGAGCAATTTTGGCCCACTCTTCTTCTGGAGGGTTTTCCTGCATGAACGACCTGTGTAAGGTCATGATACAGCATCTCAATTGGATTTAAGTCCGGGCTTTGACTAAGCTACTCCAAAACCTAAATTTTGCTTTGTTTGAACCATTTAGAGGTGGACTTGCTGTTGTGTTTCGGATCATTGTCCTGCTGCATAACCCAAGTGCACTTGAGCTTGAAGTCACAAACTAATGGCCTTCTCCTTTAGAATTTTCTGGTAGAGCTCAGAATTCATGGTTCCATCAATTATGGTAATATACAGGGATTTTGAGTATAGCCTCATGTAATAAAGGATAACTAGTCTTAAAAACGTACCATCATCCAAATTAATATAGAGAGACAAGAGGGCGTGGGAACAAGGGGACAGTGGCTGATGTTGACCCCATAACATTCCCACCCTATGAATAGCTGGACTATCTCGGTACTGATTGACAACAACATACAAATTATGTAAAAAAAGATTTATTACAAAAAGGAAAATACATAGTATACTTATTAAAATTGAAAAAACAGAAGCTTAGGATTTCCCCAAGGGATATCTGTTATTACAAGATATAGAATGGTCTGGGTCTCGACTAGTTTTGCGGTGTTACCGTTTCCTCAGGAGGACCAATCTGTGAAACAGATAATACAATAAAACATAAACGTAATAAGTTCAATGATCATAATACAGTGTATAAGAAAGGGAAAGTAAACAAAAAATAATGAACTAGCTTACCCTATAGATAGGTGATCATGTGCGGTATCAAGCCGCCCAAATAAATTCCCCCTGCGGCGGACAAGGGGGATTGTGTGGGATTCTCTAGATAAAAGGCATAAAACAGGTGAGTGGCCTAATAAGTTGGCTAGTTAGAGGATAAAGAAAATTTGCAAGTCATGTAATGGGGGTGGAAAAGAGAGGGGGTGGGGGCAAAGGGTAAAAAGGGGGGGGGGATAAGGGAGGGAGGGAAAGAAGGGGGAAGAAAGGGGGAAAAAGGGAGGGGGAAGGGAGGGGGAAGAGGGGGGGAGGGAGGGAAAGGAAGGGATGGGAAGGGGATGGGAAGGGAAGGGAAAGCAGGGAGAGAAAAGGGAGGGGGGTGAGGGGGGAGGAAGGGAAGGAAGAGGAGGAATGGGGGGAGAGGGGCAGGGGAAGGGGTGGACAGGAGGGGGGAAAGGAAGGGGGGGAGAAAAGGGGGGAAAGGGGGAGAGGGAGACAGTGGAAAGAAGGGGAAGGAAAGGAGGGGGGAGGAAGGGGGGGGGGAGTAACTGATGGAGATGGGTAGGGGGAGGAAAAGAGGGGAGGGAGCAAGGTAGGGAAGGACAGAAAACAAGGAACAATAGGAAAAGAGAGAAGGTGACCAGCGCCCTAAATAGTGAGTGATTAGGCAAGATAACAACACATAGTGTAGCTCACCGTTATAATAGTATCAGGAGGTAATTGAGATACCAGGACCACATAGAGGTTCCTGGTAATGTGGAGGCTGGATGGCCGGTAGGGAATAAGGACGCCAGCTGTGTCCATTAAATGAGGCATCATGGAGGGTACAGAGGTGTGAGAGCCCAGCAATGTGGGTGAATACCCAGTGGGTTGTATGGGAGTCTGTCAAAAGGAAGGTATCCAATATAACATAAGATACAGGATAATATCCATGGGGAGGTATCAAGTATAAATAACATAGGGTACAGGATAGTATCCAAAGGCAGCAAGGGAAAAACGTATCCATAGACGTCCTTGGTGAGCCAGTGAAAGTGTCCTTACCATCCAAGCCCCACACGTACGAACCTGCATTGGAGAGATCCGCAGTGCTCACTCAGGGGCCCGAGGGGCCCATTAAATGAGCTCACCAACCTGGAGATGCCCGCGACGTCGCCGCCGGCGTCTGACGTCAACAGGTCAGTTTCTCCGCACTGCGCAAATGCGCGGCCCTCACTACTACGCATGCTCATTCAAAACGAGCCCATGGGCGGGGAGCCCTGGGCTCGGAGAGAACAGGAAGGGGATGAGCTTATAGAAGTCACCCCTGCCAGGAGAAACACAAGTCCACCGCTGTGGGAAGGGCACAGGCAGCCAGAAACCACACAGAGCACCCAGGGATCGCTGAAACAATATAGGAAAAAATAAACATCATGTAGTGATAAGGAACAAAATATATGAAATAAATTGTATTGGTGGCAGTATAAGTGCCACAGTGACAATTACTATGTTGATAAACACAAGCGGAAATTGTCACCCATAAACGGCTAAGGGACAGGAAGGACTGTCATTACTGAAAAGAGCCCATATTTCAGGGTAGATCATAGAATCCAGGCCACTACAAAAAACATAAGATATTCTACTTAGGCACCCTATTGGTGGGTAGTGGGAGTGAAGGGTGGGGATGTGAAGGAAGGGTGATAAAGGGGAACGGAGGGGGGGAAGGAGGACCCTCACCTGTTTTATGCCTTTTATCTAGAGAATCCCGCACAATCCCCCTTGTCCACCGCGGGGGGAATTTATTTGGGCGTCTTGATACCGCACATGATCACCTATCTATAGGGTAAGCTAGTTCATTATTTTTTGTTTACTTTCCCTTTCTTACACGCTGTATTATGATCATTGAACTTATTACGTTTATGTTTTATTGTATTATCTGTTTCATAGATTGGTCCTCCTGAAGCAGTAACACCGCAAAACTAGTCGAGACCCTGACCATTCTATATCTTGTAATAACAGATATCCCTTGGTGAAATCCTGAGCTTCTGTTTTTTCAATTTTAATAAGTATACTATGTATTTTCCTTTTTGTAAATATTCCACAGAATATTTGCCTAAAAGTCTTGGGGATAATCAAGATGTTTTTTGGTAAATGTGAGATGAGCCTTTGTGTTCTTTTTGGTCAGCAGTGGCTTTGGCCAAGTTCCAAGTGATAGTTGCCTTGGCCAATTGATAGGAGGTCAATTGATTTCACCCTAATTCTGGAATTGCTGCACTTCTCTTCTGTCACTAGATGACTGGGTATCAGGTGGCATTAGATAAGACAAGGGCACTGCAAGGACAGATTAGGAATGAATAGCCTGCTGGGAGAGCCTATTTATTTGGGTGAGGTCAGGTGATCGAGGTTCTGTGCCACCTAGACAGCTGTCTGGGTGGACATGAATTGTGCTGCCCTGGGCTGCTAGGCCAGAGCCAGAGGCCTATCTCGGGGACATCTGGCTGCTAGGCTGTCTGAGGGCCTATCCAGAGCAAGAGAGCAGCGTAGGGTTGGGATTGCGGCTTGCAGTCCAACTATAAGTGTCATTTCTTCCGGCCGGAGAACCTGTCGTGGTCGGAGATAGAGGGGAAGCTGTCGCCTATAAGGAACCATCCACCTTATCACCAGGGACAACTGTAAGTAGCTGAAGCAAGTACCAGAGCAGTATTCTCACCAACCGGGGATGGTGAAGAATTGGGAAACTTCAGCAGATGTCAAGCCAGGGACCCAGCTAGTGGAGGTGACGCTTGCAGAGCAATATTGTGTGCCAAGCCAGGTACCAAGCAGGCTAGTGGGGTGACGCTTAAAGAAGTATCTGTGAGTGCCAAGCTAGGGACCCAGCAGGGATACCAGGGTGACACTTGAGGAAGATCCTGAAGGAGAAAATTGGAAGAGCTCAGGGGATCCAGTGGCAGTGGATCAGCAAGTCTAGTGAAAGACTGGGAGCTCAGTTGAGTCAAGATCTACAATAGGAGATTGTCGAGGAAGTGAATAAGTTCATTACAACCTTTGAAGAAAAGAAGGCTGGGCAACTGCACTCCTATGCAATTTCTTTATTTAAGTGCCGGATACAAAGGTGAACTACAGATATCAGCTTACATGTTTCACACCAAGGTCGGGTGCTTACTCATACCTTTGTTGGAAACTGTTCAAGATTGTTGCCATAGGAGACAGCGGTCCTACTGATGCAGATGTGGTGTCTGGCTGGATGCCTTTACCTGCAGGGCTGTCTACCTATAGAAGTTTCAGAGTCTGTTAAATTAACATTGCAACTACTAAAGGGTATCCTGGCCCTAACCCTCTCTCCCACTGTTCTGTTTAAGAGACAATAAATCTCTGTGCATTCAAGAAGTGTCTGGCGCCCATAAATCTATCTTACATTACACCCACCATGCCTCATAACCTACTATTCACAGAAGGATGTTGGAGGTCCCTGACTCTGGAGGCCACCATTAGCCTTCTGGGGACCCGGGACCTCGCTACATATAATTATTCAATTATAAAGATAAAATTTACTTTGTTGTGAGACTGGATACGATAATTTTTTTATTCTTGCATAGTCAGTCACATTTATTTTCTGCTATACTTATTTTATTAGCTGATGCATTTATTATTTAAAATGTCTGGTTTCAAATGTTCTACAGGTCACAGGCATATTTACCTAAATGTGCTTCACCTTTACAAATGTATTACCCAGCTATAATTTGGTCTGGGTTCGTTAGCATTTTATTTCAGCGACCCGACTCTGTAACCAATCTGTGTGACATAAGCAATGAGAATTTACTCAGGACACTATGGATATGTTTGTTAACTAGAGCCTGTGGTGACAGCAAACATTCCTAAGCAGGACAGGAGTTAAGATACCTTATTATGTGGCACAGCTGTGACAACTCTCCTTGGCTATAGGACTGTGGCCTGTCATTGTATGTTTACCTGCAAATGAATCTGAAAGGCCACAGCCCAGACTCTGTGTACAAGGATGTTCCATAAATTAAAAGCATTTATTTTAGTGCCTTATATGCTATTCTCGTGGGAAACTTATCCATATACCTTCTCAGTAGCAATCTCCATGGGCAAAAATGTCTGCTGTGTAAAGGGTTTCATCAATAATACCGGTGACATGAACATACACTACACATAGAAAGGGGTTTGGGATGGCTTGACAATGCATTTGCATTATGCTGTTTGCGTGTATGCAGCATCTAATGCTTTGTTTTTCTTATGCAAATGGTTTTGTCCTGAGTGACATCCAAATGTATAGGTGAAGTAAACATCTCTGAAGTCAGGAGTAATTCTTGCCAGTCATATGGAAACCAAAATGTATATTTTCATTTGTTTTTCTATAATTCCATCTATCTACATTTGTCTTATTTTTCATTATTGGCAGCAGCATAATTTCTTCCACATTCACTATCTATCTATCTATCTATCTATCTATCTATCTATCTATCTATCTATCTATCTATCTATCTATCTATCTATCTATCTATCTATCTATCTATCTATCTATCTATCTATCTATCTATCTATCTATCTATCTATCTATCTATCTATCTATCTATCTATCTATCTATCCTATATTGTCAAAAGTAAGCATCCCAGTCTTAAGCCTGGTACACATGGGCAGACTGTTGGGAGATAGCTGGTTAAAAAAAAAAGGCTGACATTCTGCACGTGTGTATGTCAGCCTGTCTGGAAAACCAGCAGCAGACCAACTCCTGATTACCGCTGGCAGAGAGCCCTGATCAGAGTGTTCTGGCAGGAGATCAGTGACGTCACTTGCCTGATAAAGGGGCCCTGCATGGATCTCAAATGTTGCCTTTGTAAATATCATGTATATCATCATAAAGCTTTGGACCCATTTGGAGAATTGCTGGTGTGCTGATGACATATTTTCCGCTTTGAATGACTACGGTTTCCAGCCGGTGGTCACTGCAGCACCACTGACACCTAACAGCCATTTCCAGGAACGTGCGCATTGGGAATATTGTGATTATACCTGTTGTTTGTTATATTTGCACACATCTGAATAATTAAAGTGACTATTCACACAATTTATTGTGTGAAAATTCTTAAACCTTTAGAATTTAAAAAAATGTAAGGGAGGTCTATGTACTCACCACAACAGTGTAAGGCCCTTTTCACACATGCTGCAAAGTGGCAGTAAAAACAGGGCGTTGTTCCACCAAGCCGGCCCAAACAAATGATTTAGGGCCCATGCACACGAGAACGAGGTGCAGGAAACCCATCTTCCACGTGCGTTTCCCCACACTGTATTCAAAGCGCACTGCACTTGCAATCTACTGCGGATATCTATGCAATGCTAGTGTAGCACCCTCTAGCTAGTGTGCTACTCTGTTTCCCCCAAAATAAGACCTAGCATGATTGTCAGTGATGGCTGCAATATAAGCCCTACCCCCCAAATAAGCCCTACCCTGTTTCCCCGAAACTTAGCCCTACCCTGAAAAGAAGACCTACAAGGACTTTAACTAGGGCTTATTTGGGGGGTAGGGCTTATATTGCAGCCATCACCGACTATCACGCTAGGTCTTATTTTCGGGGAAACAGGGTAGTGCAGGGATATGCAATTAGCGGACCTCCAGCTGTTGCAAAACTAAGTCCCATCATGCTTCTGCCTCTGGGTGTCATGCTTGTGTCTGTCAGAGTCTTGCAATGCCTTATAGGACTTGTAGTTCTGCAACAGCTGGAGGTCCGCTAATTGTGCTAGTGTATATAGTTAGCAGTTAGTGTAGGTAAATAGGTTTGGCTGAGAGCCAGGCCTGGATTGAATCTGGGTTAGGGTTGAGTGACTCAGGGCGGCTTGATGACTCAGCAAGCAGCATCTCTGGTGCCTCCCCCTGTTCTGGAACCTTGGATAAGCTTCTAGATGTAGTGAGTGGAGGCTGGGAGGAGCTGCTTGGCATATTTAGGAGGGCCCCAGCCAATCCCCAGCAGAAAAGGGCTGGAAGGGGGCAGGCCACCTCATAAATAGGCACGACTCATGCCAGCAGGCGCAGTCGGGTGGAAGATGGAGATCGAGTGCTGGGGTGGCTGTCAGTGGCACTTGAGGGTGCTCCCTAGTCTGGGGTGGGGTGACCTCAGGCCTGGGGCTCGGGTGCTGGAAGGATACCCCACAACACAGGGAGAAACTCCTTCCTGGAGGCATGGGAGCAAGGAAGAGGACAGCAAGAGCAGGTCAGCACATCTGGGAGATCTCCTGAGAAGTCAGCCGGGTGGGCTGGTGAGTGTTCAGTCTGGGAGGACTGTGGAGAGAGTGTCAGTCTGGAAGGACTTTAGAGAACTTAGTGAGGAGGGCTAGTTAAAGAGGCAGCTTCGGCTAGGTGGGCTGGCAGTGCCTGAAGAGGTGGTGCTGGGATCACTAGCCACATGGATGTATGCTGGACACCCACTTTTTCTCTACACACCAAAGTGACTTCAGATTCCTGCCTATAACAGGCTGTTGCTCAAAATCTGTGCTGTGTCAGATCTACTATCAGTGTGCCAGCAGAGAACTGCAATCAAGTGAGAGCTGGAGGAAGCAGAGGAGTGTATATAGACTGTAAATAGAAGAAGTTGTCCCTGGAATTGTTCTGAAGTCAAATGGGCATCCCATAATTCCCAATCCCCATCCAAGTTCTAATCCCTCCAATAAATGACAAAATAAAACAAAGTACTGGACTGTTTAATGTCTCTGAATTGACTGTGAAAATTCTGTGTGCCTGGCTGTGCTGGATGGGGGATGCCATGCTACTTGCAGCTCCTGAGGGGGTGCACTACACTAATGACACTTCATATACAGGTTGCAAGCGCAGTGCTTTTGCCTGCACCAGATCAGAAGTATCATGCAATCTGGTTGCATGCACTACTTTTGGTGTGGTGAAGTGCCATTTCAGCTCACTCAGATGAATAGGCTAAAAATGTACTGAACTCAAATCGCACAGGAAACACGCTTGCGTTCCTGTGCAATTTATGGTGTGAAGCGGCCCGTAAAGTGCCAGGAAATCTGAGATTCTCTTTTGAAGCTTATGTATTTCACAAAAGTGAGTACACCCCTCAAATTTTTGTAAATATTTTATTATATCTTTTCATGTGACAACACTGAAGAAATCACACTTTGCTACAATGTAAAGTAGTAAGTGTACAGCTTGTATAACAGTGTATATTTGCTGTCCCCTCAAAATAACTCAACACACAGCCATTAATGTCTATAACGCTGTCAACAAAAGTGAGTACATCCCTAAGCGAAAATGTCCAAATTGGGCCCAAAGTGTCAATATTTTGTGTGACCACCATTATTTTCCAGCACTGCCTTAACCCTCTTGGGCATGGAGTTCACAAGAGCTTCACATCTTGCCACTGGAGTCCTCTTCCACTCCTCCATGACGACATCACGGAGTTGGTGGATGTTAGAGACCTTGCGCTCCTCCACCTTCCATTTTAAGGATGCCCCACAGATGCTCAATAGGGTTGGTCTGGAGACATGCTTGGTCAGTCCATCACCTTTATTCTCAGGTACTTTAGCAAGGCAGTGGTCTTCTTGGAGGTGTGTTTGGGGTGGTTATCATGTTGGAATACTACCCTCGGACCAGTCTCTGAAGGGAGGGGATCATGCTCTGCTTCAGTCTGTCAAAGTACATGTTGGCATTCATGGTTCCCTCAATGAACTGTAGCTCCCTAGTGCCGGCAGCACTCATGCAGCCCCAGACCGTGACACTCCCACCACCATTCTTAAATGTAGGCAAGACACACTTGTCTTTGTACTCCTCAATTGATTGCCGCCACACATGCTTGACACCATCTGAACCAAATAAGTGTATCTTGGTTTCATAAGAAGACAGTACATGGTTTCAGTAATCCATGTCCTTAGTCTGCTTGTCTTCAGCAAACTGTTTGCAGGCTTTCTTGTGCATGCATCATCTTTAGAAGAGGCTTCCTTCTGGGACGACAACCATGCAGACCAATTTGATGCAGTGTGTGGTGTATGGTCTGAGCACTGACAGGCTGACCACCCACCCCTTCAACCTCTGCAGCAATGCTGGCAGCATTCATACGTCTATTTCCCAAAGACAACCTCTGGATAAGACGCTGAGCACGTGCACTCAACTTCTTTGGTCGACCATGGCAAGGCCTGTTCTGAGTGGAACCTGTCCTGTTAAACCGCTGTATGGTCTTGGCCACCGTACTGCAGCTCAGTTTCAGGGTCTTGGAAATCTTTTTATAGCCTAAGCCATCTTTATGTAGAGCAACAATTCTTTTAGTCATACCCTCAGAGAGTTCTTTGCCATAAGGTGCAATGTTGAACTTCCAGTGACCAATATGAGAGAGTGAGAGAGATAAAACCAAATTTAACACACTTGCTCCCCTTTCACACCTGAGACCTTGTAACACTAGTGAGTCACATGACACTGCGGAGGGAAAATGGCTAATTGGGCCCAATTTGGACATTTTCACTTAGGGGTGTACTCACTTTTGTTGCTAGCGGTTTAGATATTAATGGCTGTTAGTTGAGTTATTTTGAGGGAACAGCAAATTTACACTGTTATACAAGCTGTACACTCACTAATTTACATTGTAGCAAAGTGTCATTTCTTCAGTGTTGTCACATGAAAAGATATAATAAAATATTTACAAAAATGTGAGGGGTGTACTCACTTTTGTGAGATACTGTATGTGTAAGTGGAGTTACTATACTAGATACTAAAAATATATTTTTTGTGGTTTTAGTGTTAATGTTAATGGTTCTGCAGAGTACCTCAAGCATTTGAATGGATTTGCATTATGGTTTTATGGGTAACCAAGACACTTGACAGCTGTCCAGAGATGATATAAGCATTATCACATTTCATTGTCACAGCCTCTCTCTCCTTCCCTTAAAGAGAAATTGTTACAACTGGTCTCTTGTAAAAATCGAAATATTTAGCCTAAATTACTCAAATCTGGCATCCTTACATATAAAATGCTGATTGTGCCCTCTTATTTATCCTAACTCAGTTTGACATTTCTGCCTATGATCAGATGTTACCTTAAATCTTGTAAACTATGGGGGAGATTTACTAAAACTGGTGCACAAAGAATATGGTACAGCTGTGCATAGTAACCAATCAGCCTCTAAATTAAGCTTGAACAATAAAACCTGGAAGCTGATTGGTTACTATGCACAGCTGCACCAGATTCTGTGTGCACCGGTTTTAGTAAATATCCCCTATGTTCTTTAAATAAATGACATTATTATCAGAGCCATGTGGTTCTCTACATTACTGTTAACTATACAGCTCTGCTTTCTGACACTGTAGTGTCCTTTAGCAGTTGGAAGGTACTGGGCCTGATTTACTAGGGCTGGATTCAATCTTATACACTTTTACCCTGATGTGTTTTCCATTTGCATTGATGTACATTGAAGTATGTCAAGAAATGCGTTGATGCCATGCTTTATGCTTTATAGCACGTTACAATGCAAGCTGACATGTATTTTGATGTGTTACCATTGATTTCATAGAAAATGCATCTGACAAAAATGCACGGGTGTTAATTCAACCTAAAGGATATGCAAGTACACATCAATCATGAGCAAATTAGCAAATCCTATGTTTATGAAATTTATTACCAGTAGGATACAACAATTTGCACTTACAAATCACTGAGTATATGTTCAGTAACAAGAATTGTTTGCTATGGAATGTATGCTCCAGTGTCTAAAGCAGCCCCGGCCGGCAGAACACTATGATTACTGCTAGGGGATATAAACGCTGGCAGTAATCAAATGTAAAAAATCAGACTGGCTGGTTGTACCTAAGTCAATCACCTTGAGTACAAGCAGCCTGCCCATACATGTATAGCGCCCTCTAGTATGTGTGTTAGATATAGTATAGGTTTCTGTTAGTGTAGGTAAATTTATTTAGCTCAGGGCTAAGCCTGAGCTGTGAATCTGGGTCAGGGTTCAGTGACTCAGGGCTGGATGACTCATCCTGACAGCTCCTCTGCTGCCTCCACTTAGTCTAGAAGGTTGTAGAAACTTCTAGAGCTGGTGGGTGGAGGTGAGGAGGAGCTGCCTGGAATATTTATGAAGGCCAATCCCCAGTAAAGGGCTGCCAGTGAGACAGGTTTACCTCATAAATAGGCATAAGCCATGGAAGCAGGGAAAGTCAGGTGGAAGATGGAGATATAGTGCTGTGGAGACTATTGGTGTCTCTCTGGGGTACCCCCTAGTCTGGGGGGGGGGTGACCTTGGGACGGGGCTAGGGTGCTGAAATGATCGTGCCACAACACACGGAGGAAGCTCTTCCTGGAGGCATGGGAGCAAGTGAAAGGACAGAGTGAATAGAGCAGCACTATTGGGGACTTACAAAGGGGGGGACTGCCACATGTAGCCAGTTCTCCCTGAAGTCCACGGTGTGCCAAGTCTCCATTTCCTCTCTAGGAGATCTCTTGTCAGCGGGGTAGGCTGGTGTGAGTCAGTCTGAGGCTGGGTTCACACCTCCAACAGATGTGGCTTGCAGCAGGGGGTCCGGTGCGTCCCTGTATGAGTGTATGATATCGGAGTAAAACCGCATTATGTGCACCCATCAGGAGACTGTAAAAACCATAATTTATAAAAAACCTCAGTGAACTGTACATGGAGGGAGGGGTATTGTGCCCCCTTAACACAGATTTTTATACACATGTACACAAGTTCAATCACCAGCTGGGCAGTAAGATTCTATAGGTTGTGGATTGAGATTTTAGTAAAAAATACCCAAAATAATGTTCTTTTTTTCTCCTACAGCAGCATGTTGTATGGGGATTTTGACATGACATTTAACTTTGTGTATTTACTTACCTTTGTAAATGAAAGATTTGTTTATCATGTTTCTCACATATAAATTTGTTTGCATATTCAGATATTATCTTCATACCCATTGGTCCTGATTAAGCATTTCCATTGCGAAATGTGTTGACTGGATCTGGACAAGCCTGTGCTGTGACACCGTCTATTTACAATTCATGCTACATATATAAAGTATAGAAATATAGGTGTGTTTGCTGTCCATTCCGGTTTTGGGTATTGATGAAGATTTTAAGCTTTGGGGGCTTTATCTTTGTTCCCAATATTTTATGCTGTCCAAATCACATGCCGTTTCCCACACCACTCCTGTGTGAAGGCAGACTTGTCATAGTGACTTCAGATTGCATTCACACAGGAGCGGTGCAGGAAACCACATGTGATTCGGACAGGAATCATACCGCATTCCTGTTCATTGCATATGAGATCGCTTGCAGTGCGATTTGAGCTCCTTCATTTTGAATGGGTTCAAATCGCACCGCAATGTATTGGTAATTGGTATCGGCAAGTACTTGAGCACACGTATCGGTACTCATACTCACTCCTAAAAAAAACAGTTATCGGTGCATCCCTAATACCTTCCAACTATTTTTGATTTGGAGAGACTATTTCTCTTTTTCCTCATCAGTTGTCTCTCTTTATGATCTGATGTATAAACTTTAATTCAGCAATAAACCTTTGATCCAGCTTCTAAACTATTGTATTTTTTATTTTGCAAAGCCAGTATAAATGAAAAGTTGTGGTGAAAAAAGCAGGTTTATTGGGTGTGTTGCTACTTCTTGTTAATGTAATGGGGACATGCCATTTGTCTGCGTACTTGATGGTAAAACATTTCCCTCTTTCTCATTTCAGAAAGTTGGGAGGTACACCTACATTTTTTTTAAGGCTGAGTTCAGTTCAGTAGAGCAGCGATGTGAGTCCAGACTGATGTGGGGAGGAGGAAGGAGTGTCCATGACAGCCTGGGCTCACAGGAAGAGAGTTTAATGCTGTCATTCACCCCAGAAGACAAGCCATCTGGTGGAGAAGCTGACCTTTGGTGGGGTGCAGACTGAAGGTATTGCAGCAAAAACTTCTTTATTTTAACAAATGCTCATTTGGAAGTTCCAAATCGGAACTATTCAACAGATACTAGAGTTCTGCTTTAACCAGTTTACCTCCGGAAGGTTTACCCCCTTCTTACCAGGCCATTTATTGTGATACGGCACTGCGTTATTTTAACTGTCAATTGCACTGTAACCAAATAAAATTTTTATCCCTATTTCCCCCACAAATAGAGCTTTCTTTTGATCACCTCTGTGTTTACTTTTTGCACTAGAAACAAAGAACGACCATCAATTTTGAAGAAAAAAAAAATATATTTTTTACTTTTTGTGCTAAAACACATCCAATAAAAAAATTAAAAAATTCACTATTTTTATCAATTTAAGCCAATATGTTTTCTTCTACATATTTTTGGTTAAAAAAAATCCCATTAAGCGTATATTTATTGGTTTGTGCAAAAGTTATAGCGTCTACAAACTATGGGATATATATTTTTTTTACAGGTAACATCAGCAAACAGTGACTTTTAGTGGGACTGTGATATTGCAGCGGACAAATCGGACACCTAACTGACACTTTTTTGGGGACCAGTGACATTATTACAGTGATCAGTGCTAAAAATATGCACTGTCACTGCACTAATGACACTGGCAGGGAAGGGGTTAACATCAGGGTCGATCAAAGGGTTAACTGTGTGCCTAGCTAATGTTTCAGTGTAGTGGGGGAGGTGTTTTTACTAGTGGAAGACATGGATTGATGTTTCTGCTTTACAGAAACACAGGATTCATGCTTTCTGTACTGACAGAATAACAATCTGTCTTGTTTTCATAGGCAGACTGGCATCCTGCCTGTGTACTAAATGATCAGAGGGTGCCAGCTGATATCTGGTCTGTGGCACCCACTGATCAGCTCCCGCTGTGTGCAATCACAGTGGGAGCGAGCCGCCGGTGATGCGCACTCGCGCCCAAAACCCGGGAAGTGCAGAATCACCTATATATACGTGATTCTACCCCGTGCGGCTGGCCCGTAGCAGTAAATTTTCTATGGTGCGGGTAGCAAGTGGTTAACGACATGAAAACATTTATTTTCTTAATTAATTAAAACAACAAAAAAACAAACAGATTTAAAAATAACAAATTCAAATAAATCGTAATGCCTGCAAAAGTTATGTTTAACAAATGTGCTATATAAAATGGTATGGAGTTTTTTTTTTTTTTTTAATAAACTGAATTCATCCTTAATCTATAATTTATCTGTAATATGTTTTATGCAAAGGGTGCATGTTTGAGATGTATATGGGATTGTTCAGAATCCACTCTTTTATGATTGACCTACAGAATTAAGGGACAGGAAAAGGAATTGGCATGCATGATCCATGTAATGAGTTTTTACAGGTCTTTCCATTACAAGAGCTTGGCAGGTTATGAAAGGTCAACGTTATATTGCTAATACCACCACACACTAGAACACGACAGGTGAATTCCTTTACATAATCAATGCATAATTTGTTGGAATTAAAAAAAAAAATAGATTAAGGTATAGGTAAGGAGATGCAGGGAAGTCCGGATGATTTAATAATTGGTTTATGACTTCTTATTGCGAACAAGAAGTAGTGGATAAATAGGGTATATACTGAATGTGTTACTGAATGTGTTATATTTATATATACAGTACTGCGCAGAAGTTTTAGACAGGTGTGAAGAAATTCTATAAAGTTATGAAATATAGTGTATAGTATAGTATAGTATATAGTATAGTATAGTATAGTATAGTATAGTATAGTATAGTATAGTATAGAAATGCTTTCCATAATACATTTTTTTAACTGTTTATTTTTTATCAATTTACAAAATGCAATGTGAGCAAACAGAGGAAAAATCTAAATCAAATCAACATTTGATAACTCAGAAGTAAGCAACACTAAAACCAAATCAAGTGACAATCATTAATAACAATTATTAGTGATTTTCTTTTTTTTTTACAATGAAAAAATAATTGTTTTTCATCAGTTACCCTCAACACATAAATATGTGTAAAAATAAAATACATTTTAACCAGGCAGCGCTAGAAACACTAGTATAACAAAATGACCATATAAGTAAAATAAAGTGAAAACAAATCAACATTTGGTGTGGCCACCCTTTGGCTTCAAACCAGAAACAATTCTTCTAAGTACACTTGCACACTGTTTTGGAAGGAACTCGGCACATAGGTTGTTCCAAACATCTTGGAGAACTAACCACAGATCTTCTGTGGGTGTAAACTGCTTCAAATCCTTCTGTTTCTTCATGTAATCCCAGACAGACTTGATGATGTTAAGATCAGGGCTCTGTGGTGGCCAAACCATCACTTCCAGGACTCCTTGTTCTTCTTTACACTGAAGATAGTTTTTAACTACATTGGCTGTATGTTTGGGGTCGTTGTCCTGCTGCAGAATAAATTTAAAGCCAATCACACGCCTCCCTGATGGTATGGCATTATGGATATCTGCCTATATTTTAAGGTCAGGAAAAAAGCCCCACACTTGACTTTGTACTTGTACTGAATGCTCCGAATGAATTCTAAAACTTTTTAGGTCTACGTTTCAACCATCAATAGTGTTTTCTCTCTATAGAAAAGACAATCTAAGAACAAACAGACATTCCTATTGTAAACTTGTCACAAACCCGCATGCACATGTGTAGAGTTTCCAAGATGGCTGCTTGAGCCAGGAGCTCCGTACCACCCAGCCCAAACGGCACCCACAGCAGCTCATGGAGCACCTCGGAACAAGCTACACCAGGCAATCCAGACTCCTAACCCCCCAGGGACAACCCTCGTATGACCAGGAACTCAGCTCGCAGGGACCTCGGGCCGCAATTTGAATCAGCAGCACCGGCTGGGTGTACCAAGATGTCTGCCGTGGCCCAGCAGCATGTGCCAGGTGCAGAGGGACAGGCAGAACCCAGGCCAGTGATCACCCCTGCTTCCCTCACATACACCCCTGCAGGCCAGAACCGTAACCACCAGCTTATAACACCGTCCCTGGTGTCCACTGGATCTCTGCTAGGCCATGGCTTTGGGAATTTTCTCCAGCTGGGCCCTGTTTTACAACACACCAGGGCGTCCCCATCCCTACCACCCCTGCTTAGGATGCTTACTTCCAGCCAGGAGACCTATACCGGGATCTTTCTGAATTACTGGAAAGGAGCTTAGCCTCCACAGCGGCTAAGATAACAGGCGACATCAAAGCCGACTTCCAAAACCTGGGTTCCAGGATGGAAGCCATTGAGAACAAACTGGATATGATGGTAGCAACTAGACTTGTGCACAACGGAAAATTTTGTTTAGTTTCGGTTGGTTGTCATTCGTAAAATACATAATTTTGTTCTGTTATATGCGTTATGTTACGTTAATACATTTTTGGATAATTCGTTATTTCTGTAGAGTGTCGATATTCGTTATACTGAATCTCGAATCATGTCGAATTCATTTGTTATATCCGCTATAATTTCTTTTTTATTCATTGAAATTTGATATTTATGTATGTATATATATTCGTGATAATGATTCGTAGTTTGGAAAGTTGTTTGTTTATTGAATCTATTAACACACACAATGACAATATCTCTTCTCCTCTGCTCAAATACAATACATCACCCTTCTCAGGAATGCACTTTGCCAGTAATCCAACCTCCAGCACAAAATAATCAGCTGATTGGACTGTAAGATTTACTTTGAGTTGACCTTTTGTTTCATTAGATCTTCAACGAATTACCAAATTATGTCGAATTCATTCATTATATCTGCTATCATTTCTTTCGTATTTGTTGAAATTCGTTATTTTTTTATGCGGACATTCAGATGCATCCGAATGTCCGAAAGATGCAAAATTCAGCCGAATCATGTCGAACTCATTCATTATATCTGCTATCATTTCTTTCGTATTTGTTGAAATTCGTTATTTTTTTATGCAGACATTCAGATGCATCAGAATGTCCGAAAGATGCAAAATTCAGCCGAATTTCGATTCGTTACAAAACGATTTGCACAAGCCTAACAGTTAGCCCATCATGGGGGGTGGGGGCATACTGACATGATTAGCTCTCCGCTAGTCTTGGCTGCTCTCCACAGCTCACTGAGACATCCTGAGCTGCTGTCCAAAAGGCTGTGCTGTTTGCCCCAGGATGTGCCATGTTGTGCTGTTTGCCCCAGGATGTGCCATGCTGTGCTGTTTGCCCCAGGATGTGCCATGTTGTGCTGTTTGCCCCAGGATTTGCCATACTGTGTGAGGTGCCCAGTGATGTTCCTTGGCTTGCTAAGTGTCCCATTATGTGCCTTGTTGTGCTGTGTGCCCCATGATCTACCCACTGTGCTGTGTGCCCCATGATGTGCTGTGTCCTGTGCCACATAATGTGCCATGCTGTGCTATGTGCCCATGATGTACCCTCATGTAATGTGCTTCCATTGTCCTGCCCCCATTTAATGTGCCCTGGCCAAGTGTAAGGTGCGCTGCATCCACGTAATGTGGCCACCTGAGGTGTAAATGCAAGAATGAGTGGCAGCCAATCAGATGTCATTTCAGTGAAGTGTAATTCCAGACATCAATTCTTGAATGATAAATCAGTGCAGCTGTGATAAAATCTCATTGAAGAAGATTTACTAAAACTGGAGAGTGAAAAATCTGGCGCAGCTCTGCATAGAAACCAATCAGCTTCCATATTTTATTGCCAAAGCTTAACTGAACAAGCTGAAGTTAGAAGCTGATTGGCTATCATGCACAGCTACACTTTATTCTGAGTGCTTCAGGTTTAGTAAATCGCTCCCTTTGTCAACTCCATCTAGCTTTACTCTGTGTAGGCCTCTACTGCTTTGCAAGATCCTATTAGAGTATAAGCTCTTATGACCAGGGCTCTCTTAACCCTCTTGTATTTTATTGTATTGTAACTGTACTGTCTCCCTTTAGATTGTAAAGTGTTGTACAAACTGTTGGCGCTGAACACATCCTGTATAATAATAGTAATCCCTTTATGTACACTATATTACCAAAAGTATTGGGAGGTCACTGAAGCGACATGGGGTATAATTTTTGACGCAAAGCAAAGCAAAAGCAGGTCTAAACAGGACAGTGGGGCCTCAAGCGAGCTTTCCCACAAACTTCTATGGAGGCTTTGAAGACACTTTGAAGCACCACAGAAGTGACATGGGGTATAATTTTTGAAGTGAAGCCGAAGCATAGCAAAGCAAAAGCAAGGTGTAAACAGGACTGCAAGTTAACCATTTTATTTAGTGACAGTGTTCAGAGAGCTTTAACAAAGCCTGTCCGAAGCCTTGTTTTGAAGCAAGTGTAAACTAGCCGTTCATGTGTGTTGAAGCCGAAGCAAGTGTAAATGAGCCCTTACACTTGCTTCGGCTTCAACGCACATTAAAGCTCCTACTGCTACTCCTACTTAATATCAAAATAAGAGCAATTATTACTAATTAATAATCATTCGTTATTCATGTAATAAACCTCTATAATCGTGAACACATCCTTAAAGTGGTTATAAAGCTCCGTGTTTTTTTTTTGCTTTTGTTTTTTGTTTAAATAAAAATAACAAACATGTCTAAACTTACCTGCCTTGTGCAATTATTTTTGCACAGAACCCCCCGATGCTCTTCTTTTGGGGTCTCCTGCTGGCGCTCCTGGCTCCTCCTCATCGGGTGCCCCAGGATAAGCTGCATTCCCTGGGGACACCCATGCGTGCTCGCTCCCGAGTCCCACTGCTGCGTCCATTGACACAGACAGCAGGGTTCGGCCCCGCCCCGTGTGACCGAATTTAATTGACAGCAGTGGGAGCCGGTCGAGGAGAGGGACTGGTGAGCTCTTGCATATTGCTGGATCGGATCAGGCTCAGGTAAGGAAAAGGGAGGTCTGGGGAGGAGCTGCAGCACAGAAGGTTTGAATGCATTAAGGTGAAAAACCTTAAAGCTTTAAAACCACAGTGGGTGACCAGATTTTTAAAGTGAAGAATTTATTGGGCGGGGATACATGAATTGTGCTTGGTGGGGTCCAGGTTTAGAAACGTGTTAAAGATTCCTATTTTCTGAGTTAAGAGGCAAGGGGGTGTAAAAACATTGGGGTAGGGGGCACTGCCCTGGGAACATGTAGCTCATTTGCTCTCCTTGGGAGCTCTGGACTGCGATAAGTGGTCAGGGCAGCTTCCCACAGGTGGAGGAGATCTGGGAACATCCATTCCAAGATCTCCTCTGTCACAGATGAAGCCAGAAGTGACAATCATTTTGCCACTTCCAGTTTCAGACCTGTCACTCCCTGTCTGTTACCAGGACCACATAAATACAGAAAATTTTGAATTCACCCTCTGCACAATGCTATACACCCTCACACATTTCTAGAAAACTTTGCATTAAAAAAAGGGATTTTTGGTTCACATGCATTGCAATGCATGCTTAAGCTGGCCAACTGCGTCAAAATAATCTCTTTCTGGCCAGACCTCCACTACACTATACTAACTACACTACACTACATTACACTACACTACCCTATGCTACTCTACTCAACTCTAAAAATCACTTTAGCGTACCGGTACTTTTTCCTAAATGTTTGTGTTTTATAAACAGCTGTTCAAATATTGTGTGACATAAAAATTGCAACAACCGCTGTTATCCTCCAGGGCCTCTGCTTTTGGAAAAAATATAATGTTTGGGGGGTTTAAATAATTTCTAGCTAAAATGCTAATTTTAACGTGTGTGAAAAAAAAAAAATGCCCTGGACAGCGAGTGGTTACAAAACATAAAATCCCCCAAAAATGTCCCTCGCTGTAACGCCATTGTCAATCACATTGTCCAGCAATGCAGATCCACAATTATCAACACAGGGGTGAAGCAGAAGATCAGAGAATCTCCAGATCTTTTTGCCCAATCTATTCTTGCAAATATTGTGTGACTTAAATAACTGTGACAACCACCATGTTATCCTCCAGGGCTTCTGCTTTCGGAAAATATATGTTTGGGGGTTCTAACTATTTTCTAGCTAAAATGTTGATTTTTTTCATGTGTGTGTGAAAAAGAAAAAGAATTGCCCTGGACGGCAAGTGGTTGAAAAAAAAAATCCCCAAAAATGTCCCGTGTTGTAATGCCATTGTCACTCACATTGTCCAGCAATGGAGATCCACATCCACCGATGTAGAGGTGAAACATGTGATCGGGAAGGCTCTGGATCTTGTTGGTCAATCTATTCCTGCAATAAAAATTATACATTAAACATAGAAACAGAAACTTTTTTTTTTTTAGTTTTTTAGTTTTTTGCTTTTTTTTTTTGCTTTTTTTTTTTTTTTTAGATTAAACATTAAACATAGAAACATACATTTAAAAAAAAAAAAATGGATGTCATTCACGTCCTCCAACGATACAGAAGATCTTGTTCGATCCTCTCCTGCAAAAGAATGATATGTTAATATTTTCTAAATGGGTAATGCTGAAAACATATAGTATGAAACTTTTTATTAAACATAGGTTTTCTCATGATTTTTAAATTATGGTCGCAAACTTGGGACATAGTCCAACAACAACACAGAATGTCCAACAGTTCTGTTCTCTGTAATATAAAATACATTCTGCTTCCTATATTTGCTCCCCTGTAATTGGTGTCATAGGTGTGCAGACCAGGGAACTCCACTACAGAGATCCCCTTCACTCCTTTAGTTTTATGGTCATGAATGGATCAGGAAGAAGTGGAAATGTCGAGCTACACTTCTCTGTTTTGTTTGTACAATTGTTTTTGACTTGAGGGCCTGTTCACACCGTGTTTTTGCAGTAACAAGCTTATTACCTCACGCTTTACTGCCATGCATGTTAAGTGCGCTGGTCCCGTTCATGCATTCTGAATGGCCCCCCAATACACCTTCTGATGGGCGTGTGTTGCAGCACAACAATGCACTAACATTCATGTGTTGCGGTGTTTTGCGAAAAAATGGTGCATGCATACACCACTATTTTTAGCAGCACACCACACGTTGTTGTGTTTTTGGCAGCATACTTAACATTATTGTGCTGCTACACATTGTGCTGCTACACATAATCGTCCGAAGGAGCGTTGAGGGTGTAATTCAAAATAAATCACACCACATTGCAACAGCGCACTTAATTCACATTGCAGTAAAGCGCACAGTAGTGCACACTTTACCTCAGAAACCATGGTGTAACCAGACCCTGGTTATAATATTCTAAACCAAGGGTCTCCAAACTTTCTAAACAAAGGGCCAGTTTACTGTCCGTCAGACTTTAAGGGGGCTGGACTGTAGCCACTGGGAGTAGAAAAGGTCTCGACATTAGCGGGAAAAAAACAATGTCTCATCTTTGGTGCCAGTGAGAGGAATTGTGCCCCAAAGTTGGTGTCATTGGCAGGAGTCATGCCCCATCATTGATTTGGGCTCAGTTGTTGGTGTCATTGAGAGGAATTGTGCCCATCGTTGACGTCTATGGGCCCAATTGTTGGTGTCTTTGGGAGGAATTGTGCCTCAACGTTGGTGTCAGTAGGAAGAATTGTGCCCCATCGTTGGTGTCATTGGGCCCAATTGTTTGTGGCATTGGGTCATTGGGATGAATTGTGCCCCATCGTTGGTGTCTGTTGGAGGAATTCTGCCCCATTTTTGATGTCAGCGGGAGGAATGGTGCCCCATTATTGGTGTCATTTGGCCCCATTGTTGGTGTCATTAGGAGGAATTGTGCCCGCTCACTCGCGTTAGTGGAGGTAGAAATTATGCCCCATTTTTTGTATCAGTGGATAAAATAGTGCTCCAAGGGCTGGATAAAAGCAAGCAAAGGGCCGCAATTGGCTCCCGGGCTGCAGTTTTGAGACCACTGTTCTAAACCTTTGTGTTGAGCTATAATTTCATTTGCTATTTATGTATATATATATATTCGTGATAATGTTTGTAGTTTGGAAAGTCGTTTGTTTATTGAATCTTTTAACACACACAATAACAATATCTCTTCTCCTCTGCTCAAATACAATACAACACCCTTCTCACTCAGTTCTGAGGAATGCACTTTGCCAGTAATCCAACCTCCAGCACAAAATTAATCAGCTGATTGAACTATAAGAACTATAAGATTTACTCTGAGTTGACCTTTTGTTTCATTAGATCTTCAACTAATTATCGAATCATGTCGTATTAATCCGCTATATCCGCTATAATTTCTTTCATATTAGTTGAAATTTGTCATTATTTTAATTGGACATTCGGATGCATCTGAATGTCCGAAAGATGCAAAATTCGTCTGAATTTCGATTTGTTACGAAACGAATTGCACAAGCCTAGTAGCAACCACTAATCAAAACTCAGATCATATTCAGATACTACAGAGATCCAGAAGATACAATTTTAGGATCAGAGGTCTCCCAGAATCCATTGTGGATGTCCCTCAGGCTACCCAGGAGATTATTAAAACCTTAATCTCTAACATCCCACAGCACCGTCTGGAATTGGACAGAGTCCACAGAGCCTTGGGACCCCCAAGGAAGGATGGTTCCCCAAGGGACATCATCGCAAAACCACACTTCTATTCTGTCAAGGAGGAGATAATGAAGCAATCCAGAGCAATGAAACATTACCTGTCGAGGTCACCCAATCCTCATCTTTGCAGACTTATCACCCTCTACGATCCAGCGGAGATGGGCTCTGAAACCCCTACTCTCAGTCTTCAACAAAAAGGACATTAAATACTGGTGGTCCTTCCCATTTTCTGTTAAATTCTTCTTCAAGGGCAAACATTACTCGTTCTCCAGGAAGGGGAGAAAGTTCTTCTGTCTCTGAAGCTTGCAGGAAGCAGAAATGGACACGTTCAACTCCAATCTCAGTTCCGCAAAGTGTCCATCTCCTACGAGCCCTCTGACCCCATGTGGAACAAGCCAAGAACCAAGAGAACAAAGGACAATGGCCCGACCTGAGGGGATGAACTAACCTCTACAACCTACACTTTTTTCCTCACCTTTTTAAGGTCGAGGTCCCCAGGGACATCAAACCCTGCTGATCGGAGCAATAGCTCCATATGTTCTGTAATTTTTGTCAAGTTTTTCTTCCTCTCTCTCTCTAGTTCCTTGTTATACTATGCTCTCCCTGTTTTTGTTTATATTAGGGGGCCCGTTATTGCTTTAATACTTAGTGCATGGGCTCTTAGAAGGCCCACTGAACAGGATAGCCTCAATAAGCTGACGGGTCTACTTTGACAGCGAGCCCTTTTTTGGCTCCAAGACAAGCGGATAAACACCTTGAGGTCCCCCCCTTCCTCCTTATTGGGGAGGGGGGGAGGGGACCCGATACAGAGGGACTCCCGAGGGTACAAAACAATCCCTATTGAAAGAAAGTCTACTCTCTGTGTTTAATTTTTCAGTTTTCTTTTCTGTTAAAAGGGCGCCTTGATTCTGGGTGCAGGGCATGTGCCTCCACCTATTCCTCAGTCTCCTATTGATTCTGTGGAATAGACAGTCTGATCCTAGTGGGCCAGACACTTATTTTTTGGTGCGGACCCTGGGGGTTGTTTTTCCCCCTAAGGCTCCGGTCTAACCCTACTGAAGATGCATTATATAGCCTCTTCATCTTTCCTTACTTTCATTTTTGTTCTGCCGTGCTTTCCTTTGTCCCTCTCTACTATACATCTTTATGCCCCAGGGAAATTAATATATATTTTGTTCTCAGTCATTCACCAGGCTCAACTCAAGATTCCCATGTGTGCGGCAGTTAAGCTTGGTTGGTCCTTCATTTCTAGTTATTGGTACAATGTCCCTCCTAAGGAAAGTGATGCAATGTATGACACTTTCCACCTACATCTGCTCCATGGCTAATGCTACAAGACCCACACTCAATTTAGCCACACACAATGCCCAAGGCTTGAACCCCCCTCTCAAAAGGATACAGATTTTAGATCATTACATATCTCTCAAGCTAGATATCATTATGGTACAGGAGACCCATTTCCCTCAATGGTACAGCCCCAAATTTCTCCACCATCACTATCCCTTGTTCTTCCTGGCGAAGGCAGAATAAAAGTCTAAGGGTATCGTTATACTATTCTCCAAAACTTGTAACTTCACCTGGCAGACGGATGATAAAGATTTGGAGGGCAGATTCATTTTAGTTAAAGGGTTCATAGAAGGTCATTTATTCTCCTTTATCTCCTACTACTCTCCCAACAAGGGCCAATTTAAATGTTTTCAATCCATGTGGCTACTTTGAACCCCCTCTTGGAGGGGACTCTCATTCTAGGTGGGAATTCCAACGTGGCGTTTGACCAAGGATTGGATAAGTCCAACCCATCCAAAACTCTCTTGACCCATCCCACCAGGGCTAGCCTTAAAGTAGCTGGACTGGTCCACTCTCAATGTCTGGTGGATGTTTGGCGGGAGGTGAACCCATTGAAGAGGGACTATACTCATTTCTCTAGCCCACACCATTCTTATGCAAGGATAGACCACATTCTAATAGCTACACACCAACTGCCCAATGTTTCCAGCTCAAAAATTATAGACACCACACTCTCAGATCACTCAGTAGTGACTGTATCTCTCTTTAAAAAGTCTCACCACTCCAAATGCACACAGTGGAGACTTAATGAGTCCATTTTATCTGACCCCATTAGGGTCACCGAAATCAACAAAGCCTTACTAGAATATTTTACACTAAACGGTGTTAGTGACACTTCAGCAGAGATGTTGTGGGCTGCTCATAAGGTCACCATAAAGGGAAAGGTAATCCAAATCGCGACTCAAATCAATAAAGAAAGAAAGCGGATATAGTAAAACTGGAACAAGCATACACATCCCTAAGGGCACTTCACAAAAGGGATCCCTCGAGGGTTCCTATTGCCCAATTAGATGCAGCTAGGCTGGAGCTGAACCTTGCTCTCACAGCTCGGGCTGAGAAGCAAATTCGCTGCAGTGGCGTTAAATTTTATACCCAGAAGGACAATCTATTTTTTTTTTTTTAAATTACTTTTTTTTATTATTCTTCAAGTACCAAAAAGAGAACACACAATGACATAAAATATCGTATAACATATCAAAGTACAAAAAACAGAACTGTTATTATTTTATCTTCCCTATCCCTCCCAACCTATTCCCACCCACCCTCCCACACACCACTTAATTATTAATTATGCATGTATTTCTGTTAGTCACATGGCCAAAAGGGCAAGGGGGAAACCATCTCCCTAGACAGGAGAGATATAAAAGAGAAAAACATCCGAGACCACGTAAGGGCGGGAAGCAAGAGCAAGAGAGTGGCAAAGAACAAGAGAGAGTCTCACACCATCTCCTTATAGGGGGTACCCTATCTCATCCAGCCAAGGCCTCCACATTCTTTCAAACTTATTATAATTACCCTGCCTAATACATATCGTTCTCTCACTCCAAACCATTGAATTAATGGTCTCAACCCAGCTCTCCACTGTCGGGGGAGTCTGTGCCTGCTATTTCTGTACTATTAATTTCCTCGCCTGGAACAGGAATCTCAGCACTACTTCAATGACGCCAATCGGGACTTTACCTTCTTCCCAGCTTCCTAATAAGCAAGTCTTGACCTCCGGTTCTAGTGTGGTCACAAAGGTTTTATTTATCTTAGCTACTATCTTCGTCCAGTATCTAAATAGCTTAGGACACTTCCATACCATATGGATCAGATCTCCTGACGCCTTACATCTGGGACACTCATCATTTTGTCTCCTTCCAAATTTTTTGGGGGTATAATAGACTCTATGAATTAGGAACAAATGGGATACTTTCTGCGAAGGAGAAATTGAGACCAAGTCTCCTCGTTCTAAGATCCTATCCCATTGTTCCTCAGTCTTAGCCCCCACGTCTCTCTCCCACCCCACTTTACTCCTGGATGACCCTGCTCCACTTATTATTCTAGCCCCCAATTTAGCATATAACTCAGAGATTAATCCTTTAGTTTCGGCTGGTTTAATTATTTTTAGAAGTGTGGGGATCTGAGTCCATTCAATGGTTTGTGACCTAAACTGTGCTTGGATGGGGTGCCTAATCTGCAGATATTTATAAAATGCCTTATTTGCTATATTAAATTCCCATCTTAAGTCCTTGAATGTCTTCATGAGATTGCCCTCATATAATTGAACCAATCGGTTAATACCTTGCCTCTCCCATTCCCTGGGCCTCTCTATACCCCTTACTTCCGCCAAATTTTTGTTGTCCCATAAGGGGGTGTATTCTGTTACCCCATTATATCCCGTTAATGCCTTACTGAGTGAGTGAGTGAGTGAGTGAGTGAGTGAGTGAGTGAGTGATTTGTATAGCGCAACAAATGTGAACTGAATCTCCTCAAGGCGCTTGATCCATCCTGTGTTGTCCTGCATCTTAGAAGAGGTGGGTCTTGAGTTTGTTCTGAAGGCCTGATGGTTTTCGTTACCTGCCATACTTTACTGACTAGTTTTATCGTTGGGCATCTATGAATAAATGAGTCTGCCTCTAACACCTCTACTAGTATATTATGTGGGGCCCCCATTATCATCATTTTGTTGCAAGGGTTCCCCCCTCCCAGGTCTCCACAGCTCATTAAATGTTGTAGCTGAGATGCCAGGAAATATGATCTCGGATGCGGGACCGCCATACCCCCTTCTTTAACTGGTAACTGCATGGTTCGTAAACCAATCCTAGATTGGCCCTTCCTCCAAATTAGTTCCCTAAAAAGGGATTCTATTCTCTTGAACCACTTCTGACCTATCCAAATGGGAGAGTTATGAAGCAAACATAGAATCTGCGGTAGCTACAGATAGAGGGAGTCAGATGCAAATATCTCTCTTTTGCTTTAATTTAAGTAATAATGGGACTAGGTTATCATTGATGTGCTGGGTTATATCGCTCATAATCCGGACCCCAAGATATTTCAGTTTGGTAACTACCTGCAAGTGGGGAGCTCCAGGCAATATCTGGTCACCAAGTGGGTCAACCGGTAGCAAAGACGATTTCTCCCAGTTGATAACCAGACCTGAGAATTGCTCAAATTCATCAACCATTTGAATCACTGTATTTAACGAGGTATCCACATCTCCAAGAAATAAACAGGACATCGTCTGCATACAATGCTATCTTGTCCTCCTCCATTTGCCGACGGAACCCATGTATATCTAACCGTGATCTAGTCATAATTGCTAGTGGTTTCATTGCAAGAGCGAACAACAGAGGGGACAAAGGGCAGCCCTGTCTCGTCCCTCTCTCCAGCTGGAATAATTCTGAGTATTCCTTGTTAATTTTTATTTTAGCTCTTGGTTCACTATAGAATATTTTCACCCACTTGATAAAAAAGGGGCCAAACCCAAATCTCTCCAACACCCTCCATAAATAGTTCTATTCTAGGCTATCAAAGGCCTTAGCAGCATCCAAGGCCAATATAGCCCTGGAGCCTGCAATGTCAGTTGGAATCTGCATGTTTAGAAAGACTCTTCTGATGTTGGTACTAGTTGATCTGTTGGGAATGAAACCCGACTGGTCAGGGTGTATCAACTTTTGAATACATCCATTTAGACGGGTTGCTAGCACTTTAGCCAAGATTTTTACATTGGTACATAGTAGTGAAATTGGGCGATAAGAGGAGACATCCAATTGATCTTTCCCCTCACCATATCGTTTGTATATTTCTATGGGAGCCCATCTGGGCCTGGAGATTTTTGGCTGGACATCCCAGCCACTGCTCGTTTTAGCTCCTCAAGGGTCACTGGTGCTTCTATATCTGTTGTATCATTCTCTGGTAAGGTCAGGATTGATATTCCCTGAAGGAAAGCGTCAATTCTTTCACTCTCAGCTCCCCTCTTGGATTTATACAGATATTTATAATATTCACTGAATGTATGCATTATCTCTATCGCATCAGTGGATATCTCCCCATTTGGTATCCTAATTGCCCGGAACAGAAGAAGGGGGAGTATTAGATTTAATCATGAGGGACAACATACGGCCCACTCTCTCCCCTTCTCCAAAGAGGTTCTGCCTCTGAAATATATGTCTGTTCTCCATCCTTTTTGTAGTGCCCATTTTATAGACTTGTTGCTTATCTAGCCATTCCCTTTGTCTATCTAGAGTTGGGTCTTCAAAATATCGCCTCTCTGCCTGCATCATCTCGTCCCTAATGTCCCTTTCCCACTCTCTAGATTTCCCCTTGGTTCTTGCCACTTGTTGGATCAAGAGACCTCCAAGATAGGCCTTCAAGGCGTCCCAGACCACTCCGGCTGATGCCTGCATTGATCTGCACAAATTCGTTTAGTCTAGTCACCATATCTCCAGGATTGCCAAACAATTCCAGCCAATAAGGACTAATCCTCCATTCTCTAGAATGAGCTTTATCCCCTGTATTTATTATCAACACCAGTGGGGAGTGGTCCGAGACTCCTCTTGGACCATACTCTATATTGCTTACCAATGACAATACCTCTCTATTACCTAGAGCCATATATATTTTGGAGTGCGTAAGATAGGAATTTGAAAAACATGAGTATTGTCTTTCTTGCGGGTGGCGTATTCGCCATATGTCTTACAGCCCCAACTCCCCCAGGAATCGAGATAGCTGACCCTCTCCTACCAAACTGGACCTATTTCCCAGTGGGAATCTGTCTAAAAACTTCATTAAAATCTCCCACTGCTATTATTGGGATTCCCGTTTTATCTAGTGCAAACTCCAAAAGTTTATGTAAAATCTCAAACATAAATGGGGGGGGGATATATATGTTTGCCAAAACATATGTTTTATTCTCAATCAGACAAAACAAAAAGATATACCGGCCCTGATTATCAATACAGCTCTCCCTGCAGGAGAACATCACTCCTCTCCCAACCATTATGCTCACCCCCCATGAATAGGAGGAATGGACCCAATGGTATTGGGATCGGAACCTCCGGCTGCGGAGTTGTATCACCGCAGCGTTAGTCAAATGCGTCTTCTGCAGGCAGAGCAGACCAGGCCGACTCCCCTCCAATGCCGACAGAACCATAGCTCTCTGGATTGGGTCCCCCAAACCTTGGACATTCCAAGAGGTTATACTAAATGTCCTACCTTGCATGGAAGGATATAAAAAAATTGAAGAAAAACAAACGAGAAAAAGAAGCACATAAAAAAAAAAAAAAAAAAAAGGATAAACTGTCTGAGATTCTCGCTCTCTCGGGAGACCTCTACATTAAATGTTTCCTCCATTCTATATATTCCTCCTTCCCTCCGTATCTCACCCTTCTCTCTATATGTGCCTTCAATCGTGTTAATATTGATATTTGTGGTGTGTGTTTCTTACCCTCCACCCTACCCCCATCCCCCCTCCCAACCCCCATCCTCTCTCCCATATCCCCCCTCCCATGCCCATCTGGGCCTACCCTAGGGGCTTCACCTGTAGCCGTACCATTCATCCCCCACCATTCCCACCTCTTATTCAAAACCAGTGACATTAGCAACTTTGGTGAAAAACATAACCAATTTGGGAGCCCCATTTTCTCCCTTATTTACATATTTACATTCATTCAACCAAAAACATGTCCCCCCCTCCTCCACTCCCTCCAATCAAATCAAACCATCTAATTACAGTGTAATCATATTACAGTGATATTACAGTGATATTTCAATGCAATCTTGCTACAGATTGCTGACATTACAGTGACCTTTCAATAGTATCCAGACAACACAAAAAAAAAAGAGGGGGGGGGGACACCCCACTGATGAGCCTGAAAAAGGTAAAATAGTCCTCCACCAATCCATCACCCCCCCCCCCCCTTCTACAAACAAATATAAATCCATGCATAGTATCTTCTACGAGTCCTTCTTATGTTCCTCCAGCCATTGCAACACTTCAGTTGGTGAGCTAAAAAACAAAGTTCCGCCCAATGCTGTCACCCGTAAATGGGCTGGTTATAGCAAAGCATACTCAAGTTTGTGTTTCTGCAGAGTTCGCTTAATTGGTATGAATTCAGCTCCCTGCTTTTGGAGCTCTGGCAAAAAGTCTGGATACAATGATACCCTAACCCCACTGTACCTGACATCTCCCATCTCTCTGGCCTTCTGAAGTAGGATCACTTTATCATTGTAATTCACAAGTTTCAAAAGTAGTGGCCTAGTGTAATCGGCCGCTTGCCGGGCCCTGACAGGAAGCCGATGGGCTCTTTCAATCAAAAAAAGTGTTGTGAAAGTAGTAGAGCCAAAAATTTCCCTGAACTACCCTTCTAAGAATGTAACAGGTTTAGGACCTTCACTCCGTTCCAGTAGGCCTATCACTCTCACATTATTTCTGTGACTTCTATTTTCCATTTCATCGAGCTTAGCTGCCTGTATAGCCATTTGTTCCCTCATTTCCTTAACTTCTTGCTTTAGCGGATATAAATTGTCCTCGACAGTACTTAGTCTCTCATCTAAAGCAGTAGTCCTTTCCACAGTCTTACGCAGTTCATGACTCATTGAAAGTAGTTCCTCCTTGATGCTTTTTAGCTGGTTATCAATACTAATGATTGAATCTTTACAGGCATTGACAGCATACAATACATCCCTCAATGTGGGTTCCCCCTCCTCCGATATGAGACCAGCCACAGTGGCCTCCCCAGATACCACGGCAGGTTTTGCAGATACAGTCCCTGGTTTTCCTCCCCCTATCCCTTTAGTACTCACAGTTTTAATACTAGATGGAGTGGTAGGGTTTGAAGATACCTGACCAAGGCCTTGGCTCTTTCTGACTAATGCGAAACCCGTCTGGGCTTTGGCTTGTATTGCCGTCTGCTGGTGGCCCCCCTTACCAGGTGAGAGGGAAGTTGTATGGGTGAAGCGCTCCAATTTAGATGCTGCGGCTGCAGCCGCCTGGTTCCTGTTCTCCTTCTCTTTCGCAGAGCGCATCATCTGGGCCCCATCCTGGGGTAGCTGATCCTCTGCTCCTCGTTTTTTAGACATATTGAGGTAGTTAAGACTTATTAGAGCCTGTTATTAAAGAAAAAGGGAGAGATTTGAGCCTCCTATCAGGTCTCTCTGCTTCTCCCGCACTACTCCCACTATATCCGGGATCACGGGCGGTTCTGTATCCTGCACGGCTTTCAGTTTGCATAGATTACCAAGGCCCAAAGCCCTATAGCTACTTATCTTAGTGCTTAGTGCTTACTGCAAAAAGTGAAAAGATACTATAGTTTGCGACTCTAGCAGTTTTAGCGGCTTCTAAAAATAGAAGTAGCACAGTAATATCATCTGGTGTGCATCAATATTGTGGCGTTGTCAAGTAATTTTATACTGTCCTGGGTGCAAATGTTTGTTCAAGATTTACTAACTGTCCCACTTCCAAAGAAAAATACATTTCTAAGCACCAGGGAGGGAAAAAAAAAAAAAAAAAAAAAAATTAATTAATTAAATACTACCAGCGGCGTATCAGCAAGCAGGACTATTAAGTAGCTTAGCCGGACATCAAAGGCATACATTTTCCTGCAATACGGGCTCACAACCTTTTCTCCTGAAGCAGGTAGCAGTTAGCGGATGCGTGCTTGTCTTGTAATTATAATAATGTCACTCACTGGCTAGTTTGAGCCCCCGGTTATTCACACTTATTTGCCACCTGTATTCCCAGCCTTCCAGCGTCTCGCCGCTGGTGTCCTCCAAGCATGCATTCACAGTCTGCCTTCTGCCTTTCCCAGCGCCAGTGTGTGTGTGTTGCTCCCTAGTTTCGGTTTCGGTTTTGCAGAGCCGCTTGGAGATATTCCTCAGCTCCTCTCTTATCCATCGCACTGCCAGAAAAAGCCTACCCGTCAATCAAAGATAGGGTGACCAACAATCACCACTCCACACACCGTACAGCACAGATTATGGCCGCCCCAGCCGCGCCAGTGATCTCCGGTTCGCTCTAATGCACCAGGAGGGGAGGACAGAGGAGAGACACACACGTCCTCCTCTCACATCTCACAGCACGCACACCCCCGCATCCAGAAGGACAATCTAGGACCAATGCTGGCCACCAAACTGTCCCCCAGGGCGAGGAATCATTCTCTCCCCAAGATTTGGACTCATGGTCAGTTCACAACATCTGACTCCACCAAAATCCTTGCAACCTTCAGAGATTTTTATGACAAGCTATATAGTGCTCCATCGCAGGGCAACAAAGACACCATATCTCAATTCCTCAAAACCCTCCCCATTCCCTCACTCTCTGATAAACATAAAACTATTATGGAAAAAACTATCACTGAAGAGAAAATTTTGGAGGTCATTAGAAATCTGAAAAGAGGATTCACCCCTGGCCCAGATGATCTTTCGGTCCCATATTACAAAGCTTTCACTAACACTCTAGCCCCATATATGGCTACATTTTTCAATGCCAAAATGTCACGCGACCTCCTAAGCCCCGATCTAAATACAGCTTTCATTAATGTAATCCCGAAACCTGATAAGAACCCTAAGCAGGTAGGAAATTACAGACAAATATTACTCATAAATAACGATCTGAAAATCCTTACCAAAATCCTAGCTAACCGACTAGCCTCTTTCATAAGCTCATATATTCATAAGGACCAGGTGGGATTCATCCCAGGGAGACAGGGCCTGGACCAAACCAGAAGGGCCATAGATATAGTATTCATTCTACAGTCCAATTGGACAGGGGGAACTAAACAACAAGGATTACTGCTTTCTCTCGATATACAGAAAGCGTTTGATTCCGTGTCCTGGCCATATATCTTAATGCTGTTGGAGCATTGGGGTTTTGGTCACCGCTTCCTAGGCCTCATGAGGGCCCTTTATTCCTGTCCCAGAGCACTAATACGCCTACAGGGCAATTACTCCCCCCCATCCATATTGCTAGAGGTACAAGACAGGGCTGCCCTTTATTACCACTAATTTTACCCATTGCCATAGAGACTCTAGCAATAGCAATACCCCGACATCAAAGGGGTTTCCTGTGGCCCCCAGGTCCACAAATGCCGTCTTTTCGCTGATGGCTTAATCTTATTCAATATCCTCGCCTATAACCTCTTTCCTCAATCTCTGTCATACGCTTACTTCAATCTCTGGCCTCCATGTCAACTATAATAAATCTCAAGCCCTTGCCCCCGAGACGGTCTCTCTGCTGAAACAGAACTTCAAATTTGACTGAAAAGATTCCTTTATCAAATATTTAGGCATTTCTCTCACCTTTAAATTTAACACGTTATATGCCATAAATTACCCTTCTATGTACCACAAACTTGAACAAGACTTAAAGTCTTGGGCCAAACAAATCCTCTCATGGATAGGGAGAATAACATGACACTGCTTCCTAGAATACTTTACCTCTATCGTTCCTTCCCCATCCCAGTCAGGAGAGACCACCTCAGGTCCTTTCAAAGCAAAATGCTTAAATTTATCTGGGGAAGCTCTGGATATAGGATCCAACAACAGACCCTCAACCTGTCCCGTAACCAAGGTGGGTTGGGACTCCCTCATTTATACAGATACTATCAAGCTTCCAGACTAGCCCAGCTCTCCACAGTCTACACTAATAGAGAAAAAACTGATTGGGTCCAGATAGAATGCCAGGCTGTGCCAAAATACACATTAGACTTTCTCCTTTGGAACCCACCTAGAAACCGCCCGCCTATCCTGGCCCCCACACTCTCTCACTCCTTTGCTTTGTGGAACAAGTTAAGGCATGATCCATTTCTCATTTCAGGAATTAATCCCCTGGCACACCTCTTTCGTAATCCAAACTTTCCTCCAGGGTTGGACATAAAGGCCTTCCAATGGTGGCTGGACAAGGGGCTGTACCGAATAGGTCAATTCTTTACGTCAATGGGCCCCTTCTCATTAGCCCATTGTGTCAGGAATCTGGATCTCCCGCAATCAGAACGATTCTGATTAAGTCAAATCTCATATTTCCTCCACAGCATCTGGAAGGATAAACCCGAACCCCCCCCAAATTTACAGCCTATGAGCTTTGGTGCAGTCAAGCCATGGAGCAGAGGGGCAGCATTTCCGTCATTTATGCGTCACTTTCCCAGCCAACACAGAAATCTCTGTATTTGTTAGCCTGGGAAGAAGTTCTTCAATTTCAATGGAGCCTGGGGACCTGGCACTCTGTTCTGTCCACTTCATTTAAGGGCATTCTCAACATATCCCTAATGGAGGCGAGCCTAAAGGTCGTGACTAGGTGGTACATGACCTCCGCCAGACTAGCAACAATTTATCACTCAGCTGATCCCCTTGCTTCAGGGGATGCCAAATTTTGGGCACGTTAGCCCACATATGGTAGGAATGCCCTAGAATCAGATCTTTCTGGAGTAGGATCTTTAACCTCATTTGAAGGTTCACGGGATGCGAGATCCCCAGGTCTCCAGAGGTCGCACTACTAAACTCACATATCCCAAAGATCTCCGAATGCAACCGAAAATTAATACACTTCATACTGTTAGGAGCCAAACTAACCTTAGCTAAGGCCTGGAAGCAACCGTTAGTCTCAATAAGGGCAGTCAAACGGAAAGTATCATGGGTTATGGCCCAAGGAAAACTGGCTAGTATCCTGTCAGACACAGTTGATAAGTTTGAAACCATCTGGGAATCTTGGGCTCTATTTATGGGAATCTCCATCATCCCGGGTGCTGAACCCCCTCAGGGACTAGTCCAAAGTTCTGGTGAATGATTCTCCTTCTTTCTCCCCTCTTCCCTACACTTTCTCTTTCTCTCTTTCAAGGGAACTTACTAGGGCTCTTTCCTAGCAATCGACTGTTTTGAGAAGGGACCCTCGCTGGAGGGGAATGGGGGAAATGGGTGTCCCACCGCCCAGCACAGTATGATCCCACTGGGGGTGCTGGGGGGGTCGATGCCCCATCCCTCTTTCCACGCTCCCGGAGGGGGTCTTCACATCCAAGATTAAGAGCCTCTAACCTATAGCTGTAAACGCCTGGGGCAGTTATAATACAAGTCTTTGATAGATCTTCAGAGATTGGCAATTTACAATGTTCACTTTTAGATATACAGTATATCTTTGTAACCATCTCTTGTTATTGTTTTGTATAGCCATGACTTATATTCCACACATCCTATATATGCTTTTGCTGTTCTATTCTTTTCTGTAAAAGTGCTATTTGCATAAATAAAAATCTTTGAAAGTAAAACTTGTCACAAACCTGGGCAATTCCACTCAAGGATATGATAAAAATATATGTATATAAACAGGGGTTAACTTCAGTGAAAACTAATTTTCAAGATAGTTAGATGGTCCAGTTATAGAAAACCTTGAAGTTATATGCAAATCTTAATTTTACCTGTAGAAATACAATTTGGTCTCATACTGTGCCCCTTTATTGGTCATTTGATGAGATACATGGCCTCATTAACCAACAGTGAGGCTCAGGAGGCGGGAGCAGCAAGTCCAAAACCTGGGAAAATGATTTCTGATATCTGGATCTATTACTCATTTTGACAGGTGATTTCTATGAAGGGGATCACTAGTTATGGATTTTTAAAGTGAATTGCTCTGTCCATTCAGTACAGTATAACAGGTTTACTTAAAAGGCCACCCCTATGCTGCAAATAGTTACCTTGCTTTTATATCGTACCCACCCCATACTTTGTCTACCCACTGACACTGCACAGGTTTGAGAAGTTATGTGCTACACGGCCATGCTGTTGTTTATGGCTCCTTCAGCATAATTATCTAGCTGTAAGGTCTGCTGGGACAAGTAGTTCAGGAAACCGCACTGACATCATAAGTAGGCGCTCTTTATCTGCTTATAATGCACTCAAAGAGGCTTTTTAAAGTGTTGCTAAACCCAGGACTTTGCATTCACTATATCTGGTCTCTCACAATACACATAACATGGAAATGCAATAGTTTTAGTAAATATAAACCGCTAAATACTTTTTCTCATCAGCAGTTAGAGCAGTCTTATGACTTCTATGAGTGTCTGGTTAAAGCTTGTAAAGCTTGCATTCTACTCTGACTATTCTATCAGGCTGCAGGACCCCCGAACCTCTGTCTGGACAGTGCTGATTGGCCCTGTGCTGATCACATGCGCTCTCTCAAGAAAAGAAAAACTCCCTAGCAATACACACCAAACTGAGCATGTGCAGCTTGTCCCCTAGCCTCTGTTCTATCAGCAGATAGAATGGAGACAGTGGAAGAAAGGGAGGATCAAAGAAGACAGGATCAAACAGCCTTTTTACACAATGCGGAGGATTACCCCTTAGGTTCCATGGTAAGTGTAACAAGCATGCTTTACTGCATATACAGACTGTTTTTACTGTTGTGGGTTTAGTAACACTTTAACTCTGAAGCTGCTGCACTGCATCATATGGAAGAAAGTAAACAATGGACATTAAACCACTAAACTATACTTTAAACAATATATTTCTACACATGTTACTATTTCTGCTTCATGATGCGTAAGCTGTACTTTTCCAAGTACCCTGACAGTTCTCCCTATAAATCAAACTTCACCATGGTGCTATTTATGTGTGCTCCTTAGATATGTTTGTTTGGGGTTTTTGCTTTTTGTTTTTACGTCCTGCTTGGCATACTTTGTTTGTATTGTTTGTCTGTTTACAATTTAAAAATTCTGTTAAAAAAAAAAAACCATCAGCCTCCAGATCAAACTTATTCTAAAAATCATCTCTTAATAGCTAATCTAATCCTTCGACCTAATTCTATCCCTTGCCCAAACCTTAAAGTGTTACTAAACCCACAACAGTAAAATCAGTCTGTGTATGCAGTAAAGCATGCTTGTTATACTCACTGTGGAACCTAAGGGGTTAATCCTCTGCATTGTGTAAAAAAGCTGTTTGATCCTGTCTCCTCTGATCCTCCCCTTCTTCCACTGCACTGTCCCCAATATATCTCCTGATAGTACAGAGCAAGGGGACAAGCTACACATGCTCAGTTTGGTGTGTATTGCTAGAGAGTTTTTTTATCCTGGGAGAGTGCATGTGATCAGCACAGGGCCAATCAGCACTGTGCAGACAGAGGGTCGGGCATAGGCATGCGCAGGGGGTGTGCCAGGTGTGCCTGGGCACACCCTAATCACTAGGTGTAGTGCCGATTCCCCCTACTGCCTTGGTCCCCCCCTTTTTGGCCCCACAGTGCTGCTGGCTTCCCTCCTCTCCCCCCCAGCTTCTGTGGGGGATGTTTCAGGATGGAAAGCAGGGAAAGGGGCTAGTAAATATATAATTTACTGGCCCCTTCCTTTTCTAAATGAACACAGTGAACACTCGCTCACTGTGTCCATTCATAACTGAAGCATAGGAAACTGTGCACACCCTAATGCAATGGGCTGCGCACACCTATGGGGTCGGGGGTCCTGCAGCCTCATAGGGCAATCAGGGGGGAATGAAAACTCTTCCTACAAGCTTTAACCAGACACTGATAGAAGTCGCAAGACTGTTCTAACTGCTGATGAGAAAAGGTATTTAGCAGTTTATATTTACTAAAATAATTGCATTTCCATGTTCTTTCTACTGTGGGAGACCAGATATACTGAATGCAATGTAACACTTTAATCCCGAAAGCAGAAGTCCAGCCTGAGCTTTTTAGGCTAGGCTTCTCCCCTGGGTCACATAAGTGCAATTCGTTTTGCACTCCTGTGACCCATTTTCAGCGGAGAGCGGTCCGAAGTCTGCTCTTCACTGACGTCACTGCCATCAGTCGAGGTAGTGCATCATCCTGACTTCCCAAGTCCGGATCCGCCAGCTGCCCTGATTGATGGCAGTCTCAGCGTCTCAGTGAGCCAATGAGCGTGGAGGATCAGGGCAGGAGAGATGCTGACTGACAGGCAGCATCCCTCTGCTCAGGGAGGAGTGAGAACCGAGCCATCGGCGATATTCGGTGGCTCGGCTCTCAGTGCAGAGACGCCGGGGGACAGCTGCAGCATCGGTCTGATGCTCCATGCGCCGAGGTAAGTATGAATAATAAAAAAAAAGAAACGAAAACCCATACTTCTCTTTTAACCCAACCCTTACATTTAAACCTTAATCCCAATCTGTACTGTAGCCTATGAAATCCACCACCTAACCTAGGTATCCACAAAAATGAAAATGATCACCTGACCTATTGGGACAATTGTAGCATTGCAATAGATTTGGAACATCCCTGAAACTTAGTACTTAAAAATCTGTGCCTGATAATCTGTTTTAAGGTCTGGCAGGGCTTGTGTATGTGAATATCTGACTCAGAAGCAGCTACAGGAACACAATGCTTTCACAAAAATGGATTGCTGTTGAGATGTGTTTACTGTATGCCGTATTTATCGGCGTATAACATGCACACACGTATAACACGCACCTTAATTTTAAGAGGGAAGTTTCAGGAAAAAATGTAAATTTTACATAAAGGAGTTATTCTTCCCCTCCTTCCCCTCTGAGGCAGCCCTATATCGGTGTATAAAACGCACACACGATTTTCCCCATATTTTAAGGGGGGAAAAGTGTGTGTTATACACCGATAAATACGGTACTTACATTGCATTCTAATTGAGGCTCAAGAACAGTACAAACACATCATGGTGCATAGCAAATGCAACAATAAACACTAATAGGATGCAATTCAAAATGTAAACACTGCATTCCTAAAACCTTCTGAATTGATTTGCTTCTGAAACAAACACATGGAAAACATACTGTAAATGACCATATGAACTGCTGACAGTGGCCAACCACAGTAGATAGATAGATAGATAGATAGATAGATAGATAGATAGATAGATAGATAGATAGATAGATAGATAGATAGATAGATAGATTTCCTTGAAAAAGTATTCACATCCCTTAAAAGTTTCCACATTTTGTCATGTTACAACCAAAAACATAAATGTATTTTATTGAGATTTTATGTGACAGACCAACACAAAGTGGCACATAATTGTGAAGTAGAAGGAAAATGATAAATGGTTTTCAAATTTTTTTACAAATAAATATGTGAAAAGTGTGGCGTGCATTTGTATTCAGCTCCCTTTACTCTGATAACCCTAAGTATCATGGGTTATGGCCCAAGGAAAACTGGCTAGTATCCTGTCAGACACAGTTGATAAGTTTGAAACCATCTGGGAATCTTGGGCTCTATTTATGGGAATCTCCATCATCCCGGGTGCTGAACCCCCTCAGGGACTAGTCCAAAGTTCTGGTGAATGATTCTCCTTCTTTCTCCCCGCTTCCCTACACTTTCTCTTTCTCTCTTTCAAGGGAACTTACTAGGGCTCTTTCCTAGCAATCGACTGTTTTGAGAAGGGACCCTCGCTGGAGGGGAATGGGGGAAATGGGTGTCCCACCGCCCAGCACAGTATGATCCCACTGGGGGTGCTGGGGGGGTCGATGCCCCATCCCTCTTTCCACGCTCCCGGAGGGGGTTTTCACATCCAAGATTAAGAGCCTCTAACCTATAGCTGTAAACGCCTGGGGCAGTTATAATACAAGTCTTTGATAGATCTTCAGAGATTGGCAATTTACAATGTTCACTTTTAGATATACAGTATATCTTTGTAACCATCTCTTGTTATTGTTTTGTATAGCCATGACTTATATTCCACACATCCTATATATGCTTTTGCTGTTCTATTCTTTTCTGTAAAAGTGCTATTTGCATAAATAAAAATCTTTGAAAGTAAAACTTGTCACAAACCTGGGCAATTCCACTCAAGGATATGATAAAAATATATGTATATAAACAGGGGTTAACTTCAGTGAAAACTAATTTTCAAGATAGTTAGATGGTCCAGTTATAGAAAACCTTGAAGTTATATGCAAATCTTAATTTTACCTGTAGAAATACAATTTGGTCTCATACTGTGCCCCTTTATTGGAAAAAATCTGAAAATGGAAAAGAGTATGGCACAACTGCAAACCTATCAAGACATGGCCGTCCACCTAAACTGACAGGCCGGGCAAGGAGAGCATTAATCAGAGAAGTAGACAAGAGGCCCATGGTAACTCTGGAGGAGCTGAAGAGATCCAAAGCTCAGGTGGGAGAATCTGTCCACAGGACATTTATTAGTCATGCACTCCACAAATCTGGCCTTTATGGAAGAGTGGCAAGAAGAAAGCCATTGTTGAAAGAAAGCCATAAGAATTCCCTTTTTCAGTTTGCGAGAAGCCATGTGAGGGACACAGCAGACATGTGGAAGAAGGTGCTCTGGTCAGATGAGACTGAAATGGAACTTTTTGACTTAAAAGCAAAACGCTATGTGTGGCGGAAAACTAACACTGCACATCACCCTGAACACATCATCCCCACCGTGAAACATGTTGGTGGCAGCATCATGTTGTGGGGATGCTTTTCTTCAGAATCCCCACAACATGGTCAGAGTTGATGGAAGATGGATAGAGCCAAACACAGGGCAATCTTAGAAAAAAAACAGTTAGAATCTGTAAAGCTACACATGGAATAATTTAGATCAAAGCATATTCATGTTTTAAAATCTGAAAAGACTTGCAGCTGTAATTGTATCGCAAGGTGGTTCTTCAAAGTACTGATTTAGGGGGGCTGAATACAAATGCATGCCACACTTTTCAAATATTTATTTGTAAAAAAAATTGAAAACCATTTATCATTTTCATTCCACTTCGCAATTATGTGCCACTTTGTAGTGGTCTATAAAATAAAATCACAATAAAATAAATTTAAATTTTTGGTTGTAACATGACAAAATATGGAAAATTTCAAGGGGTATGAATACTTTTTCAAGGCACTGTAGATAGACTGATTTTGGCCTTACAAGCTGTATTAATGTTTCAGGTAAAACAAATTAATTTTTTACATTCTTTGATAAATTATTTGTCTACATTTTTGTCAGGCAGTATTGGTATTGTGCAAAGTCATTGTGTGCGGTGTGACGTTCTGTCTTCACAATGAAGCCTAAATCAATGTTACCTTCAAATTATTAGTTACAAGCCGTCTTCTTACCATGGAAAACACACCTTTCACAGTAATGTGACATCTCTAAAAAAGCTTTTGTGGTATAAGTACAGTCTCTTCAGTGTAAGAGTAGGTCTGCTTCAGTACTCAAGACATTGAATGCATCCCTCAATATTTGATGGCTTCCCAGAATGTTCTAACAGCATGTTGCTCGATTGTGACAATGTCCAACCTGTGTTTACATAGCCTTGGATCGCCCACAGCAATTTTCTCCTAAGAATGTTGAGTATTTTACAGCTGGGAAAGAATAGGACTGACAGTTTCAACATTCCCAACTCATCAGCTCCCTGGGGGAAAAGACAAACACAGCTTTCCACCTGTAGGAAATAATGTTCTCCTTGTCATGCAGATATTCCCTGGGGAGCATGGGAAACACTTCCTGGCCTAATTCAGATTCAGCTGTCTACTGTTCCATTGGTATAGGTTGTGGGTCTCAGATGTACAGTTTGTTGGAATGGGTAGAGTGTTAGTTTTCTAAAGAGGTTGACAGCTTTCAAACTTGTGTATTGCAGACAGGACATGTCTAAGGCTTATGCTGATTTGGTAGGCAAGAGAGTAAAAGAGTAGCAATCGTTTCTCTTGGACACTGTAGGGCTGCTAGAACAGGCTGTGATTTTTAAAGGATAATGAAACATGTTTTTATAATGGCTGCTTTTACAAAAATTCCAGGTAGTTTATTTTTTGTTGCTTTGGATAGGGTGGGGAAGAACCATCCTCTCTGGCAGGTTTTAACCACTGGAAGACCAAGCCTTTTCTGGCACTTTTTGTTTCCAAGTTTAAATCAGTATTTTTTGCTCGAAAATTACTTATAACCCCTAAACAATATATATATATATATATATATATATATATATATATATATATATATACACAGTAACTCACGAAAGGAATAAAACTTTGCTACAATGTAAAGTAGTGAGTGTACAGCTTGTATAACAGTGTAAATCTGCTGTCGCCTCAAAATAACTCACCACATACCATTAATGTCTAAACTGCTGACAACAAAAGTGAGTACACCCCTAAGTGAAAATGTTCAAATTGGGCCTAAAGTGTCTATATTTTGTGTGGCCACCATCATTTTCCAGCACTGCCTTAACCTTCTTGGGCATAGAGTTCACCAGAGCTTCACAGGTAGCCACTGGAGTCCTCTTCCACTCCTCCATGATGACATCATGGAACTGGTGGATATTAGAGACCTTGCGCTCCTCCACCTTCCATTTGAGGATGCCCCACAGATGCCCAAAAGGGTTTAGGTCTGGAGACATTCTTGGCCAGTCCATAACCTTTACACTCAGCTCGTTATCATGTTGGAATACTGCCTTGCGGCCCAGTCTCCAAAGGGAGGGGCTCATGCTCTGCTTTAGTATGTCACAGTACATGTTGACATTCATGGTTTCCTCGGTGAACTGTAGCTCCCCAGTGCCTGTAGCACTTATGCAGCCCCAGACCATGACACTCCCACCACCATGCTTGACTGTAGGCAAGACAAACTTGTCTTTTTACTCCTCACCTGGTTGCCGCCACACATGCTTGACACCATCTGAACAAGTTTATCTTGGTCTCATCAGACCACAGTACATGGTTTCAGTAATCCATGTCCTTGTCTTTAGCAAACTGTTTGCGGGCTTTCTTGTGCATGCATCATCTTTAGAAGAGGCTTCCTTCTGGGATGACAGCCATGCAGACCAATTTGATGCAGTGTGTGGCGTATGGTCTGAGCACTGACAGGCTGATCCCCCCACCCCTTCAACCTCTGCAGCAATGCTGGCAGCCATCATACATCTATTTTCCAACAATCTCTGGGTATGATGCTGAGCACGTGCACTCAATTTCTTTGGTCAACCATGGCAAGGCCTGTTCTGAGTGGAACCTGTCCTGTTAAACCGCTGTATGGTCTTGGCCAGCCTGCTGCAGCTCAGTTCCAGGGTCTTGGCAATCTTCTTATAGCCTAGGCCATCTTTATGTAGAGCAATAATTATTTTTTTCAGATCCTCCGAGAGTTCTTTGCCATGAGGTGCCATGGTGAACTTCCAGTGACCAGTATGAGAGAGTGAGAGCGATAACACCAAATTTAACACACCTGCTCCCCATTCACACCTGAGACCTTGTAACGCTGACGAGTCACATGACACTGGGGGGGGGGGGAATGGCTAAATGGGCCAAATTTTCACTTAGGGGTGTAATTACTTTTGTTGCCAGCCTTTTAGACATGGATGTGTGTTAGTGTAAATTTGCTGTCCCCTCAAAATAACTCAACACACATCCATTAATGTCTAAAACGCTAGTAGTGAGTGTACAGCTTGTATAACAGTGTAAATCTGCTGTCCCCTCAAAACAACTCGTTATACAAGCTGTACACTCGCTACTTTACATTGTAGCAAAGTGTCATTTCTTCAGTGTTGTCACATGAAAAGATATAATAAAATAGTTACAAAAATATGAGGGGTGTTCTCACTTTTGTGAGATACTGTAAATATTTTTATTTATTTTAGCAGACATCCTAGGGAATAAAATGGCGATTGTTTCAATGTCTCACGGTATTTGCGCAACTGTTTTTCAAGCACAATTTCTTTGGAAAAAACACATGTTAATGAATAAAAAAAAAAAAAAAAAAACAATATATACCCCAATGTTTGTATAATGTGAAAGATGATGTTATGCTGAGTAAATAGATACCTAACATGCCATGCTTTAAAATTGCACACACTCGTGGAATGGCGACAAACTACGGTACTTAGAAATCTCCATAGGTGATGCTTTAAAAATGTTTATAGGTTACCTGTTTAGAGTTACAGAGGAGGTCTAGTGCTAGAATTTATGGTCTCACTCTAACGTACATGGTGATACCTCACACGTGTGGTGCGAACACTGTTTGCATATGTGTGTGCAACCTACGTATACGTTCGCTTCTGGAGCACGGAGGGATGGCGGCGCTGTAAAAAAAATGTTTTCCTTATTTATTTTATTGTTTATTTTTACACTGTCCCTTTAATATATTTTTGGTTACTTTTATTCCTATTGCAAGACATGTAACATCCCTTGTAATAGAAATAAGGATGACAAGTCAAAAAGACCCCAAATCTCTCCTCAACCTTTAAAAGCAAAAGATTAATTAAAAAAAAAAAAAAAAAAAATATATATATATATATATATATATATATATATATATATATATATATATATATATATATATTTATATTGTTTACTTCCACCCAGGACTAGAAGTAGCGTCATGACGTCACTCCAGTCCACTAAGGCCATAGAGGTGATCAAAGACAATCTAGTCTTATATCTCCTATGTGACCAGCCGGCCGCTTCTCAGGTGAGCCGCTGAAAACGGTAAGCCCCAGAAACACCGGCGAGTGTCAGCAAGGGGGATGTCCCCTCCCGCCGCTTCTGAAAGCGTTCCAGCGGCTCATGAGCTGCTCAGAACCCTTTAAGAGAAAGCCAGGCACCGGCTAAAAAAAAAGTTGGGGCTGTAGCTGATAGCTTCAGCCATAGTCCTGGTAAACCACTTGCAAACCGAAACATACTGTATATATACGTATGGTGGTCAGCATTAATTACTGGGAGAAGATTTCTTTTTTATTTTTGTATTAAGAAGGGAAGAGTTAAAACCCATGTAAGTTCATATTTTTTTGTCTGTATCCCCTTGGGCAGATTTCACCCAAAAGGGGAAGTTCCACTCTTCCTCCTTCTCTCACTCTTCCTTTACATTTGGCACATTTTTTTTGGGGGGGGGGGGTGCGAGCACCTGATTTTGACAGGTATGTGCTTCCCCTCTTCAGTTTGCTGTAGCGATCTGAGCAGACGTTCAGCCTCCCTCTCCTTCCCCGTAGCCTTCTGGGGCACATCACAGGTAACAGGAGACTGTGGACCCAATCACAAAGCATACCCAATCACAAAGCGCAGCACAGCTCGTGCATGCACAGTTGGAAGCCAGTTTCCCTTAGACCCCTTTCACACTGTGGCACTTTTCAGGCATTTTAGCGCTAAAAATAGCGGCTCTCAAGCCACCCAAGTGTGAAAGCCCGAGTGCTTTCACACTGGGGCGGTGCGCTTGCAGGACGGGAAAAAAGTCCTACAAGCAGCATCTTTGGGGCGTTGCGGGAGCGGTGTATACACTGCTCCTCCACCGCCCCTGCCCATTGAAATGAATGGGCAGCGCTGACGAAGCGCCTGCAAAGCGCTTTGGCAGCGCCGCAACACGGGCGCTATTAACCCCTTCTTTGGCCGCTAGCGGGGGTTAAAAGCGCTGCTATAACAGCGGTAAAGAGCCGCTAAAACTAGCAGCGCTTTAACGCTAATGCCCACACTGCCCCAGTGTGAAAGGGGTCTCAGTGAAGATGCCAGCGCTTGCATCCGAAGCCAATTGAAGAATTAGCTTGAGTGAGGACATTGCTGGATCCAGGGGCAGGTAAGTGTCCATATATTAAAGGTCAGCAGCTACATTATTTGTAGCTGCTGACTTTTACTTTTTTGGGGGGAGACTGGAGCTCCTTTTTAACTTCCTGTACCAGAGGTGCAAGAAGAAGTGAGAGGAAATCTCTAGAAAGTGAGGTGAATCCATCCTCGTATGTAGTTTATACTGGATCAATTGTCCTTATTGGAACATTTACTCTAGCCACTTGTTTCAGCAAAGATTTTTATTAAAGTTTCTAAATTTCTTTACATTCATATTCACCACATTTTAGAGAATGCTTGCAATCAAAAACGTGGAATATTTTAGTCATCACCACATAGTTATCCTTCTTTTATACAAACAGCAGCAATTACCCATTCCAGATAAATGTGGATAATAATGCTAAAAAAATAAAAGGCAATGGATTCTCAAACAGATTAAACAAAAATACAGACACAGAAATCACAGTGGTGCATATGTCTAACTGTCCATATAAAGTCTCATTCGATTAGAAAGTACCTTGCCAAGCAGAAAAACATCCAATGTTTTTCTCAAAGTAATTTGCGTGATGACATTGCAGCAGAAACATTTACATACAAATCACTGAATTTTTAAAGATTATCCAACCTGCCCAGCTAGAAAATTTGTTTTTGTCTTATTTCTTCCATTGATTTTAAAGACCCCCAACAACTATTTACTCATCGAAGGCAGTTTTGTTGATTTAAAGTGTTTTGGAATTAGACTTTTATCTGGGTTAGGTAGTAAATTTATTTCATAATCTGAAAATTGACATTTTGTGAAATAAACTTCCATTGTGTGCCCGAAGAGAGAGGGATGAGATTTTATTTATTGGTTTAATTATTTTACACCAATATTTTCAAATCAGGGGACAATGCCAGCACACATGGGACAATATTTCAAAATCCTATAAATATTGCAAGGTATGTGGCGCTATTCTACCCTCCTGTACCACACTGTGGATAATAAAGGGACTACTAGGAATGACCGTCAGTGTGTCTAAAGAATTTCTAATCCAGAAGATAATGATAGCACAATAATGTGGAAATGACAATAATAATATAAAGCCCCACCACACCACCTGATGTATAAAATAATAAAGTGACTAGTGCACAATGGATAAACAGATGAAAAGGAACCAACAAAATGACATGTGTCGCAAAATAATTTCCAAATGAAAACAAGAAGTAGATGAATAAAATAGTGGCTGGTGCACAATGAAAAATCTAGTGCAAAGAATCATCAAATAACATGTATAACAAAATATATCCAAATGAATGACATCAAAAAAGGCTGTCAGTACAGCCCACACCACTAACTAAAATACAGTACTGAATATATGAATAAAATGTGGAGATCCTCAAAAAGTGCACACAACACCTCAAACTCAGCGATAAATAAAAATGCAAAGAAGTGTCATAAGTGATAGTATGCAACTGAAGATGAGGAAAATAACTTTCCACAGCAATACAAATGTAATGATATAGTGACAAAAGTGCAAAAATAATAATGAATATAAAATAATGAAAGTTCAAAAACGTGACAATAGTGCAATAAAAGTCCGCACCGATGCTATTGTCATGCAAAACAGTGACTTCTGGTGTTCACACAAAAGAAAAGTCAATGCATAAAAGTGCATATAACAGTGCTTAGTGCTGTTCTTCTTAAATTCTTCTGGTGCACACACCAATTGTTCCCCCCAGCCTCTCACCTCTAGTAGCGGCCCCCAAATGGGCCGAGTAAAGCAGATGGATAATGCTCTGGTGGAGGGGTTCCTACAGTGGTAGTCCTTTCTTGGGGATGTCCGTAGATCTGTCTATTCGTCTCACCTCTCACCTCTCACAGCACTCCCACAGCGGTAGTTAAAACGAAAGGAGAGACTCCCATAGTGTAGTAGTTTAAAGATGAAATTTATTTAGCAATGTAGTGACTTACAGAGAAAATAAAAATAAGCAGTAAAAACCGTGTAGTAGCTTCCGGGTTCGGCCGTCCCCGTGAAGCGTCGGCACCTGGCTCCTCCTACCCTGACGCGTTGCGTCACACCACGTGACTTTCTCAAAGGGATGAGGAGTCCGGTGTCTGCTAGCCAGTTAAAAATAGCCGCAACTGTCATGGCAACGGCATATACAAACATACAAGGCAATTCTCCGTACAGGTAGAAGACACTAAGTACAGCGCAGTATATTGATGCAAGTTGATAATACATGATCAGTAAATCTAAATTATAATCAATGTTATAGCAAAACAAACGCCTTCTGGACACAACGTGGAATTTGATTTAAACTGCTTCATCTCTAATTTTTAAAACTGATTTTATTTTATATTCTAATATTTGAACATACATTTTTTATATTATTTCTTATCTTATTATTACTAATTTTCCCCATATTGCATTGTTCCCTGTTTGATTGAGCCATTTGGTTTTTATCCCCTTATGGCACCTTATGTTAGGCATTATTATGGCTTTATGGCATAAGTCGTATTTTGAGAGTTATACTCCTATCGTATTTAGTGGTGACAGTGTCTCCACTGGCTTTGAATTACTCTGTTTAACCATGTGGTTTTAATTTTTTAAATAAATTTCTATTTTTTATTAATGGACCGCAGTCGGAGCACTTGAGCTTACAGATTAGTGTCACTGGAACCTGTGAGGGGGACCAGGGATATTTTAATATTTTAGTAGTCTTTTCCTCTGCGGTCTCCATATATTTTCTGGCTTACCCCCCTTTTTCCTTTAGCTGTGTTGCATTGCTGGGTGAATTTTTTACTAGTCCCCACCAGATGGCGTTGGCGGTGGATTAATTGCAGAAATTTACACGTCAATGGGATTAGTATATTTTATTTGCGTTTGTTTTGCTATACCATTGATTATAATTTAGATTTACTGATCATGTATTATCAACTTGCATCAATATACTGCGCTGTACTTAGTGTCTTCTACCTGTACGGAGAATTGCCTTGTATGTTTGTATATGCCGTTGCCATGACAGCTGCGGCTATTTTTAACTGGCTAGCAGGCACCGGACTCCTCATCCCTTTGAGAAAGTCACGTGGTGTGACGCAACGCGTCAGGGTAGGAGGAGCCAGGTGCCGACGCTTCACGGGGACGGCCGAACCCGGAAGCTACTACACGGTTTTTACTGCTTGTTTTTATTTTCTCTGTAAGTCACTACATTGCTAAATAAATTTCATCTTTAAACTACTACACTATGGGAGTTTCTCCTTTCGTTTTAACTACCGCTGTGGGAGTGCTGTGAGAGGCGAGAGGTGAGACGAATAGACAGATCCACGGACATCCCCCAAGAAAGGACTACCACTGCAGGAACCCCTCCACCAGAGCATTATCCATCTGCTTTACTCGGCCCATTTGGGGGCCGCTACTAGAGGTGAGAGGCTGGGGGGAACAATTGGTGTGTGCACCAGAAAAATTTAAGAAGAACAGCACTAAGCACTGTTATATGCACTTTTATGCATTGACTTTTCTTTTGTGTGAACACCAGAAGTCACTGTTTTGCATGACAATAGCATCGGTGCGGACTTTTATTGCACTATTGTCACGTTTTTGAACTTTCATTATTTTATATTCATTATTATTTTTGCACTTTTGTCACTAAATAATTACATTTGTATTGCTGTGGAAAGTTATTTTCCTCATCTTCAGTTGCATACTATCACTTATGACACTTCTTTGCATTTTTATTTATCGCTGAGTTTGAGGTGTTGTGTGCACTTTTTGAGGATCTCCACATTTTATTCATATATTCAGTACTGTATTTTAGTTAGTGGTGTGGGCTGTACTGACAGCCTTTTTTGATGTCATTCATTTGGATATATTTTGTTATACATGTTATTTGATGATTCTTTGCACTAGATTTTTCATTGTGCACCAGCCACTATTTTATTCATCTACTTCTTGTTTTCATTTGGAAATTATTTTGCGACACATGTCATTTTGTTGGTTCCTTTTCTTCTGTTTATCCATTGTGCACTAGTCACTTTATTATTTTATACATCAGGTGGTGTGGTGGGGCTTTATATTATTATTGTCATTTCCACATTATTGTGCTATCATTATCTTCTGGATTAGAAATTCTTTAGACACACTGACGGTCATTCCTAGTAGTCCCTTTATTATCCACAGTGTGGTACAGGAGGGTAGAATAGCGCCACATACCTTGCAATATTTATTTAGTGTATTTAGGTGTTGAGTGCACCCATTCATGTTGGCAGCTTCTTTATCTGGTATCGCACTTTAGCATGTAGATTTTATTGTGTATGAGGTTGTGGTTTTGCGCATTAGTCCTTGTATTTTATATATTTCAAAATCCTAATTACCCTCAACCCTTGTTCTGGTCAAAACTTTAAAATTGTTGATTTACCATCACTTTCTGGCTCTGTGATAATGGCCACAAGGATAAATAGAGATAAGAAACCCAATGAGGTTACAGCCCACATTAAAAATCTGACAGGGTTTCCTTCCCTCTCCCACGCTATCCAAAATGAAAAAAAGTTGGACATGCACTTCCAAGAGTTTGCCATAGTGTCTGGCAGGCCTTGTATTTTTAACAGGTAATTTCCATGGTTTAATTGTAATTTAATTTTTAACAGCAATTGAGAAAAAATCTAAAAGCAAATGAAATATGAATTAAAATAGAAAATTGAACACAAATAAAAAATCTGACAGGGTTTCCTTCCCTCTCCGACGCTATCCAAACTGAAAAAAGGTTGGAATACACTTCCCAGAATTTCCCATAGTGTCTGGCAAGCCTTGTATTTTTAACAGGTAATTTCCATGGTTTAATTGTAATTTCCTTTTTAACAATTGAGAAAAAAAATCTAAAAGCAAATAAAATATGAATTAAAATAGAAAATTGAACACAAATAAAAAATAGAACACTTTTCCCCACTTACAACAGCCCCACCCATGTTAATTTAAAGTTTATGGGGTTGATTTAATAAAGGCAAATATCCTATTCAATTTGCAAGAGAATTTTTCTTTAGCTTAGTTAATGTGGTAAAAATTTGCTTTGCAAAGAATATCCAATCATATGAAAGAAAAATAAAAAATAAAAAATAATTTTGGTTGCATATGATTGGATGTGCTTCATTTCATTCACTAAGCAATGGGTAATTTCCCTTGCAAAGTGCAAATTCCCTTGCAAACTGAACAGCCTATTTGCCTTTAGTAAATAAACCCCTTTGTGTCTTTTAGCTCCCATATGCCTATTGATCTAGAATGCCCAGACCTAACAGCCATTAAAAGCCATGTACTTCTCTGCCCCACTGTACTGTATTCTTTGCTAGCCCTTCACAGACGTTTCTGGACAATCCATTCTGTCATGTCTAGTTCTTTCTGTACATATTTCCTGTGTTCTCCATTTATTCCAATGGAAAGTTTGTACTCCACTGGGAGGAATGCAGTATAGACTTTCTATTGGAATAAACAGAGATTGCAGTGTGCATGAGCAATGGAGGCTGTGTAATGCTCAGTAGATCTCATGGCAAATATCTCGGCAAAGAAGGACAGGTAAAAATTTGGTTTTCAAGAGCTGTCGGTAATGAGCATTTGAGCCCCAAAGGAAGAACGCAGAAAGTGCACTTTAAAATCCATAATGATTTTTTTACATTTATTTTTGATGATGTTACCATATAGTATTGTATATAATCACATGTCAAGAACACACAGATTTAGGTCTGTGTGAAATAAAAATAGATTTTGTGCGTGCTACTAACACCTAAACAAGGATATTAAAGGTTAAGCATCACAATGCATCATCACTTGCATCAAAAACTGCAGGGGGGCCAGGGTATTGTTATAGGTTTGGATTCCTAGCTTCTAAAATGGTAGAGTTTTCATGTTTTTATTATTATCATATCCAAAGGAAAAAATATGATGGATAATTGGATAGATAGTATTTTTTAATTTAAAAAGTCTAGTAAAGTTGTCTTTTATTATTCATTTATTAATAAAATAAACTCAGCAGGAGGGGTTCAACATCTGAACAAAACACGCTAATCTTCAGAAGGAAGCTGTACAGAGAGGTAGTGCTTTATGGCACATTAAGATACAAGGATTTCTATATACTGCCTGATTTGAAGATGCTCAATTTATCTTTCTTGAAAGAAGCTGGCTGGAAATGGGCCATAACTTACATTAACACATGTTTTCCTATGACTTGATATTTGTTTTGCGTCAGCCATGAAAATAATGGATTATGAGATGACTACCATCACTGAGTGTCTTTTAATGTTTATATTTAGAAGAGGATATAATTACCTATAAATTAAACCCTAATTACTGCACTAAAATATACACAGCCACGTTTGTTTCTTGCTATCATCTCACTTTCTTTCACTGTCTGTCCTCTATACTCCCTCTTCTCTACCTCTTCTTTTTTTTGTCCCCTTCCTCCTGTTCCTCCTTTTTCTCCCTCTGCCTTCTTTCCTCTCCCCTCACTCTTATGTACTTTTTCTCTCTCCCTATCCCACCTTTCCTGTACTCTCTCTCTCTCTCTCTTCCATCTCCTCTCTCCCTATCCCACCTTTCCTGTACTCTTTCTATCTTCCATCTCCTCTCTCCCTATCCCACCTTTCCTGTACTCTCTCTATCTTCCATCTCCTCTCTCCCTATCCCACCTTTCCTGTACTCTCTCTCTCTCTCTCTTCCATTTCCTCTCTCCCCGCCCCACCTTTCCTGTACTCTCTTCCACCACCCGTCTCCCTGCCCCACCTTTCCTGTACTCTCCTCCATCTCTTCTCTCCCTGCCCCACCTTTCCTGTACTCTCCTCCATCCCTTCTCTCCCTGCCCCACCTTTCCTGTACTCTCCTCCATCTCTTCTCTCCCTGCCCCACCTTTCCTGTACTCTCCTCCATCTCTTCTCTCCCTGCCCAACCTTTCCTGTACTCTCTCTCTTCCATATCCTCTCTCCCTATTCCACCTTTCTTGTACTCTCTTCTATCTCCTCTTTCCCTGGCCTACCTTTCCTGTACTCTCTCTCTCTTCCATCTCCTCTCTCTCTATCCAACCTTTCATGTACTCTCTCTCTCTCTCTCTCTACTACCTCCTCTCTCCATGCCCCATCTTCCCTGTACTCTCTTCCATCTCCTCTCTCCCTTTGTGTATTCTTTCCTCCATCTTCTCTCTTACTGTCCCCTCTCTCCTGCACTCATCTTTCTTTCTTTCCTCTCTTTCTTTCTTTTCTCTCTTTCTTTCTTTCTTTCCTCTCTTTCTATCCACCTATCCCACTCTCCCAACATGGGTAAAATACAGTATTTAAAAACATGGGGGTTTGTGGGACTTTAAATGAAGCAGGGCCTGCTGTGGTCCTCCGCCTCTATCCCTTAATCAGTAGAAAAAAAGTGGGCGAGAAATTGGGACTTTATATGAATATATAAATATATAATATATATAAAATATAAAATATATATAAAATATATATAGAAAAATATATTTATTCATTAGTTCATATATATATATATAAAATGTCAATGTCAACTTTCAGAGCAATTTTCCATAATAACAATATTCTTATAACGATTTAAAAAATATCACATAACATTATCCTCATGACACATCACAGGAAGCACCCTCATGGCTAACAGAGGACAGAATTAGAATTAGACTTGGGAAACTTAACATCAATAAAATGGTACCAGTGGATTGGAGAAAAGCCAATGTAGCACCTATATTTAAAAAGGGCCCAAAATACATCCCTGGGAATTACAGACCAGTTAGCCTAACATGCAAGCTCTTGGAGGGGATGACAAGGGACTATATACAAGATTTTAGTAATGAAAAAAGTATCATTAGCAGTAATCAGCATGGATTCATGAAGGTTCGTTCTTGCCAAACCAATCTATTAACCTTCTATGAGGAGGTGCGTTGCCATCTAGATAAAGGAAGGCCCGTAGACGTGGTGTATCTGGATTTTGTAAAAGCATTTGACACAGTTCACCATAAACGTTTACTGTACAAAATAAGGTCTGTTGGCATGGACTGTAGGGTGAGTACATGGACTGAAAACTGGCTACAAGGGTGAGCTCAGAGGGTGGGGATAAAAGGGAATACTCGGAATGGTCAGGGGTGGGTAGTGGGGTCCCACAGGGTTCTGTGCTGAGACCAATCCTATTTAATTTGTTCATAAACGACCTGGAGGATGGGATAAACAGTTCAATCTCTGTATTTGCGGATGATACTAAGCTAAGCAGGGCATTAACTTCTCCGCAGGATGTGGAAACCTTGCAAGAAGAGCTGAACAAAATAATGGGGTGGGCAACTACATGGCAAATTAGGTTTATTGTAGAAAAATATAAAAAAATGCATTTGGGTGGCAAAAATATGAATGCAATCTACTCACTGGAGGGAGAACCTCTGGGGTAATCTAGGATGGAAAAGGACCTGGGGGTCCTTGTAGATGATAGGCTCAGCAATGGCATGCAATGCCAAGCTGCTGCAAGCAAAGCAAACATAATATTGGCATGCATTAAAAAGGGGATTAATTCCAGAGATAAAATGACAATTTTCCCACTCTACAAGACTTTGCTCTGGCCGCACCTGGAGTATGCTGTCCAGTTCTAGGCACCAGTCCTCATGAAGGATGTGCTGGAATGAAGAGTATGGTACGGCGGCGCTCCTTCATTAGGCACCATCCAGAGGTGGGCTAGGCATTCTTGGTTCCTTTCTCACATACAGACACTATGCACAGCCATGATCCATGTTCTTCACCTCCTTACCTTGGGTATGTCATGCCTCTTACATGTCACTTCTTAGTTCTGATTTCATTCCATTCTAAACTTAGCATCTCTACTTTCTGTCTTGGTGGTTTCCTCGTTTTATTTTCACTCTCCCTTTTATTTCTCCTTCTTTCCCTTCATTTCTTTCCTTTTTTCTTGCCCCTTCTTTTTGGCTGTTCTATTTTTATCACTAGGTGTGTGCCTACTTTTCCACACATCACATTCATTAGTATGGGTCACCCCACCCAATGTTAATTTCTTACCTGCACATTCATTCACAGAGGTCCCACATGATTTAATTTATATTATTCATTAGGAACGCGCCATGGATGCCTGTCCGCCATGGATGCTGTCTTTGTTGGCAGCTTTAGCTGTGTATGCTCCCACAGCTCGCGTGGGTGATGTCCTTTGATGGCCAGTGGTTTCCAGCATTATACTATCAGCACACATATGGTTTTGTAAGTAGTTTTGCAATAAAGGGATTTCTTATTTTTTTACCCTGTCTCATCTTTTGACTGTGTCAGATCATTTAGATATATATATATATATTTTCTTTTTTTTTCATAGATAGATAATATGGGCTTGCTCCTGAAGAGTGAACTACAGTCACGAAACGTGTCGAGCTACCAGCTGCCATACTCTATATCAATTCTGCTCTGATTATGATTTTTTTTTGTCATCTGTTTACATAAGACATGTTCACATGACTATATATGTAATTCTTGTCACCACACGTAATATATATTGTTTTACCAAGGGTGACAGAGAGAAGCAAGATTATATATATCTATAGATATAGATATATATCTATATCTATAGATATATATATGAACTAATGAATAAATATATTTTTCTATATATATTTTTTACACATTCATTTATTTTTTACCACCGCGCGCTTCATATAATTCGATTTCTCACCCTCTTTTTTTCTAATGGGTAAAACACAGGTTCACTTTATGTTTGGTTATTCAAAGGTTCAACATTGTTTTTAAACTGATTATATTACGGTGCAACCAGTTAGAAGTTCTTCCTCATACTGTGTTGCTAACATAGGACTCCCGGTTTTACATACTTTTCCCAGCTAATATTCACCATTTGTGTTTTATCCTAGATGATAGATTTTAGCATTGTAAAATGTTAAACAATGCATACATTGCTCTTCTTTTAAAGCTCCTCTCTGGCCAGACCCTCCCCTCCTCCACACACAAATAACATTTACACCCCATCTAGCTACTTGCTGTATTCACTTAAAAAAATCTAAAAGACCCTAATACTCACTTTAATCTCTAGCCATTTCTTATAATGGGAGATTCCTTCTTTAGGTGCCCAAGTCACTGTCTTGGTGGTGAAGACACTTCCAACTGGCTGTACTGTGGTGGGATCTTCTCAGGTTCCAGAAGACTTTATTGTTGTGATGACATTGTGACAGCAACAAGACAGGGTAATGGTGGGTTTGGCTGCAGTGCTGGATCACTGGTCTGCACTCCTGGAAGACTCACCAGCATGAGAAAGGTGATGGCAAACTCAGGTAGGTAAAAGACTGCTTTGAAAAGCATTAAAAAAATGAATTACTGAAGCCTGGGAATGCAGGTAGAGAGATGTGTAGGTATGATGAGGGTTGATTTAATTTTGCTCACAGATAGACTTTAAAGTGTAAATAAATCCATGGATTCAACTCTTTCCCAAAACAGTTTCATAACAGTTACATTCAAGGCATGATTCTAGTTATTCTAGATATTATCATGCATATGGCCTAAAGAGGGAGTACAGGGTGCATGGAGCAAACATAGCCAGCATAAGGGGTTCACAAGTTCAGCATACAGCCTCCCATTGCTGTGTGCTACCATACAAGAGTTTATGGCGGTGTTTTATCAGATTAGCGAACCCATCATATCAGCGAACGGAAGTGATGTTCCGTCAGCTGCACATGTGTTCCACCGCTACCAGGTTTGCTAATCTGACAGAACACCTGCAGTCAGAAGGCGGCAGTGGACATCTTACTACAACCAGCTACGTCTTGAATTTCAGAGTAATTTTAGCAATAAAGTGTGCGTATAAAAATAAATATAGTATATTGACATCTGTGATGCTGTTTTGATGTTACATTCTGAAAGAAGCTGGATGCCAGCAGTAGGAAGGTGGCGGAGGCCATATTGGTACACCCCGCACTGCTCAGCACTAAACCTTTAGACTGTCAAAATTAAACATCGAAACCACATCACAGATGTCAATATTTATTTATATATGCTCACTTTATTGCTAAAATTACTCAAAAATTTAAGCCATAGCTGGGTGTATTAAGATGTCCGATGCCGCTGTGCTGTCAGAATGGCAAACCCAGGGAATGCATGTGCAGCTGACGGAATGTCACTTCAGTTCTCTGATCTGATGGGTTTGCTAATCTGATAGAACACCGGTACTTACATACACATGGCCATACAACTCTGGATGCAGGCATTCTACATATGATACATTACTACAAGTAAAATACAATGTGTGGAAAACAAAAGATGCTGGGTGGGGAGCCCAGTCACATGTCCCCTTAAAGTCATGTGACCAGCTCTCCTCCAAGCATGAAGTTCTCACTGCCATATTAATTCACATTGATGCTTGCATTTTATAAATGGGCAGTGGTGTGGAGTAACCTTGCAGAGCATAGTGGAAAGTGACTAGCAATACTGACTCTCCATCATAAATGGAGCCATATGTACAGCAACATCACATGTACACACTGCATTATCTATATGGAGTACTAGATGAAACTATGGTAAAATACTTCATATATCATCACTCATGTAAGCTCAGTGATGTAAACACTGCAAAAAGTGAGGATCTACTCTTAAGAAATAGCCAGGCAAATACAGAAATAATATGTTGAAAAAAGCATATTTATCAGTTCACACCTTTATAAATAGGCCTTGATTGTTATTATTTATTATTATTATTTATTACAGGTACCTATGTACTGTAGTGCCGTTAATTTACGCAGCACTTTACATATATATTGTACATTCACATTAATCCCTGCCCTCAAGGAGCTTACAATCTAAGATCCCTAACTCACATTTATACATACACATATGGGGCCAATTTAGAAAGTTGCCAATTAACCTACCAGCATGTCTTTGGATTGTTATCTGAGGATGATGACTTGCCTTGGCCAAGGAAGATGTCAGGGGAAACCTAAGTCATATTAAGGGACAACAGTACCTTTGTACAAGTTGCCCTTTAAAGCATGTCCCCACCTGGTCCAATACTTACCTCTGTCCCTGCATCTTCACTGTTTGCCCCTGCTAGGAACCACACAGCCTTCTTCAAAAAAATTCCCCCCAGGTCACCTTCATTCTACACAAGTGCACTATGCCCTATTTATTTCCTATTGGAATACTCATACTTATGGTAGCCTCGATTGGTCCTGTGGAGTACAGTTCTCCCCATAGGAATTACTAGGGCTTTGGCAGATATGTGCAGCATAAAGTGTACTCAGCATGGCATGCTTTAAGTTACAACTTTTACCAAAAATGAGGTTGCAAAATATGTATAATAGCCCTGTCTGGCAATGTCTGATTGTATATAACAATATGCCATCTATGCCCCAGCTTACTTTTGTGCCACCAGAAATGAAATTTTCAACCCCCCTGATTGACAATTCCAAACATTCTTCAACAAAATTAACCCAGCCCTATACACCATCAGCTAACAAATTAACTAAGCCTGCAGAAATCATTTGTTCTCTACTATATTCCTGGTGATCATCACATACAAAGCTCTCTGTATCACCAAATAGTAATGTACAATCTAGCACATCCTGAATCTGCCATGAACTGAAGGTAGACTACCAAGACTGTCTGAGACTACCAAGAGGGGGAGCTCTCCTCCCAGGAATTCTAACTCACCTGTCTACTACACATATAGGCCTAGCTATCACTCTACTACACCTTCACCCCAGATCTTCAACCAACCTGGTACAAACCACATAGGCTAATATACTATATATACTATATACTATAATATTCGATGATGATATTAAAAATGGGCACATTCTCAAAAGCAGAACATAATAGCAAATAAAATAATATCCATCTACATTATAAAAAAAAGGATGACATTCTAATGAAATTTTTTAGTCTACTACATCATTTACGGTGCAATAAAAATCACTTTAAAATAAATGTTGTTTCTGTATAATTTATTTTTATAGTGTGTATAATAATATAATGAGCCATTATTTGTTTTTTGGTTTTTGTTCTGTGTCTTCCACACCAATGTGCACTTAGCAGTGTGTGTTCCCATGTAATATGTGTGTGCTTGTCTATAAATAGGGAGGCACAAATATTTAGATATAATCCTTTCCATCTATATGCCTTGCTTTGTGTACATGCGCCAGGATTGTACAAACTAAAGCCAGAGCTTCATTCTGTCTCAGAATACTCTTGTTTTCCTAAGGCCCAATTTATTGACCATCCCTGAGACGATCTGCTAAATCTGCGATGATCAAACACGTTAAATAAACTTTACTTTGTTTAATATCTCAAACAGCAAACGTGTCCCCTAGAATAAATATATGTTGCTGCAGAGTAGACAGTGTAGAGGAATAAAAGCAGCGGTGGAAGCGGAGCCCCAAACTCAGCCCAAATGTCACTTGTTACATTTTATTTTCTACACCCATGGATTGCCATCCCTTCTGCCAGCTCCATCATTGCCCTATATTGATGATTGTGTCCATCAAGGACAGCCGGATCGGACCCTATTATGATGCATTAAGATTGGACTTTACTAGGCGACCTTCTACCAGCTAGATCGGGACAGATGGGACTGTGTAAGTCTTCTATTTGGTATTTCGGCCTTTGATTATAATAATAATTAGAATTCAGGTTTTCTTTTACTGTGCATTAGGATGAAATAAATATTATGACCTAAACTATATATGTACGTAATATACATCATACATCTGAACCTGTCATCTAATGATATATGTGATATAATATTGCGAACGTGTATTCAATTAGTGTACTCCTCTCCGAACTCTACATATATGTATACTGTGTGATATATATGTAAATTTGTAAATATTGTATATACACATGTAACTTTTATCAATTTAGATGTTAAAAACACGTATAAAATAAATTAATATTATTAATAATAATAATAATAATAATAATAATAATAATAATAATTGTGTATATATATATATATATATATATATATATATACATATGTGTGTATATGTATAGCTGTGCGGTATACAGAACATTACATTAATGTGTCTGTTTGGATGTGCTTTTAACCAGTAGTATATCCCAATAAATATAATTATACTATTTCATAACACTGGGACGCACACTTTATTCGCCACTTGTGCTTTAATAGTTTTATTGTGCCTTAAATATCGAAAATACACAAAAACACACACACACACATATATACATATATATATATATATATATATATATATATATATATAATAAAGATATATCTATATATCTATATGTATTGAAAAAATTCTCTCTCTCTCTCTAAATAGATAGATAGATAGATAGATAGATAGATAGATAGATAGATAGATAGATAGATAGATAGATAGATAGATCTATATCTATTTATATCTATCTATCTATCTATCTATCTATCTATCTATCTATCTATCTATCTATCTATATATATATATATATATATATATATATATATATATAAAATTTTATTAACACATAGATAGATAGATAGATAGATAGATAGATAGATAGATAGATAGATAGATAGATAGATAGATATAGATATAGATATAGATATAGATCTATCTATCTATCTATTTATATATATATATATATATATATATATATATATATATATATATATATATATATATATATAATTTTATTAACACATACAGAGATAGATAGATAGATAGATAGATAGATAGATAGATAGATAGATAGATAGATAGATAGATAGAGATAGATTATTATTTCATTTGTATGTTATTATTATTACAGATAATTATCTATGGTTTTATAATTACACATTTTTCTTGTTTTAAATCCATAATAAAACGCAAATGTATTTTTCCCTATTTAAATAGAGAGGCGGAAAAAGGGTTCATTACGCTATTTCAGTTTCCTAACAAAGATAACAAAGTGATACATTGCCAACAATACAACAATAACCATCTAAAAAAGAATTAAAAAATAAAATCCATGAATTCATCCAGCAGGCACATTAGACCTTTGTTACACAGATCTATGCCTCTCTGTGATATTGTCACATTTATCCTATAAGTACACAGTAGTGGAAAGTCCTGGACTTAGATGGCTAAAAAAAAAACAAAAAAAAAAAAAAAAAAAACTTTTCTTCTCGCCCAGACAGAAGAGAAGACGCTGTAGCCACGGTATGGGGTGCCGCATACTGCTCTCCCTCCTCTTTGGACTGAGCAATCTGATTATAGTTTAATGAATGTATTGAAATGGCTCTTGTTGGGAGCACAGGGCAGGTGTACAATGGGGGGCCATGGAAGACTCTCACGCCTAGGTGTGAGCTGATTATTCAAATGGGCTGGCGAGGACTTGGGGATTGGAGGCTTGTCTCAAGCTGGATGCTATATCACCCAGCAAACTGCTACAACGTCACCACAACAACTGTTATCATCATCATCATCAGTGTGACTGTTAGAAGCCATTGTCAGGAGCAGGCGAGCCTGCACTGTCCTCCTCCAACTCCTGCCCATTCACACAGGAGCTCCACTGCTGATCAGAAGAAGAAGAAGGAGAAGCTAGTGAGATTCCTACTTCCCCCTCCTAGTGCAGAGAGGGAGTGTTGGGGGAGGAGGGCTCCTCTCTCTCTCTCTCTCTCTCTCTCTCTCTGCTCTCTCTCCCTCTCTCTCTCTCTCTCTCTCTTTTTGTTGCTATCACTGGCGTAGTTGTTGCCTGTGGCTGTTAAATTTTAAACTGCCATGCACTGTGCTTCCAGTATGCTAGGAGCTGTGAAAATGGAAGGACACGAACATTCAGATTGGAGCAGCTACTACACCGAACCAGAGGTAAGAAAAGTCTCTTTCTACTTGATGTCATCTTTGCCTCATTCTGTCTCTTTATAGCACACTGTTAGCCTTGGGATAATATTAACTTTGTGATCAAATATTGACTTGTGGCGCCTCCAAATCCTCTTCGATGATGAGCCACACACTATCCCAACAAGCTTGTGTTTGGCATGGGGTGGGGGGGAGAGAGACAAGGAAAAAAAAAAAAAGTTTCTTCTTCTAAATGTAACAGCTAATCAAACTTCCAGGACTGGAGAATCAGGGACATTTTCATCTGATTTCAGCAACTGTCATTTACAGGCACTGGCCAGTTTGGTGCTTTGGGTTGACTTCTTTCACTGGTTGCCTGCTTGGGATCTGGCAAGTGAAAGGTGTCTAAGTCCTCTACTAGTTTATTGCTGTGATATCAACACAAGCTGTAGTAGTGGGTCACAAAACAGTGACGCCTAAGAAACAAAGAAGTATGTCAATATTTATACCAATCTATTTCCCAGTGCTTATAAATTGACAATTGTTTGCCAGTTAGATATTAGGTAGGAGGGGTTGGACTCCAAATAGCTAATGTTAAACTTTAGTCTTGGTGCTATGGGGCAATCGGAATTACAGAGAGGGGAGAACAATGAAAAGACAACTGTTTACTTATATATTATTAACTGTAAACGGCACATAGCAGTCATAAATAAATGCGATATATTTACAAATTTGAAATATATATTATATTATATAGATAGATATAGATATAACCTATATATTATATATATAGGTTCCAGTGTCCAACTTCCAATGTTACAGCTTTGATTTTAGATTTATATTTATTTATTTCTAAAGAGAGATAAGGAGCAATAACAACACCACGCACACAGACACTATATATGTACTATTTATACATATATATATACATTCTATTCTCACTTGCACTTTTGAATTTCTGTATAAATAATACATCTAGATTCATGTGATTATATATTATATTATATATACAATGATATATAGTCTTTCAAATACATATATTATATATAAATAATAAATATTTTACAATTACTGTACTGGATTCATGTGATATAGATATATATCTTCAATCTCCAATATATATGCTATATTAGATCTATTATATTTGCTCTACTAGATTTATGGGATTCCCTTTTAGTAACTCTAACCCTTCTATTTCCCCAGGCTTACTCGTCAGTAGGCAACATGAACGCTGGGCTAAGTATGAACACCATGAACACGTACATGAGCATGTCCGCTATGAGCACCACCGCTAACATGACAGGAAGCTCCATGAACATGTCCTATGTTAACACTGGAATGAGCCCATCTTTGACTGGTATGTCTCCTGGCACCGGTGCCATGGCCGGTATGGGTTCAGGTGTAGGCAGCATGGGCACCCACCTGAGCCCAAGCATGAGCCCAATGAGCGCCCAGGCTACGTCCATGAACGCATTGGCACCTTACACCAACATCAATTCCATGAGCCCTATCTATGGACAGAGCAACATCAACCGATCCAGGGATCCTAAGACATACAGGAGGAGTTACACCCATGCCAAGCCGCCCTACTCCTACATCTCGCTTATCACTATGGCTATCCAGCAATCACCCAACAAGATGCTGACCTTGAGCGAGATCTACCAGTGGATCATGGACCTGTTCCCTTTCTATAGGCAGAACCAGCAGCGCTGGCAGAACTCTATCCGCCATTCCTTGTCCTTTAATGACTGTTTCCTCAAGGTGCCCAGGTCTCCAGACAAGCCTGGCAAGGGCTCTTTTTGGACTCTCCACCCAGACTCTGGGAACATGTTCGAGAATGGATGCTACCTGAGGCGTCAGAAACGCTTCAAGTGCGATAAGAAGCACAGCCCCAGAGATGGTGGAGGCAAGAAGCTTTCTGAAGGTGGGTCTAGTGTGGGTTCTGCCGCTAACAGTAGTTCGGAAAGCTCTGGGGGAAACGAATCTCCTCATTCCAGCTCCTCACCATGTCATGAGCAGAAGAGGGCTTTGGTGGACCTGAAATCCAGCCAAGGCTTGAGCCCTGACCACAACCCTTCTCCAGTGTCCCAAGCCCAACACTTGCTGTCTCAACACCATTCAGTTTTGTCCCATGATGCCCAGTCCCACCTCAAACCGGAACATCATTATTCCTTCAACCACCCTTTCTCCATTAACAACCTCATGTCCTCAGAACAGCAACACCATCATCACCACCATCATCATAGCCACCACCACCATAAAATGGACTTGAAAGCCTACGAACAGGTTATGCATTACTCTGGCTATGGCTCTCCGATGGCAGGTAGCCTAGCCATGAGCAGTGTAACGAACAAAGCTGCATTAGAGTCCTCGCCTATTTCAAGTGACACTTCTTACTATCAAGGTGTGTATTCCAGACCAATAATGAACTCTTCCTAATTCTAGACAACTTAAAGGACTTTGATTGACTCTATACATTTATGTAAAACATTAGTCTGTGTTTTAATCCCCCCCCCTTCCTATCCCTAAACTTGAGGTGTACAGTTTTTTCCTCTCCCCTTAGCTGTCAACTATCTTCCACTCTGTTTCAATTTTTTTTGTGTTTTGTTATGTTGCAGGGATTTTTTTTTTTTTGTGAATGTGTTGGATCCTTTTTAATTTTGTGTGAAACTTGTAGTTTCTACCGAGGACCAAAAGTATGTCATATACATGGTGTAAAAAAAAAGATGCGAAAATATTGTAATTGACAACAAAAGTTAATTTTTTTAAGTAAAATGTTTGCAAAAGGCTTAATTTATGGTTCTGTATACTTTATTTATGACTATGTATTCTGGCCTGTCCCAGCCAGAGTTTAACAATCTCTATTAAAATTGTATTGCCATGTACATTTGGATTTTTTATGTTTTATTTATGCCATATGATATACAATAATCAAACGAAATCATTACAACGTATATACTTATAAAGAAAGGAAAAAAAGGTTTAAAATGTTAAATCAGACCTTACAAAGTTCACAGGGATTATTTACTAAAGAGGTCGAGACCGTTCGCATAGCAAAGTGAATGATCATTGAGCTTAATAAATAGAATAGATGTGTGTTCTTGTTTGATATTTAATCGTGGGTAAGAGAAATAAATAAAAACAGGATTTTTTCCTACACATTATTATATAACTGAAGATAACATAGACTCGCATTTACTAAGATCAGTGAATGCTCACTTTGCTCTCGCCTCTACTTTAGTAAATGGACTCCAGTGAGAACTTGCTCTCAGTTCAGACATTCCTCCTCTACTTTTCACAGGTCTGTGATATTTCTGCTGCTCTGGATCACAGACTGAATCCTGTGTTTTGCTGTATGGGATTGAAGAAAACTAATCTGACCGGTGCAATAAGGTGATAAGGGGTCCAGCACCTGCACAGTCACCTGACCGGTGGAGGTCACAATCCAGGCAGCTGTGGAGTCAGCAGTCTTGTAGGCGCCAGGTTAAAAAAGGGCACTTTTGTGGTGTAGGAGGACTACTTCCCATAAATGACATGCAAAAAGACTGCAACTGAGCAAAACAATATCGCAACAACATACCGGGCAGCAGGAAAAAAGAAATGGTGCAGCAAAGGGAACATAATACAACGGATTTCTCCTTATTTAGAGCACTTTATGACAACTCTTGACCATTTTTGTGTAGCCCATGCAAAACGTCGATTTTTTTTTGCTCTGTAATCATTTTACAGCCCATAATTTCCCGAATTTTATTAAACTTTTCACATAAAATGTTGCTCTTCTAATATATATATATATATATATATATATATATATATATATATATATATATATATATATATATATATATATATATATATATATATATATATATATATAGTATATCCTCTTTAGTTCCCTATTTTAGGCTAATTGTAAGATAAATTAGGAAGTTATAGCATTATAGTAATATAACATTGGTATGCTTCATACAATAGGTTATTGTGAGGGTAGTGTAAATATGTAACAATTATGTCACCTCTCTGTTGTAGATGTAACAATTATTCTTTTTCTTTCTTTCTTTCTTTCTTTCTTTCTTTCTTTCTTTCTTTCTTTCTTTCTTTCTTTCTTTCTTTCTTTCTTTCTTTCTTTCTTTCTCTTAAAAAAACTTAAAAATGTTTGCTGGTGCAGTTAGTATTCATCCAAGAGGTTTTATTATGTATTTTTATTAATCTTTATCAGTTGTAGGGCACTGGGACCTAGAATCGCCAACCAATGCTGCAAACACATGATTAGCAAAAACTTGAAACCCAAGCAAATTGCCCCTTCTTGCAACCTGCTCTAATAATTTATATATATATATATATATATATATATATATATATATATATATATATATATATATACACACACACACAATTTTTGTAAATGTTGCCTCATTCATTGCACAAGGAGAATGTATTCTATAATGTTTTAATATTTAATATTATCTCTCTTTCTCTCTCATATATGGTCATATATATGAGCTTAGGCTGGCCATGCATTATACAATTTTCCTTTAGATTTCCAAAACCATATCAGGTCAAACCTAAACAATTTCAGTTTTTATGTAATCAGGCAGGCCCTTGCTTTCCATAGTTGAAGGTAAATCTAAAGGAAATTGAACAAGAAAATTGTATATTGTATGGGCCAGTTTTAAACGGCATATTTATAATGCGTTCTCTATTTCCTTCTCTATATGAATTTAAAATGCACCCGTATTTTATATATATATATATATATATATATATATATATATATATATATATATATAACAATTCTGTAAATAATCCTTACAATCTATATATATATATATATATATATATATATATATATATATATATATATATATATATATATATATATATATATATATAGATAGATATAGCTTTATCTATATATGATATAGATATAGCTATATCTATATATATAGATACAGATATCTCTCTCTCTCTCTCTAGATATCTATCTATCTATCTATCTATCTATCTATCTATCTATCTATCTATCTATCTATCTATCTATATCTATATATAGATACGTATAGCTATATCTATATAGCTCTCTCTATGTCTATAGAGAGAGATATCTATCTATAGATATATATCTATCTATAGATATAGATAGATATAACCATTATTTCCCTATTAATTAAAACAAATCAGTATTATCTTAAAAAGTCCCTATAAGCTTTTAGTAACCAGATCCTACAGTTCTCCTCCAAGCCCTAAGCCTGTAGTTTGGATAGGCTTGTTCCAGTTTGCTGAGCCCGATGGACTGTGACTGCAAACTAAAAACAATGGTAATTAGACGAGGAACACGTGGGTGACAAGCAATGTCAGCTCCCTTGCTCCTGCTGTCCCCCTCTAATAACCGAAATATGAATGACAGTCCCGGCTGCTGTGTTTCCCACGAGCTCCGGGGCTGTGATAGATTGCAGACAGAAAATAAGAACGTTTAAATCCTGCTCAGGAATCCACATTGTGTATGGGGGGAGTGAGGCAGAGAGCGGTGGCCAGTCTGCAGGGACACACACGTTGAGAAGTCAGCATGAAATGTGTTTCATTAGCACATAAAAGCCTCCCGTGGAGAAGAAGAATAGGGCTAGGAATGGGCCTGATTTGGGAACAATGCTCTTTGAATGTGATGCTATAACCTGCTATGTTCCTATCACTCGGCCATTGTTTAACTGGTCGTTTTAAACTACTTAGTGTCTCGCACTCCACTGATCCTGGCAGATAACATGGAGTTGTGTTCCCCCCCAAAGACACAGAAAAGCATGTCAGTGCCATGTCAGCCTTGTAACTGGCAGTCCTGTGCCTCTCTGCTTTGCTCCTCTGCTGAGTGCCACCCATGGCTCCTGGGTCTCTGTTTTGTACTGGGTGGTGGAAGGGGGCTCCTACAACTACTACATGGTTTTTTTCCCCCCCAAACGCTTGCTGGTTTAAGCATCCGTGATCTGTGAGTAAACAGTGACAGTAAACAAAAAATTCCACATCCAAATTCCAGGAGGGTAAACTTTCAAGCAACACGTCACAATAGCAAATTTACACAGATATATTTTTTTTTCCTTTGCTGCAGTTTTTCTTGACTCATTAGGTTTAAGAGAGTTTTATAATGCTGATCAATATCTTGGTAAAATATTCATCTTTTTTTTCTGAAGTAGTAGGAATCTTTGCTTTGTGCTAAAGTCAACAGAGGCAGCCAAAGCTCAAATAAAGGCAGAGACAGCAGAGCTGCTGGCAGCTGAAGGTCTGTTCTTGTGGACTTGTCACCATCGACCAGACAGAGGCAGGTAGGGGGGATTTGCTTGACATTCAAGACCCTGGCTGCTTGTGTTTTCCACCCTAGATCCAGACTATGCATAAGATAAGGTGATGCCCCTCTGGCCAGACAAGAGGCTTCTAAAGACAATTGTATCTAGCTGTCAACAGGTAAAGCCAAGGCAGATAAAAGTTTTCATTTTCTTTGTAGTAGTGCTTAGAGGATATTGTTTGAGAATTGATGCTGCTTTTGAATTTAAAAAAAAAGTTGCAGACGTTTGCGCTAAATTATTATTTTTATTATTATTATTATCTTTATTATTATTATTTTTATTTTATAGCTTTTTTTTTAATTTTAATTTGTAATTTATTTATTATTATTACCATTTAGGTTTCATTTAAAACATCCTTTGTACTCCAGCCTGTGCTCATTTCACATTCTGGGAAATTCAAAAATAATTTCCCCATTACCTTGGTTGAGTTTTTGAAATACAAAAAGGCTAGGGTAAAAATAATTAAGATAATAATTACTCCCTAAGGGTTGAAAATTAATGCAGGATAAATGTAATTATATACAGTTTGAGAAAAGCATGAATTTGTCCCTAGCAAAGAATGCAGAATGTCTACTCAGTATGTGGAAATACTATCAACTATGTCCCCTAAAATGTAAACATGTAGGGTGCAAGTAATGATATACACTTTGAGGAAAAACTGAATTGGTCCCTAGCTAAGTACGCAAAATGTCTACTTAGTCTCCTAATATTTGAAATGTGGAAATACTATCAACTATGTCCCCTAAAATGTGAACATGTAGAGTGCAAGTCATTTTATACACTTTGAGGAAAGACTGAATTGGTCCCTAGTTAAGTATGCAAAATTTCTACTCAGTCCCCTAAAATTTGCTTGCAGGGTGCTTTGAGCAGTGGCTGCATTGATCCCTTACTAAGTATGTTAAATACTATCTACTCAGTCCCCTAACATTTGAAATGTGGAAATACTATCAACTATGTCCCCTAAAATGTGAACATGTATGTAGGGTGCAAGTAATTATATACACTTTGAGGAAAGACTGAATTGGTTCCTAGCTAAGTATGCAAAATATCTACCGAGTCCCCTAAAATGTGAATATGTATGTAAGGTGCAAGCAAATATAAATACGCTTTGAGGAATGGCTGCATTGGTGCCTTGCTAAGTATGTTAAATACTATCTAGTCAGTCCCCTAAAATTTCAAAATGTATGCAGGGTGCAAGTAAATATACATACACTTTGAGGAACGACAGCATTGGTCCATTGCTAAGTATGGTAAATACTGTCTACTTAGCCCCCTAAAAATCAGTGGTTGTAAATATATAGGAGCAATGTATAACCAGAAATTAATTTTGAATCCACTTTTTTGCTCCATATGTACTGTACTGCATATCATTATTACTAGAAGAATACACCCTTGCCTAGATATATTAATATATATATATATATATATATATATATATATATATATATATATATATATAAAATCTGGAAATGAATTTGGATTACCTTAAAAGAAAATATGAATTATTAATTATGATATATTTTAATATATTAACTGTCTCGTGAGGTGCTAGTATTACATTTATAATAGGTTAATAATCAGAGGTACATCGCTGACCAATTCTCCCAAAACTTTTTTTACGGTATCCTTATATTTTTTTTTTTCAATGGAAGGAAATAATTAAAAAAAAGTTAGAGAACCATATTAAGATACGCATTCCATACATAGGTATCAATTATATATGCACATACACATGCATAAACAAGGCACCTGGATATGTAAGTGTGTGTACATTTTTTTTTCTAGTTCTTACATATCTATCTGAACAAATGTTTTTTTTTTTTAAATATAAATTATAAAAAGTATATATTTTTTTGTTATATTACTAGATTGCATTTGAATTCTTTATACTGTAAGTATATAGGATATACATACATATATATATATATGTATATGCTCATGGTATCCTCTTGTGGTGAATGTATAATTAAACATTGAATTATCTTTTTCCCTTTGGAATTGTGCCTGTCCCTTCCCCTGACTGCAGTGTGACAAGTTATATTTCCAGTACAAGATAGAATTTGTCCAGGACACACAGAAAGGCTAATCGTTTATAAATAATTAATATCTTCCCATTTCACTAGTAATGCGGGTCTTTGGATTTGTCAATTACTTGTCGTTAAATGAGTGTATGCCCACGTACTTCATTTCCAATCCTTTGATGGAGGAGTAACCCCAGTAGAGCCCACTCCAGACTGCCTGAGATGGCAATGGCCTTTTCATAAGTCAGGTTCAGACTGGGCGCTTAATGCAATGCTGCTTGTGAAAGGAAAACAGGCCTATGTGTGGTGTGATCTTTAAAATGAACACTTTAAATTTCTGATCTATCTTCTTTCAGTTGCTTAATGAGAAATATTGCATTGCTTTTTAATCTTAGAGGCTGATTTATCAGATTGGCTCTACAATACCCAATTTTTTTTTATGTGGGTCAGTTGCAGAGTTTTGTCTAGCATTTCAAAAACATTATATATTAAGTCCCTTTTGCAATTGACCTTTCCAATGTGAACGCGTGGAACATATCATTAAGGCCGATATATTAAAGGATTTGAGAATGTTCAAACGATAAAATGTGTGATTCACTTCAATTATCCAATCATGTAAAAAGAAAATCCCTGTTTACTTATTTAATCTGATTGTGATTGGGTAACAGAAGTGAACATTCTCACATTCTGATATTCTTTGGAAAATCAGCTTGTATCACAGTATCATAAAAATGTGCCTTTAGTGTTTGGAAATAATATAGTATTAATTTTAAAGGCAGGCAAAACTTATGGATATTTACATAATCTGCCCATCTGTGTCCATAGGAGATCATGACCATAAGAAATCATTTTTTATAGCCAATAACTTTAATATTTTTAACTTTGATAGAGGCACAAAAATATTTTCTGGACAAAGTAAAAAAGAGTAACATTAAAATGAACCTGTTATAATAGGAATATATAAGCTGCCATAATATAATGTTTTTAAAGGTCCAAGCTCTAGCTTTATCAGATAGTTGTACTGTTTTACTAAAGGAGTACAGAATGCTCATTTATGAAAATAAACATTCCTAGTGTTTAGTGAATAAGGTTATACTATTCCCAGGAGTGGATTTATAAGGGGCAAAATGGGCAATTGCCCCGGGCCCCTCCTGACAGAAGGGACCCCCTCTATACAAAATTGTTATAAAAAAATATAAAAAAAATTATATATAAAATTGGAAAAAAAGAAATAATAACAAAATATATCAAAAACCCCGTATTTTCTTTTATTAAATGTATATTGGGAAGTAATATTTTGCTGGCCATCATCTGTAAAACTCTGGACTGGTATGTTGTGTCGTTTTTCAAAAATGAATTTTGGTGGCTCAAGCAAGCCACACATAGAGAACCATGACTGCATGTGTGTTGGCATGGGTGACCACAGAATGATGTTGTGTCATGCATTTTAAAAATGTATCACTGTCATTGAGAATGTAAACCAATTCTGTTTATAAGGGGTTCCAGGAACCCGAAGTGCCCTGTGCCCCCCAAGGTCCAAATCTGGCTCTGACTATGCTCACTTTGGACACCCGAGCATGTGCAAAGAATATATATATATATTAAAAAAAGAAGATTTTTGCCTTGGACATGATTGGTTTATTTAATTGAATGCCATTTTCCATTCTCCAAAAGTAAAAATTCTTTACTCCTTTAGTAAGTCAACCTCAGTGAGTCGGAGCAAGTATGCGGCCAGGGAAGTGTCAAAGGCCTACTACGTGTTCCAGGTCAGCAACTCACAGATGTTGATCTACTAAATAAGTGAAGAGATTTCATTTCAAAAGTCCAATCGTGTGCAGGCAAAACTTCTTTTAATGTAACATTCCTTGTATATGATTAGGTATTTAAAGTGAACATAGCTTCTCCTTATTCTCTATTCCTTCAGTAAATGAACCCTTCCAGCTAATGAATGATAGTCCTGCACCCACACCTGCAAACCAAGTCTGGAAAGGAATCTATTTCTATGCTTACAATTTCCTTTGAATAACCAATAGAACAGATTTGGGCTTCAGCCCAAAGAAAGGAATAATAGCGTTGCATGTGGCCAAAAACTGTCTCCGTCCTTTTTTTTTTCTTTGCTTAAACGATTTGTACGCAGTAAAGGGAATGATCCCTTTACTACAGTGAAAAGGGAAATCTCATTAGTCAGTTGCAGGGCAATCTCTGCAACCAACGCCAAAGAGTATTGTTGAACCTGAAAGTTTCTAATAACTCATTGGATGACACACAAAAAAAATGCATGTATTCTTTTGATCTGTTCAATCATATTGTTAATGAAATATACCCCAAAAGCCAGCCATAGATGGTTCTAATTATCAATGGGCGGCTGACTGTACCCAAGTCAATCCATTGATCAACTGGGGTACAACCAGCATGTTGGATTTTTACATCTGATATTTACAGCGGCTATAGCGCCTCGCAATAATGTGTTGTCCAGGCAGGGACTGCTCCCTGTGCCCCCCCCGCTGGGAGAACACAATGGCTCCATGGGAGAGATTCACTCATCAACATTGACTGTGTTGATGAGGGAATCAAAGGATTTCCTTTCCAGCAACCCGTGGTTGCAGGAAAGAAAATCGCATAATTTATGGCTTGCCTAAGGCTGACATTACAATCAGATTGTACCATTTCCTTTAGATCTGCTGTCAACTATATAGTGCAAGGGTCTACCTGATTTGATACTAATTTAATAGACTGTTTAAGTTTGTACTGATATTACACAGGTGTGTAGATCTTAGGCTTCATTCACATAGCCGTAAAAAATTGACTGATGTTATTACACATGTAAAATGATCAGTAAAATACTTGCGTGTAGATGCGTTAAAATGCGTAGAGACGCGAATGCATACATAATGATCATTTTTTTTTTTTTTTTTTGAGACTTAATTTTCATGCTTAGAAATGCATAAACTTGCGTTTATACGTGTATGAGTGTAAAGCGCAAGTTCTTGGACACAGATTTTGGAGCCTGTGTTATGGGTCTGAATGCAGTGCATGATTACGCACCTGTGGGAATGGCTCCAATGGAAACAGGTGTAACAGCACTGCCACCTTCTCAAGCCATAGCTCCAGACCCAGTGCTCAGGCTATGAGACTTCCGATGCCTCCACAAAACACAATCCACTGGAGTAAAAGTTGGCACCCGAGTTGGTCAACAAAATGCGGTCTTCCTTTATTACATCACATGAATACAGGTGTAAAACACCCGATGCGTTTCGGCCGTTGGGGCTTAATCATGGCTGATATAAGGAGTGTCAAAAACATTTAAATAGTCTATTGATGATCACATGATCAGTTGGGTCACATGAATATAAAAACAACAAAGAATAAAACTTTACAAAGTAAAAACAAAGCAAAATAGAATGTAGCAAAGTGCAGAAACCTTATCCAAAACGTATATCTAAAAAAACTCCCTATGTGTGAATGACTGTGTTGAAAACAATGCAGCTGCGTTCAGATCTGTAATTAAAAAAAACACATGTGTATGTGTTTTGTTTTTTTTTACAGCCATGTGAATGAAGCCTAAAAGAGATTATACGGAGATTGGACTGTATAATGAATGGCCATCTTAAAGGGGTTGTAAACCCTCGTGTTTTTTCACCTTAATGCATCCTATGCATTAGGGTGAAAAAACACCTGGCAGTGACTGGTCCCCCAACCCCCCCCCCCCATTTTACTTACCTGAGCCCTGGAATTTCCCACGGTAGAGACACGCTCTTCTTCTGCCCAGAGTTCTCAGCTCTTGATTGGATAGATTGACAGCAGCGCAGCCATTGGCTCCCGCTACTGTCAATCAAATCCAATGAGGCGGTGTGGGGCAGGGCCATGTCTGGCATTCTGCGTCTACGGACGCAAATGCTGGACTCAGGAGCACGCCCGCAAGGTAACCCCCCGGGAAAGCGCTTCTCCTAGGGGGTTATACGATGTGGGGAGGAGCTACCAGTGCCGCCAGGGGATCCCAGAAGAGGATAATCGGGGCCACTCTGTGCAAAATGAACTGCACAGTGGAGTTAAGTATAATATGTTTGTCATTTTAAAAAAAAAAAAACTTGAAGCTTTACAATCACTTTAAAGCGGAACTTTACCCAAAACAACTTAATAAAAAATAATATCCTTGAACAAGTTATATTCCACATTAATACTTATGCTACCAAAATTAGTAAGTGCTGTAAATTGCCTTCAGCATTGCTCCTGCTTCCTCTTGCTGGAGGCTGCCATTTAGTTGAAGTCCAGAGCCCATGAGCAGCAGGAAATCTTTAGGCTGTCATCAGATCAGCCTCTACAAATTCGTCACAGTGCCAAAAAATAGAGAGCAACTAAGCAAGTGCAGAGCAGAGTGAGACAGTGAATTACAAGATTTTAAACAGTTTAGGCACTTATTTTTATTGTTTTACATAGCTATACCTGTAAAAAGGGCCAGCCTTAAAGTGGTTGTAAAGTCAGAAGGTTTTTTTTTATCTCAATGCTTTCTTTGCATTAAGATAAAAAAACCTTCTGTGTGCAGCAGCCCCCCTTATCCCCCCTAATACTTACCTGAGCCCATCTCGATCCAGCGATGTTGCAGGAGTGTCTTGGCTACCTGGGACTCTCCCTTCTCATTGGCAGCGCAGCCCCATTGGCTCCCAATGCTGTCAATCAAAGCCAATGAGGAGAGATAGGGGGTGGTTCCGTGTCTGAATGGACACACAGAGCTGCGGCTCTGTGTGTCCATTCAGATACACAGAGCTGCGGCTCGGCTCGGGTGCCCCCATAGCAAGCCACTTGCTGTGGGGGCACTCGGCAGGGGGGAGGGGCAAGAAGCGCCAGTGAGGGACCCCAGAAGAGGAGGATCTGGGCTGCTCTGTGCAAAACCATTACACAGAGCAGGGGCGGCCCGTCCATTAAGGGCGCCGCCTCCCCTTTACAACGCCGCCTCCCCTATCCATGCATCTGGCCCCTTTTAGGAGTGCATGGAATCCAATGCAGGAGGTGTTTTTTTGAAGCACGTGATTAGAGCTAGAGGCTCTAATAGGCTTCAAAATAGGGTGGGCTCAGGGCGCAAAGCATTGCGCTACTAGCCCACCCAGGTGTATTACCACAGCGAATGAATATTCACTATTGAAACACTGATCCTCCTCCCAGCCAATCAGGAAGCGGGTTTTGAAACCTGTCACCCAATAGGCTAAAAGGACAGGCAATCCTATTGGACGCCTAGGAAGAGGGGAGGAGCTACACGCTGGAAGCCACCATGGAGGAGAGGACACGGAGCTGCTGCACGCTACCCACTGTCCGCCACCTACTAACCGCCTAGGGGTAGGCCTATGGGGACTATGGGGTAAGTGCCAGACTGACCGGCAAACAGTTGGGGGGGGGGGAGATGCCCCCAGCCGCTCAGTGCCCCCCCAAAATAAAACACCAGCCATCACTGCAGGTAAGTATAACATGTTTGTTATTTTTAAAGAAAAAAACTGAGACTTTGGTATCACTGTCATTTTCTGACTAAAGTTCCACTTTAAAGCTGACCACACAAGTTACAATCTAATTGTATAGTCACAAACGGTCCTGTATCATGCGTAGACATTTTGCCACCCAGGCGGCAAAATGATCACATGTATTTATTCATCTTATTAAAAAGAATGAAAAAAAGATTCTGAAAAGAATAAGAAAGAAATAAAAAGAAAAGAATTTAGAATATAATGTAAATGGTTGGCTATGTTCGTTTTGTTTTTTTTTAATGACCTGACTTTCTTCAAAATTGTTAATCTGCTGTCAAGTTGAAAAAGTAAAAATATAAAAAAAATTTTAAAAAAGGGATTCTGAAAAGAATATGAAAGACATAAAAAGAAAAATATTTAGAATATAATGTAAATGGTTGGCTATATTAGTTTTTTTTTTTAATGACCTGACTTTCTTCAAAATTGTTAATTTGCTGTCAATTTAAAAAATATTTTAAAAAATATAAAAAAAAAGAATTAAAAAAAAAAAGATTCTGAAAAGAATAAGAAAGAAATAAAAAGAAAGGAATTTAGAATATAATGTAAATGGTTGGCTACGTTCGTTTTTTTTTTTTTTTAATGACCTGACTTTCTTCAAAATTGTAAATTTGCTGACAATTTGAAATAGTACAAATATAAAAATCAGCCCATGAGTGATCACTTTTAGATCCGATGCCACTTTAACCCATATTCTATGTTCTCTTTCAGTGGCCAATCAGATTCCAGGGAAATGTATTAATTTTTCATTTTTTTTAGAAATGAATTACTTTTTCAGTAAATCAGATCATTAACATTCTGACTACACCAGGTTAGCAAGAAATGGTTTTGTAATAAAGTGCACCTGTCACAAAATGCCAAACTGAAAGTTAACCCGTTGTGGGTCATTCAATGAAATGGCTGCATTCCATGTTGCAGTGGTGATAAGTACACTTTACACCCCCCCTATAGAATTTCATATATGTGACATTGTACGCTGTGCTAAAGCCTTAGTGTCCATGTCACCAGCATTGCTTTCATACAGTATTGGTAACGTGTAATCCCCCAGATCACTTTCAAAGCCCCCCTTTATGTCTTTAGAGCGGCCTTTAATTGATTATGCTAAAAATGTGATTTTTTTGTTATCCAAATAATACCTTCAAAAGCTGAACTCATTTTGATTCATCTAATTCACAGAGGATTTGCACATACAGATCATTCGCAGCTCCTTTACATCTGAGAAAAAGGGTTGTGCCCTTCAAGGCTCCCTATATCCAAAAACTGGATTGCAATGGGCAAGGTTACACTTATCAATCAAAGGCGAGAAGGCACTTCTCATTTGGAGGAAAGAAATCAGACGGATCTCTCACAAAAAAAAAAGGTTTAAAATGTCATCTGAGCCCCCGAAATGCCTTTGGTTAAGTCTCCACTACATCACAGGCAAGAGCTATTCGGGTCGTCATGGCAACAGGAGCAGCTATGGGCCGCGCTACAGCTTGTTGATCCTTCTCACTTTTGTAACTTGATTTAATTACATCTCTTTCCAGTCACTAAGTTTGCATATAACTGCAAATAGAACCAAGGAAACTTTCTTGTGAAATGGTTACGTGTCAAGCGGATAATGATCCCTGCTTGACGTATTTTCCTTTGCATCGTGTAATATTTTAGGATATTTTAGCTAGAAAAAGAAACACTTCCCTCTCTGCCCCCCATTTTTCTTTCTAATTTTCTAACTGAATTCCATTTTTTTTGCCTTGAAAGTGTTTCTAAACCCAAAAGGAAAAAGTTTATACACTGCAGCTTACCGATCCTTATGTGGTGGCTGCGTTCGTTTTTAGTTTTTAGGCTTTTTTTTTTTTCACCTGTTAATCCTTTTTTTAAATCTGTTATTATTTTTAACTTCCCTTAACCACTTGCTCTACTAAAGATTTACCCCCCTTCATGACCGGGCCATTGTTAGCGATACGGCACTGCATTACTGCGTTAGAATTGTTGTGTGACGCTGTACCCAAATAAAATTGATGTCCCACAAATTAAGCTTTCTTTTGGTGGTATTTTATCACCTCTGTGGTTTTTATTTTTTGAGGTATAAATAAAAAAAGATCGTCAATTTAAAAAAAAAAAAAAAAAAAAATTAATATATATATATATATATATATATATATATATATATATATATATATATATATATATATATATATATATATAGTTACATATAGTTACATAATAGGTGAGTTCAAAAAAAGACACAAGTCCATCAAGTCCATCCTATGTGTGTGATTATACAGTTGCGCTCATAAGTTTACATACCCTGGCAGAATTTATGATTTCTTGGCCATTTTTCAGAGAAAATGAACGATAACACAAAAACATTTCTTTCACTCATGGTTAGTGTTTGGCTGAAGCCATTTATTATCAATCAACTGTATTTACTCTTTTTAAATCATAATGGCAACAGAAACTAGCCAAATGACCCTGATCAAAAGTTTACATACCCCAGTTCTTAATATCCTATATTGCCCCTTTTAACATCAATGACATCTTGAAGTCTTCTGTGGTATTTGTGGATAAGGCTCTTTATCTTCTCAAATGGCAAAGCTGCCCATTCCTCTTGGCAAAAAGAATCCAGTTCCTGTAAATTCTTGGGCTGTCATGCATGAACTGCACATTTGAGATCTCTCAACAGTGTCTCAAGGACTTTGAGGTCAGGAGACTCAGATGACCACTCCAAAACCTTCACTTTATTCTGCTGTAGCCAATGACAGGTCGACTTGGCCTTGTGTTTTGGATCATTGCCGTGTTGGAATGTCCAAGTATGTCCCATGCGCAGCTTCCTGGCTGATGAATGCAAATGTTCCTCCAGTATTTTTTAATAACATATTGCATTCATCTTGTCATCAATTTTGACCAAATTTCCTGTGCCTTTGTAGCTCATACAACCCCAAAACATCAGTGATCCACCTCCCTGTTTCACAGTAAGAATAGTGTTGTCAGAAACCATGAACCAGACCGAAACAGAAGTACAGTAAAATCACACTTGCTTATTAATAAAAATAAAAAGGTAAATAGAGTAAGCGTAATCAAAGCATAGCCAGAGTCCAGTAACCGGATCGGGTTGTCAGCCAAGCCAGAGTTCAGTAACCAGATCGGGTAATCAGCCAAGCCAGAGTTCTGTAACCAGATTGGGTGATCAGCCAGGCCATAAGTCAGGGATCCAAGTAGAGGAACAGCAGGCAGGATAAGGAGCCAACAGGGATGTCAGCAAAGCCAGTCTTTAAACAGGAACGCAGGAGACGGTTTCTTGTGATGTGACCAAGGTGAAGGCAGAGATCAGCAGTGAGCTGGACGGCTTTAAGTAGGCAAGACTGACGAGCAGAATCAAAAACAGCTGGGTAACTGTGGAGACAGATGGGAGCTGGCAATTAGCCGACAGCTGAGCGGCCAGCTCAGAGAAGGAAGGGCTGAGCCCAGCCCTGACAGTACCCCCTCCTCAACCACCCCTCCCCCTCAGAGGACCACCGGGGTTGAGGGGAAAACTGTATGCACCTACGGAACCTACGGGAGTCAACCATGGATTGTACTTCATACTCCTCAAGGTTCTCAACCTGTATAGGGTGAGGACGTGGCACTGAGGTGGTAAAGCTGTTGCAGACCAAAGGTTTCTATAAAGGAGACATGAAACACATTTGAGATGCGCATATTAGAAAGAAGGTCCAATGCGTAAGCCACTGGGTTAATCCTGCGAAGGATACGGAAAGGCCCAATAAGTAATGAATCAAAAAGCTCCGGATGGCCGCACTGCCGTGAAAAAAAAAGCACCTTTATTCCATTAAAATGTTGCAGATCACATCAAAAAAGTGGATACATAGGACACAAACAGCTAACGCGTTTCACATCAGTAGATGCTTACTCATAGCTATGTATCCACTTTTTTGATGTGATCTGCAACATTTTGATGGAATAAAGGTGCTTTTTTTCATGGCAGTGCGGCCATCCGGAGCTTTTGATTCATTACCTATCTATCGTGCAGAGCCAACACCTGTGTGGCTGTGGCAGTATCATCTTACACTCAGTGTTCAGTATCCTGGGAGCGGTTTCTGCTGTTTCTTTGTGTTCACAAATCTGGAAAGGCCCAATAAACCGAGGTGCGAACTTCAGTGAGGGAACATGAAGTCGGAGGTTGCAAGATGACAGCCAGACCCTGTCCCCAACCTAGTAGGAAGGTGCAGGGAGGCGTCTACGGTCAGCATGGAGTCTGTACCTATCATTATAGCAAAGCCTCCTGGACTTGTGCCCAAGTGGAACGAAGACCACGGAGATGCTCCTCTAGCGCAGGAATACTCTGCGGAACAAACGAGTCAAGCAACATGGAAGGTTGGAAACCATAATTCGCCATAAACGGAGACAATCGGGAAGCAGAATTCAAGGCACTGTTGTGCGCAAACTCTGCCCATGGTAATGGGTCTGACCAGTTGTTGTAATGGTCAGAAATATAGCAACATAGGAATTGCTCCAAGGCCTGATTGGCTTGTTCTGTGGCCCCATTAGACTGCGGGTGATACGCAGAGGAGAAAGCAAGCTGAATTCCCAGCTGTGCACAAAAGGCTCGCCAGAACCGGGACACAAACTGACTACCCCTGTCCGAGACAATCACCTTGGGTAGCCAATGTAAGCAAAAGATTTCCAGAGCAAAAATGGAAGCCAGTTCCTTAGAAGTAGGCAACTTCTTAAGTGGAATACAATGACACATCTTTGAGAACCGGTCAACCACCATAAGGACAACTGTGTTGCCTTGGGAGTTGGGCAATACCACAATGAAATCCATAGACAGGTTGGTCCAGGGCCTCTCCCCGTTAGGTATGGCTTGTAGGAGGCCCACTGGAAGGTGTCGTGGAGTCTTACTCTGAGCACATGGAACAGGCAGTTACGAAGGCAGTTACATCAGCACGTAGACTAGGCCACCAGAATTGTTGGGAAATGGCCCAAACGAGTTGATTCTTACCAGGGTGGCCAGCTGCCTTGGGAGAATGGTAAATCTGGAGCACGGCAGTACGGAGACACTCTGGGACAAAGCAACGGTCACAAGGTTTCTCAGGAGGAGCATCGACCTGAGCAGCAAGAATTTTGTCACCCAAAGGAGAAGTATGACTGGTGCGAACTGTAGCCAGACCACGATCAGGAGGAATCATAGGAACCGGAACCAACTCCAACTTGGAAGTGGAAGAAAATTGTTGTGACAAGGCGTCAGCCCTTACATTCTTAGTACCGGGTAAGACTGAGACCCCATGAGTAAGTCGGAATGACGAAACATGTCGGGGCGTGGCTGTATGGCAACCATCTGTGAGGATTAGTGTTTGAGCTCGTGTTGCTTCCGAGTTTGATGAGGTGGTGTCACGTGCGGATGGGGTGAGTGAGACAGCGAGGAGAGAGATCCAATACACTGCGTCCCGGGTCTGCTGTGACTACAACACACCACTCTGGCTCTGTGACAACTTATCTGAATTCTTGACAAGCTTTTTATAACTGGAAACATGTGAGTGCAATAGTTGGAGATTTTAATATTTTTTATAATAAATTGTTTGCAATATTACACTATTGGAAGCTTTTATCATTTCATGTCCACTGTTGGGAATCTCCCCCCTTACTGAGTGCTGCTGAGAGCCGAAGTCTAATTAAACCCTGGTGGTCTTTAAACAGCTTATGTGCCGAACATGAGAATGCAAGGCATATCTTTCTGGTGAGTGGTTTTCAATAGGGAGTGGATCACGATCACATTTGGTGTGGTGGAAGATATTTTTATATCGTTCTGATTCAAGAAGATTTTTTACTTTACATATGAACTTCATCACTATGCATGGACTTTTAATTTCTGCTTGATTAAGTTTTGGACACTTTGAGACGTGGAGATTGTTTTTGATATTGATTATTAGACACTAAATGGATGTTTTAGTTTTTTAATTTATTGGTTGATTTAGAATTTTGAGTTTCTGTCACGGATTTTCATATGCAGTGCCACTGAAGAATGAGACAATGTAATTGAAACGTGACAAGAAAAGAGCCCATTGCGCCCTTCTGGGAGAGAGGAGTTTAGCCTCAGACAAGAATGTGAGATTCTTATGGTCAGTAAGAATGAGAACCGGCAAAGTGGTACCTTCGAGGAGATGTCTCCATTCTTTCAGGGCTAAAATGATTGCCAACAGCTCTCTGTCACCAATCTCGTAATTGCACTCAGCAGGTGACAATTTCTTGGAAAAGTAGCCACAAGGATGCATAGCACTCTCAGGAGGTAGGACGTTGAGACAGAAGTGCACCAGCATCAGTCTCAAAAGCATCAACCTCAAGGATAAAAGGTAACGTAGGATCAGGATGTGCCAACACAGGAGCAGAAACAAAGGCAGCCTTGAGACTTTCAAAGGCCTTAATGGACTCCGGAGACCAACTCTGTGGGTTACCGTTCTTTCTGGTCATATCGGTCAGGGGCTTACGAATAAACTTCCGATAATAGTTGGCAAAACCCAGGAAATGCTGCAGAGGAAGTAACCACGTGGGTCGAGGCTACTGTAGGACTGCCAAAAGTTTCACTGGGTCCATCTAAAAACCAGCAGTGGAAATGACATAGCCCAGGAATTTAACCTGTTCCTGATGGAACTCACACTTCTCCATTTACAATAGAGATTGTTCTCTCTTAATTTTTGAAGCACACGACAGACATCTGTGTGATGGCTCTCCAGGGACTTGGAAAATATGAGGATATCATCGAGATAAACCACCACAAATAACTGCAACAAATCTCGGACGACATCGTTAATAAATTCCTGGAAAACTGCCGGGGCGTTACAAAGGTCAAAAGGCATTACGAGATACTCATAATGATCTGATCTGGTATTAAAGGCAGTTTTCCACTCATCGCCCTCTTTAATCCTCATGAGATTGTAAACCCCTCTCAGATCAAGCTTAGTGAAAACCATTGCTCCCTTGAGGTGGTCAAATAACTCTGTAATCAACGGGATCAGGTAGGCATGAAATCATGAAACGATTGTGACCCCTATAATCAATACAAGGTCTCAGTTCACTGCTCTTCTTGTTCACAAAGAAGAAACCAGCACCAGCAGGAGATGAGGATTTGCGGATGAAACCCAGAGAAAGTGCGTCTGCAACATACTCCTCCATGGCTTTATCCTCCAAGACTGACAAAGGGTAAACCCGGCCAAGAGGGGGAGTGGCACCAGGTTGAAGGTCAATTGCGCAATCATACGGCCGGTGTGGAGGCAAACTACCTGCTTGACCTTTGTCAAAGACATCGCTAAATTCACGGTACTCCTCTGGCAGGGAGGAGAGTGAAGAGGTACACAGGACCTTGGCTACCTTCCGGAAGCATGTTTCACTGCATTGTGGTGACCAGGAGAGAACCTCAGCACGGAGCCAATCAAAAGAGGGGTTGTGCCTCTGTAACCAAGGATAACCAATAACCAGCGGAAACTTAGGAGAGGAAATCACTTGGAATTGGATTATCTCAAGGTGAAGAGCCCCTACGTCCATGAACAACGGAAGTCACATGGACAGGTTGTAAAGATCTCCCGTCAAGAGCCTCAATGGCAAGTGGAGTGTCATGCAGCTGCAGTGGAATCGAGTGCTTTGATACAAAGGCAGAATCAATGAACAGGCCTGGAGCCTCAGAGTCGATTAGAGCCTGTATCTCGATAGATGACTTAGCCCAAGAAAGGGTGACCGAAACCAGGGGCTTATCCTTCTGGATAACTGGGGACGACACAACACCACCTAGGGTCCTCAAGGTTCGGGTGTTCCCAGGACGGGTAGGACAAGACTTCAAAAAGTGACCTGCCTGGCCACAATTTAGGCACAATCTCTCCCTCCTCCTAAAGGCTCTCTCATCCGCAGAGAGACGCGTGAAGCCCAATTGTATGGGTTCATCTTCACTGATCGACTCGGTACCAGGAGGCATGGGAGGTGAGGGAGGCACGGGTGGGACTGCAAAGCTCAGAGGCAAACGTACAGGAAGATTCCGCAAGCGCTCCTTAAAAGAAAGTCTTTTTCTGAGTCTGGAGTCAATGAGGATGGCAAACGAGATCAAGCTCTCCAGCTCAGTGGGTATATCTCGGGCTACTATCTCATCCTTGATGGAATCCAAAAGACCATGAGAAAAAGCAACCACGAGGGCCTCATTGTTCCAAGCAACCTCTGCTGTCAGAGTATGGAATTCAATGGCGTAGTCTGCAACAGTTCTCGTACTCTGTTTGTTGGACATGAGGCACTTGGCAGCAGAAGTGGAGCGTGCGGGAATGTCAAATACCCTTTTAAAGGAGGCCACAAACTCAGGGTAACTCAAGACAACAGGTTTTTGCGTCTCCCATAGAGGGTTAGCCCAGGCCAAGGCTCTCTCAGAAAACAAAGTTATCACAAACCCTACTTTGCTTTTGACCGTGGGAAATGCCTGGGGCAGCATCTCAAAGTATATCTCAACTTGGTTGAGAAACCCTCTGCATTGAACTGTACTGCCCCCAAATCATTGGGGAAGTGGGGCAGAACCAGACATACCTCTTATAAAGGTAATACTCAAGGTGGGTGCCTGCACAGAGACTGGCGCAGCAGCAGGGATGGCCTGCAACTCAGGTTGTACTGGAGCAGCCACAGTGGGGAATTCCAGTTGAGCCGTGCGACTCAGGAGCGTTTGTAACGCCATGGCAAACTGATCCATGCGGTGATCTTGCTCATCCAATCTGCTCATCCAAAATATTACCAACAAGTGCCTTCGCCTACTGTCAGAAACCATGAACCAGACTGAGACAGAAGTACAGTAAAATCACACTTGTTTATTAATAAAAATAAAAAGGTAAATAGAGTAGTCAAAGCATAGCCAGAGTCCAGTAACCGGATCGGGTAGTCAGCCAAGCCAGAGTTCAGTAACCAGATAGGGTAATCAGCCAAGCCAGAGTTCAGTAACCAGATCGGGTAATCAGCCAGGCCAGAAGTCAGGGATCCAAGTAGAGAAACAGCAAGCAGGATAGGGAGCCAGAAGGGATGTCAGCAAAGCCGTGCACAGGAGCGAACACATATGCGAGTAGCGCCCACATATGAAAACGGTGGTCAAACCACACATGTGAGGTATCGCCGTGACCGGTAGAGCGAGAGCAATAATTCTAGTCCTAGACCTCCTCTGTAACGCAAAACGTGCAACCTGTAGAATTTTTTAAACGTCGCCTATGGAGATTTTTGAGGGTAAAAGTTTGATGCCATTCCACGAGCGGGCGCAATTTTGAAGTGTGACATGTTGGGTATCAGTTTACTTGGCGTAACATTATATTTCACAATGTAAAAAAAAACTGGGCTCACTTTACTGTTGTCTTATTTATTCAAAAAAGTGAATTTTTTCCCAAAAAAGTGCGCTTATAAGACCGCTGCGCAAATACGGTGCAAAAAAAAAGTATTGCAATGACCGCCATTTTATTCTCTAGGGTGTTAAAAAAAAACCCATATATAATGTTTGGGGGTTCTAAGTAATTTTCTTGCAAATAAACCTGTTTTAAACATGTAAACACCTAAAATCCAAAACGAGGCTGGTCCGTAAGTGGTTGAACAGGAACACAGGAGATGGTTTCTTGTGATGTGACCAAGGCGAAGGCAGAGATCAAGTGAGCTTTAAGTAGGCAGGACTGACGAGCAGAATCAACAACAGCTGGTTAACTGTGGAGAAAGATGGAGAGAGATGGGAGCTGGCACTTAGCCGACAGCTGAGCGCCCAGCTCAGAGAAGGAAGGGCTGAGCCCAGCCATGACAGGTGTACCTTTCATCATAGGCCGTGTTAACTCCTCTCCAAATGTAGCATTTAGGGTTGTGGCCAAAAAGCTCAATTTTGGTCCCATCACTCCAAATGACATTGTGCCAGAAGGTTTGAGGCTTGTCTATGTGCTGATTGGCGCATTATAAGCAGGATACTTTGTGGCATTTGCGTAGTAATTGCTTTTTTCTGGAAAGCCATTACTTGAAGAAAGATGGTCTGTCATGCAGCCCATCTTTCTTCAACTGCCTCCTTATTGTGCATCATGAAACAGCCACACCACATGTTTTCTGAGAGTCCTGTATTTCACCTGTTATTTGTGGGGTTTTCTTTGCATCCCGAACAATTTTCCTGGCAGTTGTGGCTGAAATTTTAGTTTATCTACCTGACCGTGGTTTGGTTTCCACAGAACCCCTTCTTGATTAGAGTTTGAACACTGCTGATTGCAATTCTCAATTCCTTGGATATTTTTTTATATCCCTTGCCTGTTTTATACAGTTCAACTACCTTTTCCCGCAGATCCTTTGACAATTCTTTGGCTTTCCCCATGACTCAGAATCCAGAAACATCAGTGCATCACTGGATGAAAGATGCAAGGGTCTGTCAGGAGTCCAGAAACTCATTGACCTTTTATACACACACTAATTACAAGCAAACAGATCACAGGTGAGGATGGTTACCTTTAGTAGCAATTCAAACCCCTTTGTGTCAACTTGTGTTCATGTTATCAGGCCAAAATCACCAGAGTATATAAACTTTTGATCATCATTAATTTGGGCAGTTTCTGTTGTCATTATGATTTAAAAAGAGTAAACACAGTTGACACTAACCATGAGTGAAAGAAATGTTTTTGTGTTATCATTCATATTCTCAGAAAAATGGCCAAGAAATCATAAATTCTGCCAGGGTATGTAAACTTATAAGCACAACTGTATGTCAGTATTACATTGTATACCCCTGTATTTTGCGGTCGTTCAGTATTTTTTACTTTCTGTTATAAAACACATCCAATAAAAAAAAATGTAAAAAAACCTAATTTCTTCATCAATCTAGGCCAATTTGTATTCTGCTACATGTTTTTAATAAACAAAATCCAATAAGCGTATATTTATTGGTTTGTGCCAAAGTTATAGCATCTACAAACTATGAGATATATTTATGGATTTTTTTTATACTAGTAATGGCAGCGATCAGTGACAGCGGGACTGTGATATTGCGGCAGACAAATTAGACACTAACTGATATTTTTGACACTTTTTTGGGGACCAGTAAAATAATTACAGTAATCGGTGCTAAAAATATGCACTGTCACTGTACTAATGACACTGGCAGGGAAGGGGTTAACATCAGGGGCGATCAAAGAGTTAACTGTGTGCCTAGCTAATGTTTTAGTGTAGAGGGGGAGGTGCTTTTACTAGTGGAAGGCATAGATCCGCGCCCCTGCTTTAAAGGAACCCAGGATCTATGCCTTCTGTACTGACTGAATGGCAATCTGCCTTATTTACATAGGCTGATCACCATTCTGCCTGAATTAGCAGATCAGCGGGTGGTGGCAGACCTCAAGTGCATGGGACCCGCTGATCAACTCCCGCTGTGTGGAATCACAGCGGGAGCGAGCCGCCAGCGGCGCACACTTGTGACCGACACCCTGAAGTGCAGGATCATGTATATATATATGATCCTGTGCAGCGTGGCCGCCCTGTAGCAGTAAAACCGATGGACTTGTGTACACACCAGGGCCATCTTTAAGGCAGGACAAAAGGGGCAGCTGCCCTGGGCCCAGTCATTGTTGTGGGGCCCAAAGCAGCTGCCTCATACTTGCCAACTATCCCAGTTTAAATTCCCTTGTCCTTGAAGTTTTAGTCCTGTGCTGCGTGCCGATATCTCCGTGTGAAGTGCTGGTACTAATGCTGCCCAGCTCTGCCCTATTGTTGTGTACAGATGACTCACCTGCAGACCCTGTATTTACATGTAAATAACCGGCATTCATATGTAAATAGCGGCGGCATTCACAAGTAAATAGTTGCGGCTGGCGACATTGATATGTAAATAAAGGCGGCATTCATATGTATATCATGCCCCCCTGCAGTGAGGAGATGATGTGCTGTAACCTCTAGCAACCAATCAGTGAGCAGTATTACTGTACAGTAATCTCTAGCAACCAATTAACGAGCAGAAACCATTTGCTGTGACCTCTAGCAACTAATCAGTGAGCCGTAATGTGTGATGTAACCTCTAGCAACCAGTCAGTAAGCAGTAATTATATACTGTAACCACTGGAAACCAATCGCAATTGCTGCCTGATCTGATACAGTAAACTTATTTTAAGTCTAGCTGCTATTTATTGTATGTCTCAGAGCAGGTGGAGAGTGAAATTGCATGGGGGGGGGGGCCCAAGAAATTTTTTGCCCAGGGTCCAATCAATATTAAAGATGGCCCTGGTACACACACTTGGACAATCCGACAACACACATTTGTTGGTGGAAAATTTGAGAACATGCTAGCCAACATTTGTTGGCGGAAAGTCCGACAACAATTGTCCGATGGAGCATACACATGTCCGATTTTCCACCAACAGCCTGACATCCAACATTTCTCATCGGGAAATCTGATCGTGTGTACGGGGCATAAGACTGGGATGCCATTAAAGTTCATGTGCGTGTAAAGGCAGGCGTCCCAATACTTATGGTAATATAGTTTATATATATATTAAAGAGCTCTGCTTAAAGCGGAACTAAACTCTCTCAATCAACATCAACTGTTTTTAATCCTTATGTTGCTAGCCTTAGTAAAAATAGAGGTATATAATAGTTTTTGTTTTAAACTTTTTTTTACATTTCTTCAGTTGCTCACTGGTTTCCTAGGCCAAAATGATGTCATACATCCATTGAGTCTTCATGAGTATTTTTTATTTCATCTGGAGGAGGGGTTTTCTGAGCTAAGCGCACCCACCTGCTTACATGCCTGAGCTAAGGGCAGATGGATTCCAGGAAGTAAATGCTACATGAATCATCTGCTCTTACTCAAGATAGCTGCAGCTAAAAACTCTCTCTCTCTCTCTCTATATATATATATATATATATATATATATATATATATATATATATAAAAAATATATATATTTTAATATCTCTATGTGTGCTAATAAATTTAAGTAACCTATTTCTTTTGTAATTTGTAATGTGTATGGTGGCAGTGGTCTGATTCTTTTTACTGAAAAGAATAGGCTTTCTGTAGTAATGATTGGTAGCTAGAGATCATAGGGGAGATTTAATAAAACTGGTGCACACAGAATCAGGACCAGCTGTGCATGATAACCAATCAGCTTCTAACCTCAACTTGTTCAATAAAACGTAGAAACTGATTGGCTACTATGCAAAGCTGGGCCGGATTCTGTGTGCTCCAGTGTTAGTAATTACCCACCAATGTGACTTGGGATGCCTAGGCTGGAGGCTGAGACAGCAGTTTATTTTATCCATGACAGTTTTTTTTTTACTGGAAATTATAACTGATTTGGTAATTCTGATATGTGCCCATTTGAGATATGTGAAGCAAGAATTTCAAACCGAACTAAACTGAATCTGAGCACCAGAGACTAAAAACACTATTTAATTAATTTTAATATTAAAATCAAACTCACCCATCCATCCGTGTCTCTCGCTTTATTTTGTTTAGTAATCACTTTGAAAACACCCCCCTAGCATTTCTAGCAATGGCCATCTTGATTAATGGCAGATAAATCATGTAGCATTTACTTCCTGGAATCCACCTGCCCTTAGCTCAGGCATGCAGGCAGAAGGGTGTGCTTAGCTGAGAAAGCCTTGTCTCCAGATGAAACAAAAAAATGCCCATGAAGACTCCTTACATGTATGTCATCATTTTGGCCTAGGCTGGAAACCAGGAAGCAACTGAAGAAATGTAAAATAAAAAAAGTTTACAACAGGTAAATATAATAAACCTTCCCATCTATTTACTAACACTGGCAGCATTAGGATTAAAAAAAGTTCATGATGATTGAGGGAGTTTAGAATAGATGCACTTTCATTTTCTTCAGACACACACGCTCCTTTCCCTGACCCTACCTCTTCTTCTCTCTCTTGTCTTTGGTAAAAAGACCTGATTTATACTTGGCAATTTGGAATCGGCCACAGAATCGGCTCAAGATTCCAAATCGCATGGCAGTCGCTGCATAATGCGCAACACGCATTTAAGTGCCATTTATTCTTAATGGCACCCCAAATGAGTGATTGTTGCACGACAGAAGCAGGCGGTAGTTGCCCCTTTAAAAATTGTGTGAAGCTTGTCTTCCAAAAAGGAGCAGGATCTTCTTGTGGGTGACAAACGCGCAAAGGGCCATTGAAGTGAATGGGCTGCCCTATGGCTGCATTCACACCTGAGCGTAACGTTTTCCCAGCGCTTTTTCATACGTTTTTTATGCGCAAAATTTATACAGCGTTTTTGTGCTTTGGCAGTTTTTTATTATCCTATAGAGAAAACTATTATCTGTTGCATCATTTGTTGCTAGGTATTTCAGCTTTTCCATTAGCTTTTATTTATTTATTTATTATTTTCATTTTTTTTTTCTGTTAGGGTAAGGGGTTAGAGTTAGGGTTAGGTTAGGGTTAGGATTAGAAGTTGGGGTTAGGGTTATTTATTTATTTTTTGTTAGTGTTAGGCTCTTAATGCTATACTACTACTACTACTACTACTACTACTACTACTACTACTAAATGGTTTAATAAATGTAAAACAAATACACAAATAAAATCATAAATGAAAAAATAAATAAATTCAATAAATGAATACTAAGTAATAATAAATAAATAATTAAACCCTAGCCTTAACCCCTAACCCTTAAAAAAATAAAATAATAATAATAATAAATAACTAAACACCCTAACACAAAATAAATACATCAATTATTATTATTATTATTATTATTATTATTATTATTATTAATAATCTTTTTTTTTCAGGTTTGGGTGTTATTATTATTATTAATAATAATAATTAATAATAATGTATTTCATATTTTTTAAGGTTGGGGTTAATTATTATTTATTTATGTATTATTACATATTAGTAATTTATTTTATTTATTTATGATGATTTTTAGTTATTTGTGTATTTATTTTACATTTGTATATTCATATATTATTACTATTTTATTTTTTAATTTTTTTTCCATTTGAGCAGAGAATGTGCACAAAAACGCATAATTCTGCCCGATTCAAGCTACAAGAAAGGCTCCAGAACCTTTTTGAGCTTCAGGCGTTTGGCTTCAGACGACTTGGAGGAGTAATGTGAACCGTCTCCATAGAGAATAATGGATTTTTTTTCTCCTCCAGCGTTTTAAAGCTTTGAGCTTCAAGCTACAAGGCTGAGGTGTTAATGGGACCTATGTGTGACAAGTGGAATCGCATGACAATCGCCCACACAAAATCGCAAGCGGGAACACAAATTCCTGCTACGCAAAGTGTGAACCTCATTCTATCTGATGAGTGATAAGTTAGTTTAGTTCCCGGTTACCACTTAACCACTTGCTGGCCCGCCGCCATCATTATACTGCGGCAAGGTGTCTGGTTCCCGCAAATCGTCGTAGGTGTAAGTCGGCTCGGGAATTCGCTTTTGTGGGTGTGCACACTCCCATTGGCCAGCGGAGGAGCCAATCAGCGGGTCCAGCGGACACATTTTCTGTCAGCTACCTGTGATCGCTCTCTGCAGTGACAGAACGTGGATCTGCCAGTGTAAACAAGGCAAATCTATGTTCTGACAGGGGAGATCACACAGATCCTGCCTTTCTGCTAAGCAGGAAGATGGATCTGTGTATTTCCCCAATCACACAGTCCCCCCACACAGTTAGCCACTTCCCGACCGCCGCACGACTATGTACGTCCTAAGTTTGAACGGGGATATCGTTGTTATGGCAGCAGCTAGCTGCCATAACCCCGGTATCCCCGTTTTCGTGCGGCGGCCGGCTTTCAGATAAAAGTGGTCCCTGCGGCGGATGCGCCGCGAGATCACTTTTATCGGTGGCGGGAGAGGGCCCCCCCCTCGCGCCGCGATCCAGTGCCCTCCGCCACTACTGACGGCTCCGGTAAGCGGCCGCGTCCTGTGCCATGGTGTGTCTGGAGACGAGTGAGGCCAAGATGGCGCTCACTCGTCTCCATGACACTGCTGGGCGGAAGCGACGTCAAAATGTCACTTCCGTCCACACCTCTTAAAGGCATATTTTTTCAAATGTCATTTTTCTAAATGACTTTTTTTTTTTTTTTTTTATTGCATTTTAGTGTAAATATCAGATCTGAGGTCTTTTTGACCCCAGATCTCATATTTAAGAGGTTCTGTCATGCTTTTTTCTATTACAAGGGATGTTTACATTCCTTGTAATAGGAATAAAAGTGACACAATAATAAAAAAAAAATTTTTAAAACCCCCCTGTCCCGACGAGCTCGCGCGCAGAAGCGAACGCATACGCGAGTAGCGCCCGCATATGAAAACGGTGGTCAAACCACACATGTGAGGTATCGCCACGACCGGTAGAGCGAGAGCAATAATTCTAGCCCTAGACCTCCTCTGTAGCACAAAATATGCAACCTGTAGAATTTTTTAAACGTCGCCTATGGAGATTTTTGAGGGTAAAAGTTTGACACCATTCCACGAGCGGGCGCAATTTTCAAGCATGACATGTTGGGTATCAATTTACTTGGCGTAACATTATATTTCACAATATAAAAAAAAATTGGGATAACTTTACTGTTGTTTTATTTTTTTATTCAAAAAAGTGAATCTTTTCCAAAAAAAGTGCGCTTATAAGACCGCTGCGCAAATACGGTGCAAAAAAAAGTATTGCAATGACCGCCATTGTATTCTCTAGGGTGTTAGAAGAAAAACCATATATAATGTTTGGGGGTTCTAAGTAATTTTCTAGCAGAAAAACCTGTTTTAAACATGTAAACACCTAAAATCCAAAACGAGGCTGGTCCGTAAGTGGTTAGAAAACACCTGCAGGGAACATATTTAACCCCTGTGATCGCCCCTGATGTTAACCACTTCCCTGCCAGTGTCATTAGTACAATAACAGTGCATATTTTTAGCACTGATCACTGTAATAATGTCACAAAAGTGTCAAAAATGTCAGGTATCCGATCTGTCCGCCGCAAAATGTCACAGTCCCTAAAAATCACTGATCGCTGCCACTACTAGTAAAAAAACTAAAAAATACCATAAATCTATCCCTTATTTTGTAGACGTGATAACGTTTGTGCAAACCAATCAATATACGCTTATTGGGATTTTTTTAACCAAAAATATGTAGCAGAATACAAATCGGCCTTAACTGATGAATACATGTGTTTTTTTACATTTTTTTTTTGGAAATGTTTTATAGCAGAATGTAAAAAAATCACTGATCGCCGCCATTACTAGTAAAAAACAAAAAAAATATAATAAAAATACCATAAATCTATCCCCTATTTTGTAGATGCGATAACTTTTGAGCAAACCAATCAATATAAGCTTATTGCGATTTTTTTTTTTTTTACCAAAAAAATGGAGAATACATATTGGCCTAAACTGATGAAGAAATTAGTTTTTTAAACTTTTTTTTAGATATTTATTATAGCAAGAAGTAAAAAAATCGTTTTTTTTTTTTTAAATTGCCGCTGTGTATAGTGCAAAAAAAAAAAACGCGGAGGTGACCAAATGCCACCAAAAGAAAGCTTTAATTGCGGAGGAAAAAAATGACATGAATTTTGCTTGGGTACAGCATCTCGCACGACTGCGCAATTGTCAGTTAAAGCGACGCAGTGCCGTATCGCAAAAAATGGGCTGGACGGGAAGTGAGTAAATCCTTCCAGGGCTGAAGTGGTTAAACATTATACATTTTCTTCTACTTTTTTGGTTCCTTAGGACTCCTCGCTGACTTCTTATAATAAATATAGGCATTTTAAAGCTCAAAGCAGATTGTATGTAAAACAGATTTACACATTTACAAACTGAAAATGTGATTTTCTCATGTGTAGGCGTTCCAGTGGCGCCTTTATCACCAGTAATGATAGAAGGGAAGGTTGGTAGGTCACTCGGATCCATTCTGCCAAGGTAGCCGCCCCAGTAAAATCCCCGTTGTGAAACGCTGTCTAGTTAAATGCTTACAAGGCCTGACGCAGTAAGTCTGGTATTAGATGGGATCTTCCCTATACACACCTGTTCCTGCGGTTTTAGCTCAGCGTGTTATGTAAGAGAAGGCGGATAAGGAGAGGAGATTCCCTTGCTGAAATATAGGATTAGGAATATTCCCAAAGAATAGGAGATAAACCAGGCTAGTGTGAACTGTCCTCCCATGCAATAGGCTCAAGCAGAATTACAGCTTGTAAAATAGATCTCCATCAGTATCCTGGGAGACAGAGCTACTTGGGTGTTCCAGCTTCCTAGCACCGCTGATAATTAGTCTTAAAGACCCATCAACACGTGCACTTTTCTGTTTAACCTTTTCACTGCTGGAGAGGAAACCTTATACACCCCCCCCCCCCCTTGCTGCTCAAGGGTGCAAGATTTTATGCAAATTCAATTTCTCCCATTTAAAACAGAGGCTGATTCTGTCCTGAAAGAGCAGTGACTTGAAAATAACTTCTGTTTTGCAGCACTATATGCCTATGCATCAAAATGCATCCGCATGAAAATGCGTGAGGGCTCATTCACACATGTATAAATATATATTTTCTGCATGAAAGAAAGGTTCTCGCTGGCAGATACTGCATAAAATTGGCACTGAACATGTATACATTTTTACACGTTTATGCACATACACACGTAAAATCTGCAGATTTACGCACATAAAATCTGCAGATTTACGCACATAAAATCTGCAGGTTTACACACATAAAATCTGCAAGTTTACGCACATAAAATCTGCAGGTTTACGCACATAAAATCTGCAGGTTTACGCACAAAAAATCTGCAGATTTACGCACATAAAATCTGCAAGTTTACGCACATAAAATCTGCAAGTTTACGCACATAAAATCTGCAGATTTACGCACATAAAATCTGCAAGTTTACACACATAAAATCTGCAGGTTTACGCACATAAAATCTGCAAGTTTATGCACATAAAATCTTCAGATTTACGCACATAAAATCTGCAGGTTTACGCACAAAAAATCTGCAGATTTACGCACATAAAATCTGCAAGTTTACGCACATAAAATCTGCAGATTTACGCACATAAATTCTGCGGGTTTACGCACATAAAATATGCAGGTTTACGCACATAAAATCTGCAGGTTTACGCACATAAAATCTGCAAGTTTACACACATAAAACCTGCAGGTTTACGCACATAAAATCTGCAAGTTTACGCACAAAAAATCTGCAGATTTACGCACATAAAATCTGCAGGTTTACGCACATAAAATCTGCAGGTGTACGCACATAAAATCTGCAAGTTTACACACATAAAATCTGCAGGTTTACGCACATAAAATCTGCAAGTTTATGCACATAAAATCTTCAGATTTACGCACATAAAATCTGCAGGTTTACGCACAAAAAATCTGCAGATTTACGCACATAAAATCTGCAAGTTTACGCACATAAAATCTGCAGATTTACGCACATAAATTCTGCGGGTTTACGCACATAAAATATGCAGGTTTACGCACATAAAATCTGCAGGTTTACGCACATAAAATCTGCAAGTTTACACACATAAAACCTGCAGGTTTACGCACATAAAATCTGCAAGTTTACGCACATAAAATCTGAAAGTTCACGCACATAAAATCTGCAAGTTCACGCACATAAAATCTGCGGGTTTACGCACATAAAATCTGCAGGTTCACGCACATAAAATCTGCAGATTCACGCACATAAAATCTGCAGATTTACGCACATAAAATCTGCAGGTTTACACACATAAAATCTGCAAGTTCACGCACATAAAATCTGCAGATTTACGCACATAAAATCTGCAGGTTTACGCACATAAAATCTGCAAGTTTACGCACATAAAATCTGAAAGTTCACGCACATAAAATCTGCAAGTTCACGCACATAAAATCTGCGGGTTTACGCACATAAAATCTGCAGGTTCATGCACATAAAATCTGCAGATTCACGCACATAAAATCTGCAGATTTACGCACATAAAATCTGCAGATTTAGGCAGGCCATACATGGGTCGAATTTTGAAAGAATTTTCTTTTGAAAATCTTATCTAAGAATTTTTGTTCGTATTTCGCACCATTAGTGGGCTGCAGCAGGCGATTTTCGTGTGGCAATAAAATTTGAGTAATCGGTCATGGTCAAAATTTTTTTTAAAAACTAACGATTTTCTAATCAATGATGGGAGAATAGTGCGAGAAATGTAATCGAAAAAGAAATGCGCATGTGCAAGGAAAGAAAATTCCCGGAAAGAAAAGAAGATTCCCAGCCACGAAAATTATTTTCTGTAGCAACAAGAGGAAATTGAAAGCTTGGTTGTCCAAATTTCGAAATCAATGGTGGCACCATCGGATCACAAAACGCACACATTTTGAGATTTTTCAAAAGAAAATTCTTTTGAAATTCGACCATGTATGGCCAGCCTTACGCACATAAAATCTGCAGGTTTACACACAAAAAATCTGCAGATTTCCACGCAAGAAATCTGCAGATTTGCTCACAAAAAAAATCAACAGATGTATGCACAAAAAACTGCAGATTTACGCACATAAAATCTGCAGCTGTGTCCTACGTTTTCTTGTGCGCGGCCAAATGAAGCGCATATTTTCATATGTAGGTGCGACTCTCTCTATGGGCTCATTACAGATTGCTATAGTGTGTACAAAACTATCTGCTGTACGCATCTAAACACAGCATTTTAAAGGCTAAGATCTTATTTCAAATAGGGAATTGTTAGGATACAAATGTATTTGTAGTAGGGCTTTAAAAAAGTTGAATGTGTATGGCACGCTGTGATTTAACCCAAGACCATCGCTATTGATAGTCGCTTAGTGTAGGAGTTAACAAACAAGGAACAATGAGCATTAACAGTTAGCTCCGGTGATGGAGGTTTGCTGCTTAATTAAAATATACCTCCCAACTTTCTGAGATGTGAAAGGGAGATGCCTATTAGCAAAAAGTATATAGAGCATATGGACACCCTTTCCACACCGCCATTACACGAGAATAAATACACAAAAATGATCAGTTAAACCCAGAGGTGATTTTTATTTTTACTACTACTATTCCTTTATACTGCGTGGCCTTTGACATTTTAAATTTAGAAATTAGATGAAAGCTTTAACACTGTAAGGGCAGCAGACAATGAGGAGCACACACGCCACTGCTGCAATGCTTTGCACTACGGCCCGCCAAATAGGACTCATTCAAGTGAATGGGACCATGTTGCTGCAACTGCCCTACAACTGCGTGCAATATAGTGTGGCATTTAGAGGATTAAAACAGGTGGTGAGGAGGCAACATATCGCCTTCTCACCTCCTGTCAACTTCTCCTAAAAGGTGTTTCGAGCATGGATCGCTTTTCTGAGGAGTGGCCGTCCTTGCCTCGAGTGGAGACGAGCTCTAAAACTCTATATACAGGTATATACATCAGATCAAAATGAGGGATACAAGAGGAGGAAAGAAGGACAGGTGGACTTTATTCCAAAGAGTCTGTCCAAATCAGGGACAATTGGGAGATATGTTAAAGGGTGCTTCTAAGAAGTCAAGAGGGATGATGTTGTTGACATTTTTAAAGTGGCTCTAAAAGACCTTCTGTTTGCAGCCCTCCCTCCCCCATATTTAACCGAGTCCCATCTCGATCCAATGATGTGCACAAGAGCAGCGGCTCTCCCAGGTCTCTTTCTCCTCATTGGCTGAGACAGCAGCTACTGCTAATCACAACCAGTGAGCCAATGAGGAGAGCGAGGACGGAGCTGAGCCACGGTCCGTGTGTGAATAGAAATACAGAGCAGCTGCTCAGGAGCAAGCCTGCTTGGGTGCCCCCATAGCCTTTAATATCACTTTAAGGTGTAGACTCCAGGGCTGTCATCTGGCCTTGGCTTCACTACCTATGTGGTTAATATATGTAGGAGTAAAGCGTGTTCGCTTTGCAATGCGAGTGTTCACCTCAATCATTCATGTACAAGAAAAATCCTTTTTTTGTTCATTCCTTTGGGTATTCAAAGTGAATAAAGCTTTACCTTGTTTACTATATTCTAAGTGCATTCCCTTTGCTATGGAAACCGGCTTCACCCCTTTAGTAAATCGACCCCCCTTGGGGTAGATCTACTCTATCACTAACCTAGTCTAAAAATTCCAACCAAACCATTCTCTTCGTTCCGCCCAAGACCTCCTGCTCTCTAGCTCCCTTGTCACCTCCTCCCATGCCCACGTCCAGGACCTCTCCCTAGCCTCTCCCATCCTATGGAACTCCCCACCCCAATCTGTCTGACTACTATCTTCTGTCTACTTTTAGGTGATCCCTAAAAACCCTTCTCTTTAGAGAAGCCTACCTGCCCCCACCCAACAACTGTACTTTTTTTTTTCCCCTTCAGCTTATCCTCCACAGTTATTAATTTTTGTATCACTTGACCCTCCCTTTTAGATTGTAAGCTCTAACGAGCAGGGCCCTCTGATTGCTCCTGTATTGAATTGTATTGTAACTGCACTGTCTTTCCTCAAGTTGTCAAGTGCTGCACAAACTGTTGGCACTTTATATATCCTGTATAATAATAACTAGGAAATGTTCACTTTGCAATTTGAATGTGCACAGAGCTTTGTACATAAGTCAAGGCAGTTTTTATGTCAATCACAGTCAAGTGAAAGAGAAATTAAAGTAGAACTATAGGCAAAAGGGTTATAACCCCTGTCAGATTTTTTTCGCCATATACAGTATCTCACAAAAGTGAGTACACCCCTCACATTGTTGTAAATATTTCATTATATCTTTTCATGTGACAACACTGAAGAAATTACACTTTGCTACAATGTAAAGTAGTGAGTGTACAGCTTGTATAACAGTGTAAATTTGCTGTCCCCTCAAAATAACTCAACACACAGCCATTAATGTCTAAACTGTTGGCAACAAAAGTGAGTACACCCCTAAGTGAAAATGTCCAAACTGGGCCCAATTAGCCATTTCCCCTCCCCGGTGTCATGTCACTTATTATGCCCCGTACACACGGTCGGATTTTCCGACAGAAAATGTGTGATAGGACCTTGTTGTCGGAAATTCCGACCGTGTGTGGGCTCCATCACACATTTTCCATCGGAATTTCCGACACAAAAAGTTTGAGAGCAGGCTATAAAATTTTCCGACAACAAAATCCGTTGTCGGAAATTCCGATCGTGTGTACACAAATCCGATGGACAAAGTGCCACGCATGCTCAGAATAAATTAAGAGACAAAAGCTATTGGCTACTGCCCCGCTTATAGTCCCGACGTACGTGTTTTATGTCACCGCGTTTAGAACGATCGTATTTTCCGACAACTTTGTGTGATCGTGTGTATGCAAATCAAGTTTGAGCCAACATCCGTTGGAAAAAATCCATGGAATTTGTTGTCGGAATGTCCAATCAATGTCCGACCGTGTGTACAGGGCATTAGTGTTACAAGGTCTCAGGTGTGAATGGGGAGCAGGTGTGATAAATTTGGTGTTATCGCTCTCACTCTCTCATACTGGTCACTGGAAGTTCAACATGGCACCTTATGGCAAAGAACTCTATGAGGATCTGAAAAAAAGGAATTATAGCTCTACATAAAGATGGCCTAGGCTATAAGAAGATTGCCAAGACCCTGAAACTGAGCTGCTGCACGTTGGCAAAGACCATACAGTGATTTAACAGGACAGGTTCCACTCAGAACAGGCCTTGCCATTGTTGAACAAAGCAGTTGAGTGCACGTGCTCAGCGTCATATCCAGAGGTTGTCTTTGGGAAATAGATGTATGAGTGCTGCCAGCATTGCTGCAGAGGTTGAAGGGTTGGGGGGTCAGCCTGTCAGTGCTCAGACCATACGTCGCACACTGCATCACATTGGTCTGCATGGCTGTCATTCCAGAAGGAAGCCTCTTCTATAGATGATGCACAAGAAAGCCCGCAAACAGTTTGCTGAAGACAAGCAGACTAAGGACATGGATTACTGGAACCATGTCCTGTGGTCTGATGAGACCAAGATAAACTTATTTGGTTCAGATGGTTTCAAGCGTGTGTGGCGGCAACCAGGTGAGGAGTACAAAGACAAGTGTGTCTTACCTACAGTCAAGCATGGTGGTGGGAGTGTCATGGTCTGGGACTGCATGAGTACTGCTGGCACTGGGGAGCTACAGTTCATTGAGGGAACCATGAATGCCAACATGTACTGTGACATACTGAAGCAGAGCATGATCCTCTCCCCTCGGAGACTGGACTGCAGGGCAGTACTCCAACATGATAACGACCCCAAACACACCTCCAAGACGACCACTACCTTGCTAAAGAAGCTGAGGGTAAAGGCAATGGACTGGCCAAGCATGTCTCCAGACCTAAACCCTATTGAGCATCTGTGGGGTATCCTCAAACGGAAGGTGGAGGAGCGTAAGGTCTCTAATATCCACCAGCTCCGTGATGTTGTCATGGAGGAGTGGAAGAGGACCCCAGTGGCAACCTGTGAAGCTCTGGTGAACTCCATGCCCAAGAGGGTTAAGGCAGTGCTGGAAAATAATGGTGACCACACACAATATTGACACTTTGGGCCCAATTTGGACATTTTCACTTAGGGGTGTACTCACTTTTGTTGCCAGCAGTTTAGACATTAATGGCTGTGTGTTGAGTTATTATGAGGGGACCATTTTTTTACACTGTTATACAAGCTGTACACTCACTACTTTACATCATAGCAAAGTGTCATTTCTTCAGTGTTGTCACATGAAAAGATATAATAGAATATTTACAAAAATGTGAGGGGTGTACTCAATTTTGTGAGATACTGTATGAGCCATTACAGAGATTTCCATTCACTTCCTGTCCCATAGTCAAACAGGAAGTGAGAGAAAATCCCTGCAAATTAAAGGAATTCCTTGGGGACCCCCCCCCCCCCCCCCCAGTCACCAGAACTAGTGTCCACATTGGAAGATTTCCCCTCTATTACTTTTCTGAGAACAACCCAAATTTGGGGATTTTCTTTTACTTTCAATGATAGAAAACAGGACATATAGAGTGGGGGAAATCTCCTTAACGGGGGCACAGACAGCAATAAAAACCTGACAGATGTTCTAATCCCTCTCCACTCTATCCAAAACTAAAAAAAAAATTTGATTTAGTTATACTTTAAAAATTGTGATTTTTCAATGCACATGATTGGACGATTAAAGTGAAAACAGCTTGCCTTAGCTGGCCATATGAATATTCAGCCGAACATTTGTGTGAAAATTCATACAAACATTCTCAGTACATTTGACATCTTGACAAATGTAATTCAAAGTACTTTTGATTTTGGAACTAATAGACTTTTGCTGAAAAAAAAAAAAATAACACATTCACTGTTTGTTGAAATTTGTTCATTTGAGAAACAATTTCCATCCTGCTCCTCTGGTCACTGCGGTCAAAATTGAATGTCAATTTGACCCCACTACCGATTAGAAAATCAAACGAACGCTTTTAATATGAAACATTTTCAATGAAATTTTATTAGGGTATATCCAACTTTATTTACTAAACTAAACCAGGACATAGATGGGTCAGTGTTTTTATTCAACCATTGGGTTGAACAAAAACCTGACCCAATTCCCCCATCCTTCACGTATTCCCCCTGCTGAACTATATTCGGACAGCGGGGAGACTTCTCCGCCGTAAGAATTCACTGATCAGCATTGCAGGCTATAATCTGCAGTGCTGATTAAACGGGGAAAATCTGAGAGGGCAGTTGTACAGCAGTCGATCCGTAGATGGACTTCTGTACAACCACAGGGGCCATACATGGATCAGAATTCGGCCAGTCCCTTCAATTCATGTATGGTTGGCGTTAGTTCATTTTTCAAGTTAGCATAATGCACACTATAGGAGTAAAGGCTGTAAATTTATCAAGAATAATGGTCACTTAGCTTAGAAAATATAGGGAAATTATTATTTTTTCATAACCAAGTTGAAAGGAAATAAAAAAATAGGGCTTGTACCTGCTCATGATTGGATGATTGGAGAGAGCACAGCTTCAAGCTATTCACTAAGCTCAGTAAATATTCACTTTGCGTAGTGAACAGTCTCTACCTTTTAGTACATCACCCTCTGGAGCATTTGCATTTTTTAGATCTGGAAGAATTATTTTTATATTTTTCCAAAGACACAATTTTCTTGATCAAGAAAGCCCCTAGTGTTTAGGAAATGAAAGCCTATGAATGGGTCAAAAGTCCAGTGATCCCTGACATGCATTTATGACCAGCAAGTACCCCATGAATAGGCGGATTGGTCCACCTGCACATATCCAAGACTGAAATTTCTAAATCAATTTTGGGAGGAACAACCCATTAATCTAGTTCATTTTCAGAGCCTGTATGTTTTATTGCTGCTTTCTAATATCTCCTTTTGTTGTCTTTTATTACTGTTTGGTGCTACTCAGTTATGATAAATGAAGCTATGTAGAGAGCCTGAACACACATGATAAAAATCCCTCTATCATAGTGTTTACTTGATTTGTTATCTGCTGCTGGACGGTAGTAGGAGGACAATGAAAATGCAATCTATTACCTTCACGTATAACAGATATTACACAAAAATATTTTATTCAGTTAAATGGCAGCTTTGTGTCTCCTTCTTGCACTGTTTTGTAATGCTCTGCATTGCTTTTAGAATTTAGGAGTTACTAAAACTGGACTTTGGAAATGTGTTCTTTTTCCTCAGTCATTTCATTTACTATTGGATTTGATCTCTGTAAGGAGGAAATTGAATAAAATCTGATCTAAAGATGAAGTCAAATCCCGTGTCTTGCTGACTTGCCACAAATTTTACATGGTGGACAGGCATATGATCACTAGACAACCACTTGAATAATGGTTCAGCTACCATGTACACTTTGATGGCCTGAGGGTGCATTTAAATGCCTGTGAAGGAGCTAGAGGGACAACTAAATTGCATGTTTGGTGCCAATCTTATCTTAATTAGTGCATTGCCCAATTAGGATAACATAACAGGTTCTAGCCTGGTGAAACTATCATTCGTGCGTCAATCCAGTTTTGTTAATTTTATTTTAGTTTGGTCATTATGGGTCAGCAAACTGAATTAGATTTGTATGAGGAAGTGTGTCCCCACAAATCTATAATCCACAGTACAACCAAAGTTTTGCTCCTGCCACCTTGAAACATCCCCAATAACTTGTGGATATTTTTTTTATTTACCCATGCAATAAATTACTTACAACCACTCTGAAAAAAAAAAAAAAGTTTGCATCGCCCATTCAGTACATATCTAAGACTGACATTATATTAGTTCTCTTGCTACCCCTTTTTCTCATTAAACCCCCTACGAAATGTTGGTTCCTGGTCAATACTGGTTCAGTCATTAAATAGGGTTAAAGAACCTTTCACCCACCACCACTTGACCATGCAGTGACCTGGCAATTGCTTGTCTGGCTTCTCAGAAGGACAAATATACATAAAATGGCTAAAGATTCGTGACTAATAGCAGAGGTTCACCTTAAGAAATGCAACAGTGATCAGCTAAACAAAAACCCAACATGCTGGATAAGTAGATGTTTAAAACATGGTACTTTAAAGTAAACCTATGTTTTGCCCATCAGTCCATCAGTGAGACCCCTTTAAGACACTGTAGGGTTCAACACCGTTACCTGCATTTTAAAATGGGCCATGAAATGCAGGCCATGGTGTTAAGTAGCCTAGCACCCAACATTAACCCTTAAAAGGTAATCCTGTTCTTCCCCTTAACCTAAATCTTAAACTTTCCCCTAACCCCTGACCCCTTTTTGTAAATAACAAAGATGTCATACTTATCTGCTCTGTTCAATGGTTTTGAAAAGTGCAGCTCCAATCCTCCTCTTCTGTGGTAATCCGCTGGTGCTCCTGGTTCCTCCCCTCTGCATAACGCCCAAATAACAAGCTGCTTGATATGGGAGCACTTGTGTGCGCTCGACCCCAAGCCGAGCTATGTGTGTCCACAGACCCACATTGAGTGGCTCACCCCCCCACACTCTCACCTCACAGGCTATGATTGACAGCAGTAGGAGCCAATGGCTGCCCCTGCTGCCTCCATATCCAGTAAGGAGAGAGAGAGGAGAGAACTGCTGCTCCTGGGCACAGCACTGGATTGAGATGGGGATCAAGTAAGTGTTTAGGGGGGCTGGGGGGGGGGATTTAGCTGGACAGAGAAGGTTTTTTACCTTAATGTATAAAATGCTTTAAGGTAAAAAAAAAAAAAAAACTTCTAAATTTACAAGCACTTTAAATAGTCCCTAAGGTCTGGACTCAAAAATGACCATTAATATATATATATATCTAATTAAAGTTCTGTTTAATTAAATCTCCTAGATTGCAAGCTCTAATGAGCAGGGCCCTCTAATTCCTCCTGTATTGTATTGTAAGTGTACTGTATGCCTTCATATTGTAAAGCGCTGCACAAACTGTTGGTGCTATATAAATCCTGTATAATCATAATAATAATAATAATAATAATATAATGATTTGCCACAGCCATTATACTAAATAGAGAGTGTCAGAATGAGGACACTTCTTTGTAATATCCTATGTTAAATAAATGGAACCACTTGACACCTCAAACACCATGTAAAATCCTCAAAGTACATACAATGACCTGACTTCACTATATTAAACAGACATTATTATTTACAGTCTTCTGATCTATATAATGGAACAAAAAGCCATATGCTGTTGTTATTCATCAAGAAAATCTAATTGGTTTTAAATATATTTTTTCCTTGCCAAGGATTTCAGTTAAATCTCCAGTGGCATATTCCACAATTAAAAGCTTACTCCTGATAATGTGGGAAACTTAATTAACCTTGGCCAGTTTTTGTGTCTAATTTTACATGAGTGTTGATTAATTTAGATTTGCATTCACAATGACACCCTTTCGTTTAAGATCATAATTGCATTGACAAATTGCATGAGCATATGCTAAAGCCACAGTTCAAGATAGGTAAATAAACATTTATTTCATATCCTCCCTGGCCACCGAGCCATGAAATAATCACATGCTAATACACCACATAACAATTATTGGACCTATCCTTAGATTCATTAATTATTTAATTATGTATGTCATTAATTAAAAAAGTATTTGTTAGACGACTAATATAATCGGTGGATTTTTGGCTTGTTGTCTCTGACTGAACAGGAAAAAGACATACGGGTGCATTTTAAGAGGCAACTGATCACTAAACTTGTATTCAAACTTGTAAATCAACCCCACTGAAACTAATGGGATTGATTTACTCAAGGCAAAGAGCTTTTTTTATTTGGGAATGTTTAGCAGACCAGTGATTTCCTGAATCCAAAAGCCTGCCCCCTCCCCAGCTATGCAGAAATGTTGTAAAAAAAAATCCTTATTTTAAATACCCCAAATACTTATCTAAATCTATAGTCATGTGAAATGCCAGGTTCCAAGTCTTCTACCTTCCATGATGCAGAATGGGAGGTTCTTACTTTAGGTGTCCACATGTTGCCTGGTGATGTGGACACTTCCCATTGGTTGCGAGGAGGTCCTGCAGACTCCATAAAGAGGGGCAGTGACAAGATCAGTTGATAGCAGACCCAGACTGCAGTGGTGGATCACTTGTCCCCCACTAGTGGAAGAGTCACTTGCGAGGGACATGTGATGTCAGAGACAAGTAAGTAAAAAAGTCCCGGGGGGCTTTTTTAAATTAAATTGTTTACATGTGCGTAAAAAAAACCTTTGTTTTTAGTTTTTAGTTGGAGTAGGTAAGAATAAGAACTCTTGACTCTTGACAGGGCTCCGTTACGGAGATTTCCCCTAATTTACTTTCATTGTGAAAATGGTTTTGACAGTCAGGAAGGGGGGAAAAGATCTGCAACAGGCACATAGACCCTTACTAACGGAAATGAACATTATCTTTACAAACAAAATATTCCCAGCTTCTACTCATTAAAAAAAAGCACCCGTACATAGTGTCAACTATAGGGAAAATCAAAGAAAATAACGTTTTTAGAAGGTCAAAAGGGCAACCTCTGCAGAGATTCCAGCACAGGTTTCTTTATATTATACCGATTGAATCCTCATCCATTTTTGTTCTGAAGTGCGTTGCAGAAGCACTTCTGATGTCGTATGCACTGACGATGTGTAAGGTTTAGCATACACATGGGCATTGTTTTTTCCTTCTGGCATGTTTTTGTGAAACATTTTTGTAGGGTCTGGATTGCAGTGTTCAAAAATTTGAAATGGATCTTAGCAAAATGGAAGTTTGAACTAGGTGCTCCCAACCCAAAGGAAGTTCATCCTTTCCTGGGGGAAGGCGGTCAGCTCGCAGAAAGCTGATGTTCCCGGCTGCGCTGGTGGCTCCCAATGCTTCCTGGTTCTCAGATTCGGCTCAGGGGTGGCTGGACACATCACTTCCGGATGGTGAGAGAGTGGGGATGAGCATCTGATGGAGTTGTCCATCTCTTGAGCGATTTGTACCTACCTTGACCATAAACTAAACAGTGGTGAGGTAAAGACACTTCGTTCCCTATTGATTTGAATTAAAATTTACTCACATTAGTCCAGCACTAATACCTACATATATAGACCTCACATCCAAGACATTTTTCCTTGGAAACATGCTGCATTTGACTTGGCTCTGAGTTTGAAGGCCATGTACATGCTTTGTCTGAGTAGCACAACAGCGGACTCCCTTAACTCTCTAAGGCCAGCCATAGATGGTTCAAATCAGGTATGGGCAGGCTAACTGTACCAAGTTGATCAATCAACAACTAGCCTGCCAGATACTACATGCAATTATTGCTAGTGGCTGGTATAACCGCTAGCAGTAATCACTGTCTTCTCATGGTGGGACAGCTTCCCCTGCCCCCTCACCAGGATAATACAATGGCTCGGTGGAGGGATTCCCCTGTCAACACTGTCTGTGTTAATGGGTGAATTAACCTGTGGTTGGAGGAAAGAAAGTCGCTCTGTGTATGGCCTGTCTTAAATGTCTGTTCAAAGAGAAATTCCAATGCACAGAAGAACCTGTAGTCAGCACTGTAAGAATAAAAAGGGAATTTGCAGTGCACAAAATTCTGGCTGCTAGTTGATAGAGAGTGAAAAAATAAAAAATTCACTTTCTAAAACACCAGGTCGGGTTCCCTTTACACAGCCAATCCTGTACTAGCAAAGGATTAGCCTTCTGCTAGAGAAGGATATAAAGCCAGAGTCATGGCAATCACCCCTGGTACTGACCTGTTTAGAAAAGGCTTTGTTAAGTCTTTGCAACTGACCCTGTTAATTACATGTAAGTGAAACAAGTGCAGGATGGAATTTATATATCTATCCCATAGACAATTAAACTTAATTAAATATTCTTGGCCGTAAAGTTTAAATTGAAATAAACATTACATTTCATGGCATGGGCCCAGCTGAAAGGAACAAATTTGTGAGTATTTTTCCCAAGTCTCTGCAAGAAGTATTGAATGATTTCTGGCGATGTAATTTTTTTTCTAATTGAAGCAACTGTATTAAAGTGAACCGGTGCTTTGTCCATGTAGGGCAAAGCAACAGGTTCACTTTGTTGCTCCCTTCTCCAGCAGCACATCCAATGCACTCTAGTCGGAGCTTACATAGATAATAAATAAATAAATACCGCGCTAGAAAATCAACACATCAAAAGCAGCAACATAAACCATCAAATATCTCTATGGCGTAAGTAAAACAATATTAAGATAAGTTGCGCTAAATCTGAACAGTCACACTTGAGTGACACAAAACATAAGTAAATAAAGTAAAATAAGATATATGACAAATATTCAATTGTGATCGTTCAAATGAAACAAAAAGTTGAAAAAACAATAATCGTGAAGAAAACAGGTGCACAATGTTGATAGGTGTATGGAAGGATGAGTGTAGATGAACTGCAAAATCCACTGAGAATGTAAAGTCTCCAATGCCCATCACCAATCTCTGAAGGTCAGGCTAATAAGAAAAACGGATCTCAATCTGAAGTAAAAGCTCTATAAGTGGAAGCCCTTAAAATAGCTGGTGGACCCCCTTACGAGCAGAGTCATACACACAAGCAGATTGAGCCTTCTGTGGGGACAGAAGAGTCTTCCGGTGCCTCTGTTCCTTCTCAGTGTCTTCGGAAAATCAATGGAGATTAGCCAAGTACGGAAGGAACCCGGCAGATGGATGCTCTAATCTGGAAAGAGATGCACTCAGGCTCAAAGCCACGAGTGTGAAAAAAAAAGGGGACTCCAATCGTGAAGTATAGTTAAAAAAAGGAAAGCCTTTATTGCTAATAAAGAAGCGGAAATCCGCAATATGACATGTGCAGAGAAACGACATTAACCTCCCTGGCGGTATAATTATTTCAGATTTTTGATGCTGAAAGCGGTACAATTATTTTGCACGGAAATTTGGCGTTTTATATTGTAGGCCTGTAATTCTTAGGAATAACTCACTTAAATCTGTCCAAACAAGAGTCTAGTAGACATCCCGCGTATGATAAAGTTTGAAAATGAAATAAAAAATTATAATAAATAACTATAAATAATTATAACAAATAATAATACAATAATAATTATTCAATAATGTAATCAAATCAAAAACAATGAAATTTGCTCAGTTGCAGAATTGTCGCTTTCATTACCTTCAGTGTTTGATGATGGATTTCCCCACACATCACTATTGCTCAATTCTGCAAGTGATTCTAATTTATTATCGCTGTTTTCTAGTTGGTCTAAAAGCACTTTTGACGTAAACGGAGATTTTTTGGCTGCTATGGACAATCTCCAGTTTCCTGGCAAAAAGAATCGTATTTATAATATAAAACTGCATGCAGGACACTGGACAAACCACTAGGGACAAAGGGGATGTGTAATTATTTGATACAGTACTGTAATTGTAAGATTACAGTATACTGTATCTATACTGTGTTTTTTACTTTTACTTTAATTTGGCGCCAAACTCCGTCCCTGTGCGTCGCAACGCTCGCAGGGAACGGAGCTCGGCACTGTGAATGGCGACACGAGACATGGCGGCTCGCAGATCACAGCGGGAAGACATCGCAGGATCCAGGGGACAAGGTAAGTAACCTCTACATGGATCCTGCGATGCAATCCCAAGTCTGGCTCGGGGTTACCGCTTTTGGTACTGAAAATCCACCCTGAGCCAGACTCGGGAATACCGCCAGGGAGGTTAAAAACAGCCAGCTAGCTAAAAATACACAAACAACCGTGTGCCGGGTCACATGTGGCGTGATGGCATCAGCACAAAGCACCGCCCTACATGTTTCGTAATACCTTACGTCTTCCTTAATTATATATATATAAGTTAAATAGTAACTTATAAATATAATTTACTATGCCTCAAAAAGTGGAGCTATTTATAATGAAGCAAACAGGTCAAATGGATGAAAAAGGGTTAAAAGTCTATTTATGACCCAAAAAATGTATAAACACATTTTCCTAATAAATGTCAATCAAAACATGCTCTTTGGACTTGCCCTGTAACTGGTTTTACCTGTCGAACCATACACATTTTGCAGCTATATCTGCTATGTAAAGGGGTTGTAAACCATCGTTTTTTGTTTTTTTAAATGACAAACATATCATACTTACCTCCACTGTGCAGTTGGTTTTGCACAGAGTGGCCCCCGATCCTCCTCTTCTGGGGTCCCTTAGCGTTGCTGGTGGCTCCTCCTCTTCTTGAGTTCCCCATCGGAGAAGCACTCTCCTTCGGGACACCCGTGCGGGCAAGCTCCCATGTCCTGCTGCTGCGTCTATTGACACAGACAGCAGGACTTGGCCCCACCCCCTGGTGCCCACATCATTGGATTGTGCTGCTATCAATCTATCCAATCAGAACACGAGGTACCAGCCATAGCGGGTGAGAAAGACAGGGCTCAGGTAAGTAAAATGGGGGAACTGGGGGGCTGCAGCATGAGAGAAGCTTTTTCTCCTTAATGCATAGAATGTATTAAGGTGAAAAACCACAAGGGTTTACAACCCCTTTAACTGTTTAAAATATCATGCATTAAAGTATAGCTAAAGGCAAAACTTTTTTCTAGTTTTGGATAGGATGGAGAGGCATTAAAACAACTATTAGGTTTTTTATTGCTGTCTGTGCCCCCGTTAAGCAGATTCACCCTCTCTATTTGTCTTGTTTACCATTATTATTGAAAGTAAAAGAAAATCCCAAATTTTGGGTTGACCCCAGAAAAATAATAGCACCTTGAAATGGGGACACTATTCTGGTGAATTGGGGGTCCCCAAGGATTTCCCCTAATTTGCAGGGATTTCTTCCCACTTCCTGTTTGGCTACAGGACAGGAGGTGAAGGGAAATCTCTGCAATGGGACACAGATGGCAAAAACAAAAATCTGATAGAGGTTATATGGAGAGGTTTGGGAAATGACTGCGCTTAACCAATCAAATGTAAAGCTGTTAACACTAAAACAAAGTAAAAAAAAATGCGAAAACACAGTGTAGTGCTGAGAACCATCAAAAATCCAACATACTATTGTCAGAAACCATGAAGCAGACTGAGACAGAAGTACAGTTAAATCACACTTGTTTAATAATAATAATAATAATAGAAAAAAGGTTAACAGAGTAACCATAGTCAAAACATAGCCAGAGTTCAGGAACCGTAACGGATAGTCAGAAAAGCCAAAACGTCAGAGAACAGCGTAGTAGAACAGCAAGCAGGATCTGGAGTCAGAAGGAATGTTAGCCAAGCAAGTCTTTAACAGGAACACAGGAGAGAGTCTCTAGAGATGTGACCAAGGCGAGGGCAGAAATCATCTGGACTGGACAGCTTAAGTAGGCAGGACTGACGAGCAGGATATCATCAACAGGTGAGTCACTGTGGAGAGATAGGAGTTTGCAATTAGCTGACAGCTGAGCAGCCAGCTCAGAGAAGGAAGGTCTGAGCCCAGCCCTGACAACCATACAGTGCATTAAAGATGTATAAACATGAAATACTAATGTATACAGGAAAAATAATACTGTATACCAGAAATTAATAATAATGAAGTCCAGTGACTGAAACAGTGAAAACGTGAAATCACCACTATAGTGAGCTCATTTGACCAAATGTCCATAAATGTAAAGGACTTAGGATCCACTCTTGAGATTACACTTTGAATAGTGGAATAGAGTGTGACTGGTCGTTGAGACGCCAGAAATAGTATATTTTCCACCAAGAAAGTATAGATGTACAGTCAGGTCCATAAATATTGGGACATCGACACAATTCTAATCTTTTTGGCTCTATACACCACCACAATGGATTTGAAATGAAACAAACAAGATGTGCTTTAACTGCAGACTTTCAGCTTTAATGTGAGGGTATTTACATCCAAATCAGGTGAACGGTGTAGGAATTACAACAGTTTGTATATGTGCCTCCTACTTTTTAAGGGACCAAAAGTAATGGCACAATTGGCTGCTCAGCTGTTCCATGGCCAGGTGTGTGTTATTCCCTCATTATCCCATTTACAAGGAGCAAGTAAAAGGTCCAGAGTTAATTTCAAGTGTGCTATTTGCATTTGGAATCTGTTGCTGTCAACTCTCAATATGAGATCCAAAGAGCTGTCACTATCAGTGAAGCAAGACATCATTAGGCTGAAAAAACAAACCCATCAGAGAGATAGCAAAAACATTAGGTGTGGCCAAATCAACTGTTTGGAACTTCCTTAAAAAGAAAGAACGCACCGGTGAGCTCAGCAACACCAAAAGACCCAGAAGACCACGGAAAACAACTGTGGTGGATGACCGAAGAATTCTTTCCCTGGTGAAGAAAACACCCTTCACAATTGTTGGCCAGATCAAGAACACTCTCCAGGAGGTAGGTGTATGTGTGTCAAAGTCAACAATCAAGAGAAGACTTCATCAGAGTGAATACAGAGGGTTCACCACAAGATGTAAACCATTGGTGAGCCTCAAAAACAGGAAGGCCAGATTAGAGTTTGCCAAACAACATCTAAAAAAGCCTTCACAGTTCTGGAACATCCTATGGACAGATGAGACCAAGACTACCTTGTACCAGAGTGATGGGAAGAGAAGAGTATGGAGAAGGAAAGGAACTGCTCATGATCCAAAGCATACCACCTCATCAGTAAATCATGGTGGTGGCAGTGTCATGGCGTGGGCATGTATGGCTGCCAATGGAACTGGTTCTCTTGTATTTATTGATGATGTGACTGTTGACAAAAGCAGCAGGATGAATTCTGAAGTGTTTTAGGCAATATTATCTGCTCATATTCAGCAAAATGCTTCAGAACTCATTGGACGGCGCTTCACAGTGCAGACGGACAATGACCTGAAGCATACTGCAAAAGCAACCAAAGAGTTTTCTAAGGGAAAGAAGTGGAATGTTATGCAATGGCCAAGTCAATCACCTGACCCCGATCCGATTGAGCATGCATTTCACTTGCTGAAGACAAAACTGAAAACTAAAGAACAAGCAGGAACTGAAGACAGTTGCAGTAGAAGCCTGGCAGAGCATCACCAGGGATGAAACCCAGCGTCTGGTGATGTCTATGTGTTCCAGACTTCAGGCTGTAATTGACTGCAAAGGATTTGCAACCAAGTATTAAAAAGTTAAAGTTTGATGGATGATTGGTTATCTGTCCCATTACTTTTGGTCCCTTAAAAAGTGGGAGGCACATATACAAACTGTTGTAATTCCTACACCGTTCACCTGATTTGGATGTAAATACCCTCAAATTAAAGCTGAAAGTCTGCAGTTAACGGACATTTTGTTTGTTTCATTTCAAATCCATTGTGGTGGTGTATAGAGCCAAAAAGATTAGAATTGTGTAGGCATCCCAATATTTATGGACCTGGCTGTATACTCTTACCAGACAGAGTGGATTCACATGCCAGCGGCTGTCACGATCAGGCGTCAGACTTGAAGACCAGTTGCTATAGCAGTTGCAGGACTTCCACCGACCAGCAGGATAGGTACACAGGCAGTCACCCTGGCAGATGACACAGGCTCACCTGAGGTGCGGAGTCTAAGTACTAACCGGTGTTCACCAGAGCTCCTGATGGTGGAGATGGATTTAGCTGCGTGCTATTACCAGGTCGCGGTCCTCAGGTTTGCCCCACAAGGGTCCAGAAGCGGATGATCAGATAAGGATCGAACAACAGAGTAGTTATTAAACAAGCCAAAAGGTCGGTAACAAGTAGTTGCAGGTTGGGATCAGGCAGTCGAGTAGTCATGGACCAAGCCAAGGGTTGATCACGAGTGGTAGCAAAATACAGATGGGAAGACAAGAGCAAGGCTCTGGCTGAGAAGGCACAATAACCTGGCAAAGAAGAAGTGCTGAGACAAGGCATATATAGGAAGTTCATGGGAGGAGCAAGGAGTTCAAGGTTCAACAGCAATCAAGACACAAGGCAGGGTTGTCCAATGGATCAGATGTGCATGAGTCCAAAAGCCATTCTTGTACACAAGGTTAATATCCGTAGGCGGATGATTGATAAGAGGGTCATTTTCATACCCTTCCTTTAGGAGACTCAAGAATGTCTTGAAACCCGTGGCCCCTATGAAGTTCTTTTGAGGCAGGATAGTACATTCAGGGTTGTCTTCCTGGCATGGTTCAGTGAACATGCTTGATAATGCACTGGCCTTACCATACCTTGACCCAGATCGTTACGAGATGATAAAATTAAACCTGGAAAAGAACAGTGACCAACGTGCTTGTCTAGAAGACATCCTCTTGGCAGAACAAATTAATTCTAGATTTTTATGATCAGTGAGGACAGTTACTGGATGCTTAGCCCCTTCCAGCAGATGCCTCCATTTACAAAAGGCTTCCTTAATTGCCAGTAACTCCTTATTCCGGATGTCATAATTTATTTCGGCTGATGACATTAAGCAAGAGAAATACGCACACGGATGAAGCTGCATCTTTTCTCCTTTTCGCTGAGAAAGGATAGCTCCCACAGCAGTCTGAGGCATCCACTTTCACTATAACAGAAACTTCAGGATCGGGATGTACCAATATTGGTGCAGAAGTGAAGAGTCTTTAGCTTAATAAAAGAAGTCTGTGCCTCAGCTGACCACACAAAGGGCATCCCTTTCTTTGTCAGCTGTGTAATTGGTGCTATCACTTTAGAAAAGTTTCTTATGAATTTTCTATATAAGTTGGCAAAACCAACTAATCATTGTATCTCTTTAACATTTCTAGGGGCAGGCCAATCCACCACTGCTTTAATTTTGTCAGGGTCCATGCTTAGTCCTTTAGGAGAAATAATATATCCCAAGAACTGCATCTGAGTTTGTTCAAACTCACATTTCTCCAATTTATTATAAAGTTGGTTCTTCCTTAGCCTTTCAAAGACAGTGCAAACATGTTTACGATGTTCCTTCCAGATAAGCAATCACAAACTGGTCCAATAGGTCCCGAAAAGCATCATTGATGAAATGTTGGAAAGGGGCAGTGGCATTGCAGAGGCCAAAAGGCATAACCAGGGTTCTCAAAATGGCCATATCTGGTTCTAAAGCTAGTTTTCCATTTGTCTCCTTGATGCATGCGGATGAGGTTATATGCCCCCCGTAAGTCTAGTTTTGTGAAGACTTTGGCAGAATGGAGTCTTTCCAACATTTCAGAGATTAAAGGAAGTGGATAGCGGTTTTTTAAAAGTGATTTTATTAAGGTCCCCGTAGTCAATGCATGGACTCAAGGTGGAATCTTTCTTTGCAACAAAGAACAGGGATGCCCCTGCAGGAGATGTTGAAGGTCTAATGAAGCCCTTCTCTAAATTCTCATCTATCCATTCCCTGAGAACCTTTAATTCAGGTTCTGAAAGATTGAAAAGGCGACCAAAAGGTATTTCAGCTCCTGAGCCCCCGGAACTCATGATATTGCGGAGGCAGGTTGTCTTATGGCTGCATAGTAACAACATCCACTTGTGATTCCTTGACCAGCAAAGAACCTGTTTGACTAGGTTCTCTACAGAGTTCCTTGCAATGGGGGGGGGGGGGGGGGATGGAAAGTTTATAATCCGTGTTTCCCAGTTGATGGAGGGATTATCGGTAGAAAACCAAGGAATGCCCAGGATGACAGGAAATTTGGGTGACGTAATCAGCTGAAAACTGATGGTTTCATGATGGTTAGCCTCAAATTGCAGTACCAAAGGGACTGTTTCATGGGTAACAGGTCCTGAAGTTAAGGGTGAACCATCGACCGTCTCCATATCAATAGGAGCAGACTTATTTCTTGTTTGGACATTATTACTGTGGGCAAATTCTATGTCCATAAAGTTCCACCCAGCCCCAGAGTCCAGCATAGCAGAGCAAGGAATTTCAATACCATCAGTGATGAGTTTAATAGGGATGATAAAATGAGATAGTGACTTTATTCTCTTCATGAATCAATGGGGAGATCGACTGGGTAATAGGGTTTATTTGTTCAGGCATGATCACATCAGTCGCCGCAATTGTTCTTCTAACCTTGTTAGGACAGTTAACTGCATAATGCCCAGAGTCCCCACAATATAAACACAGGTTTTCTGAACGTCTTCTCTCTTTCTCCTGAGTAGAAATGGATCTCTTAATTGCATCAGCCTGCATAGGTTCAGCTGTGTCAGAATCTGGAGAAACTCTTGGATCCTTCTTAACAAATTGACTAGCAGAAAAACCCATGCCACCATTACTTCCAAACATTCCCAGTCTCTCCTTACTCCTTTTTGTAAGTCTTTGATCAATTTGGATACATAGTTGGATGAAGGCCTCACGATCATTAGGAGTCTCCACTCTGGCAAGCTCATCTTTTACCTGTTCAGAAAACCCTTGGCGGTACTGACTTTAGCTGTGTACTCAGCAACAGAACGTTTACCCTGCCGTAAACTGTGCAACTTTGCTTCAACAGTAGCACAACGGTTGGGATCATCAAAAACCAGATTCATCGCAGCCTCAAAAGTTTGGAAATTATTCAGTGTGGCACTGTCTTGTTCTATATAAGGGGAAGCCCAGGCTAGAGCTTCTCCAGTCAGGAGGTTGATAACAAACATTACCTTCTGTTTTTCAGAAGTGAATGCAGCGGGTCGCATTTGTAAATATATGCGACACTGGTTAAGAAAACCTCTGGCAGCGATCTCCATTAAACTTAAGTGGGTGAGGCATATGTGCGTTAGCATCATATCTAGTAATAGAGTATTTCTATCTACCAAAGCGACTCTGTTAATGTCTGCATCAAGATCAACAGATCTATATACTTTTCCATGAATCTGTCTTTCAAAATCTGTGACTGATATTGGAAATCAGCGATATTAGTACAGTTGCACCACAGTCAAAGAAATTGACTACATGGAACAGATGGTAACCATTGACTGTGGTGGCAACTGTCGACCGGAATGTAACCTTTCCGGTCAGTAGGCTTAAAGTAAGTTTTAAATTCTAAGCGGTGATTAATAGCCGAAATTTCCAAGTCCAAGAAATGGATGGTGTTACAACTGGCCTCATAACTCAAAGAGATGCCCCTGTTATTATCGTTAAGCGTAATCATGAAGGCATCTAGAGATTCCATGTCACCATTCCAAAGGAGGAAGACGCAAAACAGACACTTCAATCCACTATTACTTTACACAGTTATAAGATGAAACATTTTACTACTTGCGCCACCAGATTCATAGTATACTTACTCACTTGTCCCTGTAAAAAACAGTACGTGGGATGTACGATTAGGACCTTCTCAGTGAGGGTCAATGATCACTTGGCCAACATCAAGAGGGGTTGCACTAATCATAGCATTCCCTGCCACTATCTTAAACACCATGGTAAAGATCCCACTGGTACACAATTCCAAATTATAGATAAATTTGTTCCACACTGGAGGGGAGATTCCTGCTTATGCGGGGTATCTCACCTTGAAACCTATTCGATACATGAGCTCAAGTCCTACTCAGCGTTCGGCATTTTCACTAACCAGGCTTGATCCATACGTCTTTGTGTTTTATTTTTTCATATTACTTGTGCACATCTATGAATAACTTTTAAAGAAAAAGATTAATTTGTCATAAAATATGTATTCTACGATAAGCCAATTTGTGGTAGTTCACATTTGTTTTATATGTGTGCTGAGTTTCAATATTGCATTTACATTATGCTCAAAGACCACTTTTATGTGGGCATTATTTTCTACCATGCTTTGGTCTATTGCACTTGTGTTTGTGCATGCCAGTTTGTTTTTGGTGTCACCGACGTCTGTTTCTCTCCACTTGGAGTCACGTCAGCCCATTATCCATAGCGAGGCTTGAATATGTCTTGTTGGAGTTCCGGAGCGCACTAGATCTGGTGACGTTATTACGTCATCGCGCTATGATGGCAATAACGCTCACGCGCTCTTTGGGGAGTCACATGACAGACGGGCTTATGAGATTCTGAGCGGGTCTCGTGAGAGGGTACGATGCCATCGTTGCTTGGTACATCCCCTCTGGGGGCGTGGCTCAGATGCCTCACATAGAGTTGCATGGTTGCTTTCCTCCGCCCATCGGCTTTCAGAGTGAGGCGTGTAACACACGCTGGTGGCCATGCTTTCCGGTTTTATTGCTGTGGGTGGAGCCATGCCTCTCATTCCCATTTACCAGACCACTCAGATATTTTATAAATATAAATATGGGCAATGTGGGGAAGCTGTGATATGCCCCAGTTGAAGTCCATTGGGACGAAACGCGTAGGACCAGCATTTTACAGCTCCCCAGATTGCTTTTAACCCTTGTGATCACAATTTTGTACACATCTATGATTTGATGTATGTACTTTTTAAAATAAATCCCCCTTTTGAACTGCACCATATGGAGCCTTTTTGTTTTTCATCATCCTTACATTGGTCTGGGTGAGAACACCTGCCTAATTACTACCTACTTCTGGATCGATCCCCAACCGGGTTCCAGTTCCATCAAGCCTTGTGCAACATTGGAGTCCCAGGCTTTGGCTGATACAAGCTTGATTAACCCACTGCCGCTGGCATGTGAGTCCACTGGTAGGAGTATACATCTATACTTTCTTGGTGGAATATATACTATTTCTGGAGTCTAAACGACCAGTCACACTCTATTCCACTATTCAAAGTGTTATCTCAAGAGTGGATCCTAAGTCCTTCACATTTGTGGACATTTGCTCAAATGAGCTCACTATAGTGGTGATTTCACGTTTTCACTGTTTCAGTCACTGGACTTCATTATTATTCATTTCCGGTATATAGTATTATTTTTCCTGTATACATTAGTATTTCATGTTTACACATCTTCAATGCACTGTGTAGAATTAGGGGTTTTTGATGCTTCTCAGGCCTACACTGTGTTTTCGCATGATAGAGGTTATAACCCTCCCTTGCTCTATCCAAAATTAAAAAAAAAAAGTTTTACCTGTAGTTCTACTTTAAGGAGCAAACACTGACATATTAGATCATGATGGGCTCCTTTATGGGGCTCCTTTCTGTATGGGAAATGATTTCTGGAAATGTATCAAGTTTCTTTCCATGACAGAACTTCTGTGCTTTAAAGATCAATTATCTCCTAAGGTGGACCTGGCAGGTCCTTTGAGGTTTCCAGTACAGCTCTTGGGTAGCAGATCGGAAAGGAAAATGGTCATATTTGCAAACTTGTGGGACCTACCTGCTTGGATTAAACAGACCAATATGTATTAAATGTGAACTTACCCTATGTGCAATTGTGGCATGCCTTATTGTATGCTGTTAACCCCGTCTACTTTTCTTACTATACACTATATATACTGCTATATACAACATTGTAGCTTACTTGATTACATTCAGTTGCTTTACTAGTAAACTGCAGGAAAATCAGCAGTCACCCATAAGTGATTTGCTTGTGCTATAGTGGCACATTTCTCAAAGCAATAATTATTAAATTTCTGCTTAATATCCTTTCCTTAGTTAAAATAAAAAAAAGTTAATATAAAGCTTTCATATGTATTTTAGTACAGGTATTTATATAGCACTGACAATTTATGCAGTACTTTACATACTCTACATTCACATTAATCCCTGCACTCAAGGAGCTTACAATCTAACCTCCGTAACTCACATGCATACTGTACATACACATACTAGGGCCAATTTAGGCAGGAGCCAATCAACTTACAAGTAAGTTTTTGGAGTGTGGAGGGAAACCCACACACAAGAAGAACATGCAAACTTCATGCAGGTGGTGTCCAAGTTAGGATTCAAACCAAGTGACCCTAGCGCTGCAAGGTAGAAGTACAAACCACTAAGCCACTGTGCTTACCCTATTACACCAGGCAAAGCCCAAAACTTGGGGCATATTTTATTGTTACAACAGTTATGTTCTCCCATTTTATAGATGGGAAACTTATGCAAAAAGTAATAAAGGTGGACCTAGAAGTAATGATTTTAATTTTTTTTTTTAATGTTAAATGAATGCATGCTAAATAATGTGTAAATGTGACACGTGTGGGTATTTATTTCCTCTTACGGAGATTACAGCACTCTCCCTGATGAAGCCTTCATCTCCTTTTCTCTCCAGGATCGTGCCATTATTATTTGGGTACTATCCAGGATAAGCATCTACCTCCTGAACTAAGATTCTGGCTCAGAGATGACATAGTCATGTAGACTCTGGTACCTGGGCAGGTATTGGCTGCATTCACAAATGACTGACAGATCAGCCCCTGCTCAGCCTATCACCTAATGACTGTTTACAAAACTACAATATACAGTCTAATCACTGAATAGCAGAGAAATCACAAATGCTTCCTCCTGCCTGCGCAGGCGTATGATATCATCTCAGCCTAGACACAGTCACTGGACTGGAGCCCTTTCAAAAAAATTATACTGTCACGTATATTTTGACTAGGGATGAGCTTTGGTTTGGGCTTGGTTTTGGTATGAACCTATGCTCAGCTAAATCCAGAAGGAAGCTGTCAGTGCCGGGCCAATCAGCTGCAGGCAGGGAATTCCCCACCCCGAAGCTTCATGTACACAAAGGGGCAACGATTCTTATTACACCATAGGCCTATTATGGTCACAGGACATTAGTAAGTCAATGACATTGACTTAATTTGGCCATAGGGTCATATTAGGTCAATGATGTCAGCAGCATCCCCACTCCTTGGTGGGTGCAATCGTGGGATGGGGAATCCCCTGCCAATAGCCGATTGGCCCGTTACTGACAGATTACTTTCAGATTTGGACCAAAGGCATAATTGTGACGTGTCAAGATTTTTTCTTGCAGACTTGTAAAGTTACTGAAAGGCCAACTTTAATAGTGTGCTGTAAAGCAAAGACATGTAAAATAAAAGGAAAGACGAAATATCCAGAATTTGTGCCAGATTATTACCAGGAAAATGAATGCAACGTGGATAAAATTTACAGCAGGACTCAAGGCATCCTTCCAGAATGAGTATTTGATTGGGAAGCCAGATGACTAACAGTGAAGTCTCTTTTTACAGGATGTTGTACCAGGTGTGAACTTTAGCCAATGGCTTTCATGTTCACATACAATGTCCGACTCATATTCAAACATGGGAAGTAACTGGGTAAAGTTCACATCTTGCTAGCAAAGTTGTAAACTGTAAGTACACAGCATGACTTAAGCTGTTATTTTCTTCTTGTTTTCAATGTAAATATAAAAATCGTCTTTATTGAGCTCAGTTGTTTTACACGTTTAGCAGTACCCTGGTTGAAGTATTGAGACTTTATTAGTATTATATTGCTTCGGAATGCTTGAAAAAACAACAATAATCTCTTCCTGCTTTGTGCTGAAGTTCATTTTCATGTTATCTGAAAAAAGTGTCAGGCAGGGGAGGGAGCTCAGAACTTTGCTTGACCTTACCTGAAGGACTCTGCAAACAAAAGTGACTCCATTACTCTCTCGCTTTTCTATTTTAGTGTCTGCTGGGTGCCCTGACATTGTAGCCACTCCCTGCCACTTAGCAGCTCAATTTACCTTTTTACTCCAACCTTGCTTACAGTGCAAACATTACTTGTGCTTTTCATATCCAGTTTTCCATAAAGATTAGCTTATATATATATATATATATATATATATGCAGTTTTGCAACCCTATGACAGTAGTACAGAATCTAAACACCAAGGCTGTTGATCCTAAGTGATGTCCAATGACATCAATGACATCACCTGGTATCCCCACCACGGTGTTTACATGGCAGCAGTGCCGGGGATTTGTCATTTAGCGGCAGCAGTGTGGTGGGGCAGCATCGTCGATCAGTGGGGAAACATCATCAGGACATTGAGATTAATGATGGAATGACTTAGCAAGATGACATGATTGATGATGGATTTACAACAGGGGCGTCTGTTACATTTTTTATGGCATTTGTATTAACCTCCCTGGCGGTTTTCCCGAGTGTGGCTCGGAGTTAAATTTCAGTACCATTAGCGGTAACCCCGAGCCACACTCGGGATTGCATTGCAGGATTCTGGTGCGGTATACCTTGTCCCCAGGATCCTGCAATGTCCCCCCGCTGTGTTTGCGGGCTCTGTTCGCCGCCTGATGCCTTTGTGTGCCGGGCTCCATTCGCGAGCGACGCACGGGGGCGGAGCCCGGCGGCAAATTAAAAAAATTGAAAATTCATAACACATACAGTACACTGCAATCTTACAGATTACATTACTGTATGAAATCATTTCACATCCCTTTTGTCCCTAATGCTTTGTCCAGTGCCCTGCGTGCAGTTTTATATTATATATACTGTTCTTTCTGCCTGGAAACTTGAGATTGTCCATAGCAACTAAAAAGTGTCCCTTTATGTCAAAAGTGGTTTTAGACCAGCTAGAAAACAACAATCGTAAATTAGAACACTTGCAGAATTGAGCGATAGTGAATCGTGGGGAAATTCATTTTATTATTATTATTTGTTATAATTATTTATAGTTATTTATTATATTATAATTTATGATTTTGTGTTTCAAACTTTAGCATACCCGGGATTTCTACTAGACTCTTGTTTAGACAGAGTTAAGTGTGTTATTGCTAAGAATTACAGGTCTACAATATAAACCGCCAAATTTCTATGCAAAACAATTGTACCGGTTTGAGACGCAAAAATCTGACATAATCATACCACCAGTGAGGTTAATGGACTTTCTCACAATATTGTTGTCGATATTTCCTTTTGAATCATTTTGGGGAAGGAGTAACAAGGGGTAGTAATGTAGTATATCTGGAGGCCCCCTTATTCTAAAGCAGGCTTCCTGATTCCTATAAGCCCCCTCCCTGCAAAGGTCCCCCCCCTCCAATGTTGAAAGGCATATTGGAAGACTTGTCCACCTCCCTTGAAAATCACCCCCCCCAAATGTTGAAAGGCATGTTGCCTGGTGTGCTTCATGTGAGGGGGGAACACATGCTCACATGCCTGGATAGGGGTACACATTAAAAAAAATGGCATGGGGTTTTTCATAAAATTTCAACCAGGCCCTTATCCAGGCATGAAGCCTGGGTGGTCAGGAAAGGGAGGGCAGTGAGTGTACACTCCCCTCCTGGACCACACCAGGCCACATACCATTTATCATTGGGAGGATAACTGGCAAGGGGGGTGGACAAGCCTTCCCTCCATTCAATACACCTTGTACCTATGTTGAGGAACATGGCCTGTTACCTATATCCTGTCAAAAGGAATGTTGGGGTTTATAAGGGGGTCCTCAGATATCTGCCCCTCCCCCAGGGGAATAAGTACGGGGCACATTAGTACACAGGGCCGCTGATAAGCCAGTACAACTGGCCCTGTTGTACCGGGCCTGGCCACCAGGGGGGGCCCGGGCAATCTGAACAGAGTGCAGAAAAAAAAAAAGTCTTTCTCCAGGGGATGTGGCCGGCTTCGAGGATGATCGTTCCCGGCTTCTTCTGGTGTGGTGTGCACACATGAGCTGCATTACCAATATGGTGGCAGTGGATCTGGATTCTCAGGGGACTGTAGGTTAGCCCAGTCATATTAACTGCAATATAAAGTCGAATGTCTGCTTTTTCATGTAGCACAGCTGTCCTGACTGTGAGAAATCGGGTTTTAAACTGCACTTCCCAATTTCTCACAGTAGTGCTACATGAAAAAGGAGATGTCATCAATTTCAGCAAACCCCACTTTTTATTACTTCTGTCTACATTTTTAGATCACTGGTTCACACCATGCCTGGAGCTGAATCACACAGGAACGTACTGTGCGTCCATGTGCAATTCACATGCGGGTCTGTGCAATGCAATTTCAAGCTCATTCATTTTGAAATGCAATGCACCAAAAGTAGTGTATGCACTGCAACCAGATCACATGGTGATCCAGGGCTGGCAAACACTACGTTTGCGACCTGTGTTTGAGGTGTCATTAACTTTTTATTGACACCTGCTGCAGACCAGAAAAGCAGTTCGTTTTGCATGCAGGTTGAATTGTACAGGAATCCACAGCACATTCCTTCACAATTCAGATACAGGCATGGTGTGAACCGGCCCTTAGAAATAATATTACTTCTCATTAAAAGTTTTGAAAAAGCTTTTTTTCTTAAAAAGTGGGCTTAGCTGACATAATTAGCATCTCCTTTTTCACGTAGCACTGTTTGACTGTCGAGAAATTGGACAGTGCAGTTTTGAACGCAGCACAGTGTTATCTGCATCCTACACTCAGTCATCTTAGACGCTAATTAACCACACCCCTTTAAGCTATGCCCAATAATTAAGCGGAATTTAAACCACGTCTGTTTTTCAGCTCCGTGTGGTGCATATTTTTAAATTAACCACGCTCACAATTTAGCCTTTATGAGTATACCCTAGCCTGTCTCTATACCCTAGCCTCTCTGTATAGGGGCGGGGCCAGGGGTGGGGCTTAGGAGGCACCAAGGGTGGGGCTGAAGGGTTCCCCCTCAGGTAGGCTGTACGGGGCCCCATGATTTCTATCAGCAGCCCTGTTAGTACATATTATTATCATCCCCTCCAAAAAATGGAAACATAAGGTTTCTCAATAATAAGGTATCAATATTTTTTTATTGTTTGGCTCCTGAAAAACAGGAAACATTTGTTACTAAAAGCATTTTAAAAACAATTGCTGAGTATATAGCCAAGTATATTTAATTCAATATTCAGACACTACATATTTTAAAAGTGATGTAATCGAAAGCCACAAATTTCTATGTACTCTACCAAATATGCTCACAAAAGCTGGGGTCCTCTGCTATAGGGCATCACATTCTATGTGGTGGCTGCCATATGCAATGCTCTAGTGATCCTCTTAAAATATCCATAAATGTCCTGTTTTTATAAATCCCAGGACATCAGGCAACATCCTCAAAGGGAGAAGAGCTGTATAATGCATCCCAATAAGCACTGCTCTTCCACTAGGGATAATTAAGTCCTTTTACAGTTTCCTTTCTATTATACACAAACAGCACAAGCAATTAATCTGTGAGCAGATAAGGTGGGAGATGCTCCCTATCTAAGTCCCCATCAGAGCAGTAGAGAAAAGAGTTTATCTCAGGTGTCTTCTTAACCTGCACTTATCAAGAGAAAAGCCTCATTTCCAGAATCCAGCATTGTAAATGAAGACTCCAGGTCTATATTGATTGCTTTACAGGGGATTTCAGCTTCCTTTCCTCTGTAAATAGCACAAGCAGAACCTGTGTCTTTTTTACACCCCAGTGAGTCTTACTCTCTGTACATATCCCCATTACACTTATTATTACAGCACTGCAGCCATTCAGCCCCCCAAAACGTGACTCCAGCAACCTTCCCATCCTTTGTCATTAAGCAGACTGTAGGGGAAAAGTCAACAAGAAGGCTGACCTTCTGAGTGACACTGTTCTAAAGTCTAGCACACAGGTGCCACATTCTAGAGGCTGCTTGTTCCTGGCTCTGGAATTCCCTTGATAGGCTTAGCAATAAGATTCCCAAATAGTCATCTTGTCTGTGCCATCAAAAAGCCCTAATCTTTCCTGGTGACCTTTTACCCTAATGCTACCAAATCCTGTCTGCTCCTCTCCCTTTTCTAACTGCATATGAATCATAAACAGGAGCCATATCAATTTTAATTCTGTGCACAAAAAGTCATGAATGAATACTTTACTACTAACATCAATTCAGTCTAAAAAAACACTTTGATAGTAAAAGCCAATTAAGGTTGCTAGAGCTTCCAGTGTCCCTCTGTTAAAATGGGACATTTTCTATTTTATCCATTTAAATATTAGTAGGCTGTCAGTCTTCGAAAATTGACTTTTTACAGAATATATATATATATAGTTATTATTTATAGATTTATATATTTATTTTTATTTACTATTTTAATGGATTAGTAAGAAGCCATTAATAGTCTATAGATTGTGTCAGTAATATTCTCTTCTCCTCTTCAGCATCCATCTACCCATCTGTGTATATCTTTTATATGTATCTATCTTTCTATTCACTATTCAGTATTTTTTTTAACCTCTTGCATGCAGGAGTTATATATCTGGATGAAGTGGTTGATAGTTCATGTAGGATCTATTCCTAGTTTCCAGTAATAAATCTAAATGTTGCAGCAATTACACAATGACATTAACAAAGCATTGTATTGTCATCAGTGTTTACATAGTTTTAAAATAATTGACACATGTTGTGTTCTACTGTTTCTGTAATTTAAAAATTCTTTTACAGAAAATTGAATTCACATATATGAGATCTATATTTTTATTTTGAACCAATATATATATATATATATATATATATATATATATATATATATATATATATATATATATATATATATATATATATATATATATATATGTGCATATGTATCTATGTTCTATGTATATCTATCTATCTATCTATCTATCTATACACACTTTTTTTCTTTTTTTTTTTTTTTTTTTTTTTTTTAAACGGTGTCAGCTTTGTAAAGAGATGCCATAACGTATCATAATTATACAAAATAATGGTGAAAATCGATCCTGAAGTATCACTGCCTCCTGTCATGTGGATATGTAAAGTAAGTGGAGAAGGGACACAGCCACAATGACCAGATTATTTGACTAACATCCAGTATCTGGTGCTTTTAAATCATAGGGAAAAAACATCTCATAAACCTTACAACATTATAGAGATAAAAACTGCAATCCTTCCATAGACACAGCTTTATATCCAAAGCTACAGAGCCATGCCGAAATTTAAACAGAGTAATCTGTATTACAGGACCTCCTATGACCCCCGTGTGTCTCCTTGTAATTATAAATCGCGCTGGATTGTAATAAATGGCAGACACATCTTAGCATGTTGGCATCGCTGTTTCCTGGGGTTTGTCCAGGAAATGGTTAATCTGAACCCTTTGTGGTATCATTAGAAACCAGCTAGCTTGTAGACTCCTCTGATTTTGCATATTTACGGCTCTGAAAGCCACTTTTCACACTGTGGTGACAAATCCCTCAGCCAGTCCAGGAAATAAAGGTATACAGGATAGGGGGCACTGCTATAACGGGGATATGTTTCACAATTTAAAACAGCCATTAATTATTAGGAGTGTTATATTATTATTATTATTATTATTATTCAACTTCTACATGTGTATTACTATATTTATATAATTATTCAAGTTCTATTTCTGTATTGTTATTAATATTATTATTCGAGTTCAATATGTGTACTATTATTATTATTATTTACTTATTTATTATTATATTATTATTATATTATTATATATTATATTATTATTATATTATTAATATATTATTATGAGCCAGTATTTTATTATAGTGATTGTATTACTATTTAGTAATTTTGTGTATGCTGTAATGTTAATTGTTATATGTATAAATTCTCACTCTATTTTTCTTTCTTTCTCTCTCTCTCTCTCTCTCTGTATATATATATATATATATATATATATATATATATATATATATATATATATATATATATATATATATATATATTCCTAGCTTTCTCTCTCTCTTTCTCTCTCTATATATAATAATATATATATCAACTTCGGTATTTCCAGGTAGAATCCCGAAATCCCACTAACCTTTATTCAATAGAAGGTTTCTGTTTGCAAATAAAAAGTATTAAAAGATGGGCATAGAATACAGTAGACACTATTTAGATGGGTGTACTACAGAAGAAGATGACAATACGACTTTTTATTTATTTGCCATGATAAAATCCTTTTTAAAAATGCTACTCTTTTTTTACTCTGTATAGAGAAAATTGAGTCCGTGATACTTTTTTTATTTGCACTAACATACAATTTTTCAGGACAAGCTTTCGGGGTATGTCCCCTTCCCCAAGGTCCAAGCAGTACTCAGTATATAAATAAATCTCTCTCTCTCTCTTCCTCTCTCTCTCATACGCAAAACCTGTGTGCACTATCTATCTAAGTATCGCACAATGATATTGTTATACACATGACCTAAGGAAGCAGTAGCAGCAATCAGAGTGATTATAACAACTTCGCAATACTATACAAATAACTATAACGATCTAATATATATTTTTGAAAATCAATATCATGTATGTCAACTTATTTTTCATGCTTTAATAAAACGTTTCCTAAATCACCCAGTGTCTGAGTTTGCTTGTCTTTATACAGATCTTTCAAGGAATGTTAAACAATGACATGTATGTAATAATTGGGGACGATGCACACACCACCAAGGGACTGTCCGAAAAACTGGGGACAGCAAATGCTCCCCACCAGTCTCCGGAGTCGGTCACAGGTTTCTCTTAGCAGTTATATAAACAGATATATAATCCTTTGGAAAAGTATTTTGTGTGTTAGCGCCAATAGACACAACGACAGCCTGCAGAATACAGAGGATCCCATAGAAGCCGGCGCCTGCCTTTTACTAGGTCTCAGCATATGGCTCCAGCTCTAATTGGATATATTACTATTTAGATGTTAATGGATATCTATTGCTGTAATGAACTTGCAATCTGCTGTACAGTCATTGTAAAACTGATTCATTGAGAGCATAATTATATATTTGTTTCCGAGTCCTTTTATGTGGTTAGCTAATATTGCTTTTACACAATGGCTACATAAACTTCAATGCATAAAATATACAATGTATAAAGAAAAATGAATAAACAATGTCAGTAATCTACAATGTTACAAATAAACGGGGGTGTGGGGGGGGGGGGGGTCCACCGAGGTGTGATCATTACATACCGCGAATTATATTTATAACGACCGCAAAAATATCACTTTATAAAGCAGGGGGCTCTGATGTAAAAAAAAGTATGAAGACATGGTATAGACTACTATATAGATGGGTGTAAAAAATAAGAAAGAATCAAAACGACTTTTTATTTATTCCTCCAAGAAAAGGTTTGCAGGGTCAGCGGCAAAAATCTGGAAATCTATGAATATAAACATCTGGGTATTGTGTTTGTTCATAATGTATAATATGTTATATATATATATGTGTGTGTGTGTGTACATATATATCTATATATATATATATAGATATACATATATATGTGTGTGTGTATATATATATATATATATATATATATATATATATATATATATATATATATATATATATACTATTAAGGGATGCAAAGAGACACCCCTCTTTTCTCTTTTTTTTTCTGTACAGTATAGAGAGAGGGGAAGAAAATCAGTGTCTCTATGTATCCAATAGATACTTACATATGTACATAGATATTCCCCTTTCTCTATATATATGATACATAAAGACATCTCCATTTCCTTCTTCCAGTATGTGTCTGTATATATATATATATATATATATATATATATATATATATATATATATATATGATACATAAAGGCACCTCCCTTTCCTTCTTTCAATTCTAAGTGTATATACAGTATATATATATATATATATATACTGTATGTGTATTTGGCTTTGAATTATGACATAGAAGTTATGCCAGATATGTCTTTTGATAATTAGTGGATTGCAGCTTGAGTGAGTCCAATTTTTCATCGATAACTTAGATATGAATAATTGGGATGGAGACAGCCGTGTATGGAATGGTGCTGCAATTGTTTTATCAGAAGAGGAGAGGAAATGTGGGATCCGGAATGCCATGCGATGTATGACTTTGATGCAGAGCCACATCGCCGCCTCTTATCTTTAATTGAACGGTCTCCAGAGGGTCATTGGTGAGAGGAGCCGAAGCATCACTTAACCTTATGGGAGGAAGAAGATAAAACCTGGAAGATCACTGGTTTGTCTGATTGTCAAGTATAATTTAGAGGAGTGAGGTTCGCATTATGCATGATCCCGGTATAAGGACTCTTCACTAGAGGGGTGCATTGGCCTGTAAGAGGTGGGGGATCTAATGGAAGAGGGCTGAGAGAGGGTTAATAGCCTGCATAGTCCACAGTAGACTCTACAAGTAGAAATTATATATATATATATATATATATATATATATATATATAAATATATATATTCTAGCTCCTATACACATCAGTAATTTATTGCTTCATTGGTGTGCTTTAACTAGTAACAGTGGGGGTTATTTACTAAACTTGGAAATGCAACATCTGGTGCAACTCTGCATAGAAAACCAATCAGCTTTCAGATTTTATTGTCAAAGCTTAAAGAGTAACTCCACTTTTGTTGAGCAATAAACATTCCTCTCTGGGTGTTCACTGTTCATTACAAGGATTTTAACAAACTAGATTCCTACCTTTTGTTGTTCTGAAGAAATCACTATGCATTTGTCTGTGTCTGTCTGTGTCCATGTGGGAAAGTGAGTCTAATAGGAGTGGTTTCATAATGACACAATGACATTTTTGTTGCAGGGGATGCCTGAAATCTGACTTGAAACTTAGGGCACATTTCTGGGAAAATCGGTGAGCCAATCACACAAGCAGGAAATTATGTTTCTGAGATGATGTTTCTGAGGGGCATTCTGTGTACAGTGTACATTTTGTGTACAGAAGGTTTCCAGGTAGCCATACTGCATTGCAATAATTACAGCGGCTGCAGATTGTAAAGGAAAGGTGATTTTTCATTAAAATTCAATTACAATAAGACTTGTGTCACAATTATGTATGCTATATTTTCTTTGTTTGCTATATTTTTCCCCATGAAGGTGGGGTTACCCTTTAATTGGATAAGCTGAAGTTAGAGGCTGATTTAAGGATGTGATGTGACCTCACATTTGCTGTTCAAGGCTGTGAACTGGCCTCACCTGTAAATGGCTTGTTTTAACCACTTCAATACAGGGCACTTATACACCTTCCTGCCCAGACCAATTTTGAGCTTTCACGATGTCGCAGTTTGAATGACAATTGCGCGGTCATGCTACACTGTACCCAAACTAAATTTTTATCATTTTGTTCCCACAAATAGAGCTTTCTTTTGGTGGTATTTGATCACCTCTGCGTTTTTTTTTTTTTTGCTAAACAAATAAAAAAAGACCGAAAATTTTGAAAAAAATAAAAGTTTTGCTTTTGTTTCTGTTAAAACATTTTGTAAATAAGTAAGTTTTCTCTTTCACTGATGGGCACTGATAAGGCGGCACTGACAGGCACTGATAAGGAGGTACCGATGAGGTGGCACCAATGAGCGGGCACTGACGGGCACTGATGATGGGGCACTGATATGCGGCACTGATGGGCACTGGTAGGCGGCACTGTTGGGTGGCACTGATAAGCAGCACTGATGGGCATTGATAGGCGGCACTGATGGGCACTCATGGGTGGCACTGGGTGGCACTGGTGGGCACTGATGGGCACTGATAGGCGACACTGATGGGCACTGAAAGGCTGCAAAGATGGGTTCTTATGGGTGGCACTGATAGGCGGCACTGATGGGCACTGATAGGCGACACTGCTGGGCACTGATGGGCACTGATACGTGGCACTGATACGCAGCACTGATATGAGGCACTGATCCCTGGTGGCACTGGCAGTGGTAGGCATTGTGAGTGGGCACTGATTGGCAGCTGCCTGGGCATTGATTGGCATCTGACTGGGCACAGATTAGTATTTCCCTGGGGGTCTAGGGGGCATACCTGGTGGTCCAGTGTGGATGGCCATCCTGGTGGTCCTGGGCGGCCTCCCTGGTGGTCCTGGGTGGGATCCGAGGGGGGCTGTGCTGATAAACAATCAGCACAGACCCCCCTGTCAGGAGAGCAGCCAATCTGCTCTCCTCTACTTGTGCATGTCAGACGCGAGTGAGAAAAAGCCGATCACCGGCTCTTCCTATTTACATCGTGATCAGCCGTGATTGGACTTGGCTGATCATGTGGTAAAGAGTCTCCGTCAGAGACTCTTTACCTAGATCAGAGTTGCGGTGTGTCAGATTGACACACCGCAACAATGATCGCAGCGATGCGCGCGCCTGGGGGTGCGCAGCGGCTTAATATCCTGATCACGTCATATGACGTCCGGTCAGGATATTGAAACCACTTTGCCGCCATCATTTTGCTATATGGCGGGCGGCAAGTGGTTAAGCGAGGCTGAAAGCATAGGTGTGCGCAGCCTATTGCATTAGGGTGTGCACCTTAAAGCTCAAACACATATGTGTGTGTGCATGTGTGTATATATACTGGCAGTGTCAGTAAAGCAGTGGATGGTGTCAGTAGTTTTTATTTGTACTATTTTCTTTTTTATTATTTTTTTTACAATTTTAATTTTTACACGTTTTTTAGGAGCTTTGGTGAAATATCAGGGATTTAAACGGGGAATCTCTGGCACACAGGGTGATAAGGGTGTGCCCAGGCATACCTGGCACACCCTATGAGCACGCCTATGGCTGACAGGTATAGGCAGTATGGGTTTGAGGGTGTCTGTGTTGCTCTTGGCAACCAATCAAATTCGGATTCATGCATGTTAGAAAATGAGATGAAGAATCTAATTGCTATGGGAAAACACATAGATCAGTTTCTTTCATGACTGTCATATTCTGTTACTAGCAGACAAATAATATTAATTTAGTATGGTTGGATTAATGAGAAGGTGATCTGGGATTGGTTACTGTGCACATACCGTGTTTGCCCCGAAAATAAGCCTGGGTCTTATATTAATTTTGGCAACCAAAAACACACTAGGGCTTATTTTTGGGGTAGGGCTTGCCATGTAGGAATCCCCAGTATGAACATAGTAAAAGTGGTTGTGAAATCTTGGAACCCTCTCTATTACAGGATTGTGTGGTGTAAACGGTGTGTATCGCTGTGGTATAGTTGTGCAAATACCTTCTTATATTGGCGCTTCCATGGCCTGCCCCCGAGGTGTTGAGGAGAGGTAAAGATCAGCTGAAGGCCTGTAGAGGGAGGGGGGCCGAGATCCCCCGCTGACACCCGGCACTTCCATGGCCTGCCCCAAGCTGTCTTCCCCACTCTGAACACTGCAGGGAGGGGGGACCGAGATTCCCCGCTGACACCCGGCACTTCCATGGCCTGCCCCAAGCTGTCTTCCCCACTCTGAATACTGCAGGGAGGGGGGGCCGAGATTCCCCGCTGACAGCCAGGAGAAAAGGAGAAGAGATCAGCTGAGCGCCAAGCGGCGCTGTACCGAAGGTATTTGATACAGTTGTGTTGCAGAAACACGCACCTTTTACACTGTATACTATTGTAGGAGAGTGGATTCTAGCATTTACAACAACTTTAAGCTAGGACTTATTTCCGGGGTAGGGCTTATATTGCAGCCCTCCCCGAAAATCACAGTAGGTCTTATTATCGAGGTAGGTCTTATTTTCGGGGAAACACAGTACATTATAGGTTTTCACTGAACAGAAACAATTGATGCTGCTTGAAAATCCTGAATCCTGCAAGATTTGACCAAATAGATTAGTTTCTTTGTTGGTTCTTACAGTTGTATATAAAGTAATATTAAACTCTAGATTTTTTTTTTAAATGGGCGTCTTGCAGATTTGTACCATAATGTGCTAGTCTTGCAGATTTACAGACAGATTTACCTTTTAGATTTACCTTTTAAATGGAGCCCTCCAGAGCTACATTTTCACCATTTCTGGCGCTTTCATCTTCACTGGGTCTTTTTATTGGATTTGCGCCTTCTGGTTGTTTGAATGGCTGAGCCGCGATGACGTCACTGGCACGCGCATGTGCATGGGAGTCACTGTCACTGCACAACACTCTTTGCAATCATGGCACACTCAATGTGCCCTAAATGTAGCGTGAACTGTGCATGTGCCAGTGACATCATCATCTAGACCCAATGTGAATATCTACGAAATGGCACAAGATTAGGTTGTTTCCAAGGTACCTACAGGCAAGACTTATAATAAGCTTCAGGGCAAAGTTTAAAATTAGAGTTCACTACTTTAAATGAAGAATCGTTTAAGCCTATCAAATCTATTCAAGTATAATTAAATCCTACTACAATCTCTTATAATGTGTAACATAATTCAATTAAAAAATCATTTTTTAGTATTTTAGAAATCTATAGTTTTCATTAAAATAACCCCTAGTGATCCTGCCATAATTGAAGTAGACCATTACACTGTTTTGTGTGAACATTCGCAACTTTTTAGTAACTCAGCCTCATTGTGCAGGAATTGTGCAGGCAAACGGTCTTGCTAATTGCCATGCAGCCATCGGCCTTGTGTACACAGGTTCGTGAGGCTGTACAACAGAAAATACGGGTGTACTTCCAGGCCAGGGAGACTCAGCTGCAGAGTTGAGATGCTTTTGATACATTTTTGAAATTGCATAAAATTGTAGTTTTATATCTTCCTGCTTATTTCTCAATACCAGATTCCACTTTTTGCATCTATGTTTATGTGTATACATGTGTTCACATTCATAAGTGCCTAAAATGCATGTCCTTAGATGCACATTTTTCAGTTTTTGGTTTCGGATCTGAATGCAGCACATGTTTACGCACCTATGTGGACGTCCCCATTGAAAACAATACCGTGATATTTGATCTACAGGGTTAGATAGATTAGGTTTAGAATGTGGCACAGAGCAGGTTTAGCATTAGTTAGGTTTTGCCCGGACTTCTCCTTTAATAGAACATCTCAAACAAGCTTTAACTGAATTTAAACCATTCTGGCTATCAACAACATACCAGTAAATCAAGACACGGTGTCCATCCAGACTATACTTCATGACTAATCCCCCACTAAACAACACCATGATAGTAACAACAAAAGGTAGAATTGGCGGGCGGGTGGGGCCACAATCCTGTCCTCTTCCTCAGCGTGGTAAACGACCCTGCAGATGCCGACTGGCTTTTAAATGCTCCAGCCACGCGGGCTGAGTGAGCCCGCCAATTTTAACCAATCTTGCTTCTGTTGCCAAGCAGAAGGCCAGGTGTTGTAGCCAGTAGCAACCTGAGATTAAAAATCAGGGAAGAGAAGAAACTCCTGACCTCTTTGAGCTTTTCCATGGGGTCCAGCTGACCGCTAGGGGCTACATTTTCCGCCTAAGGCATGCTTGTGACATCATTGATAGTATAACCACATGACCATATGAGGTCAATGTCCACAAACTAATGTGGCCATATTAGGTCAATGATGTCATGAGCATCCCTTCCCCTTTGTGTACATGCAGCTGCAGTGCTGGAAACCCCTTGGCCACAGTTGATTGGCTTGACACTAACAGCTTCCTTTTAGGTTCCGCTGAATATTAGTGCAGACCGAACCCAAACTCATCCTTAGTCATGAGTACGAAAAGAGAGCGTGAATCTGCCTAAGAAAGGAGGAGAAGGGTCAGGGCACAGACAGCAATTACAACCTATCAGAGTCTCTAATTTTTCCCTACCAAAACAAAAAAATGTTTTGGCTACTTTTACTTTAAAGTGGCTGTAAACTCCTATTGATTAATTGTACCTATAGATAAGCCTATAATAAGGCTTACCTACCAACTTGTTCATTCCCCGACTAGTTGGGGTAGGTGGAACACTTCTGTGGGGGTGGGTCAGCCACGCCTCTTGACCATTGACCTCTGGGGACCTGCCTGCTTACCTTTGACCTTTGGAGGAGGCCCCTATTCCAATCCCTGAGTCCTAACCTTGTTCTTCAAGGGAAAACCCTAATTCCAACCCTAAAACCCTGCAAATGGAGCGGATGACGTAATCGGCGCATGCGCTCTGAAGGAATGACCACCCGTGCCGTTCTCTCAGAGCCCTGTGCCATGACCGAATCCACGGACCCGGAAGGAAGACGGTAAAGATGGATGCAGCCTCCAGTGGTGACAAAGAGGGCTTCGTTTGCAGGTATGTTTCACATAATGTGCTAGTATGTGATGCATACTAGCACATTATGCCTTTACTTTGCAGGTCAGAAAACAAAAAACAAACAAAAAAAAACCAAACAAGCGGTTTACTTCCTCTTTAAGTCCAAGTAAATTTATAAACGCCTATAATTCATACTACAAAGCTGCATTTACATGCCATTGTATAGAATAGCTAAATGTATTTCAATCCTCTGAAATTCAGCTGTAATCCTTGACATGAAACTATAATTGAACTAATCACTTGTAATTTATGATCATTTATGCAAGTGACTTTGTCAAATACATAGGAGATAACACACAAACAATAATAAAAAATAAAGCATAGGAAGAGTGCAGCTTTTATTGTCTCTTGGCTGTTCCTTTCCATTTGTGACAAATGCACAGATGCACCTGCCTAAACTCTATTCATCAGGGGATGTCAGATGCTGCACATTGTCCTGATGTTTCCCTGCAAGTGGAGCCGTGTCACAATGGACTATGGAGAAATCACTGCCACTGTGATCTGCATTCACTTTCCATGGGAACACATGCTATTCAGCTCAAGTTCTTTCTAGGCTGCTGTTTGACTCCTAGAGAATGAATTTCACCAACAGACGATGAACTATTGTATATCAGATTGTGCAAAATTCTAATTATTAATCATCCTGGAAAAAAAGCCAAGTTCTTTTTAAAACTTTTTTTGACTTTCTGGGCTTTGCCTTTAACATTTCAGGTCAAGGATAAAAGCTGGCAGAACATAACACCTAAAAGGTCAGCCATCTACAAACTAGGTGTGAGAGAGCAAATTATTTTATTTCTATTCAGATCCATGAGAAAGAATACGGAAAGTTATTTACAATGATGGGTGCTTTTTCCAAAAGTATTTTGTTAGATCCCAAATTTGTTTGATGAAGGAGGTCTCAGGCAAACGTTGATGGTCTTCATCCTTTTCATCTTCCTCATTGTCCTTGTTCTTATCCTGACTACCGCACAGTTCACTCGTTCTCAAAATGATCATTTCGTTGTTTTAGTCTGGCCATCAGTGTTAATTTTGGCAGCAAATTTCGATTTGGTTTTAGTCTTATGCCCTGTACACACGATCGGGCTTTCCAACGGAAAATGTGCGATCGGAGCTTGTTGTCAGAAATTCCGACCGTGTGTAGGCTCCATCTGACTTTTTCCATCGGAATTTCCGACACACAAAGTTTGAGAGCTGGCTCTAAAATTTTCTGACAACAAAATCCGTTCCTTGTAAATTCCGATTGTGTGTAGACAATTCCGACGCACAAAGTGCCACGCATGCTCGTAATCAAGCAGAAGAGCCGCACTGGCTATTGAACTTAATTTTTCTCGGCTCGTCGTACGTGTTGTACATCACCGCGTTCTTGATGTTCGGAAATACCATCCAACTTTGTGTGCCCATGTGTATGCAAGACAAGTTTGAGCCAACATCCGTCAGAAAAAATCCGATGGATTTTGTTGTCGGAATGTCCGATCGTGTGTACAGGGCATAAGTCTTAGGACTAAAATGGCATTTTAGTTTTAGCCCCATTTTAGTCTTTTGCAATTGTTTTAGCTTTAGTCGTATTTAGTCGAATGAAACCTCCAGTACATTTTAGTCGACTAAAACTCATTTTAGTCGTCTAAAATCGAATGGGTGTAATTAAATTGTAATGCATTAGTTAAAATTTCTCCACAATTTCCAAACTCTTTATATACTGCTGGAATGAAAAATCGAATATGCTATTATTCATGGTATTGAGGTTTGAACATGCACTACAGACCAGTGGTAATTATGAAGTCAAGTTTTCATTTAGTTTTAGTCTTATGCCTTGTACACACGGTTGGGTTTTCCAATGGAAAAAGTGCGACCGGATTGTGTTGTCGGAAATTCCGATCGTGCATGGGCTCCTTCAGACTTTTTTCATTGGAATTTCCAACACACAAAGTTTGAGAGCAGGCTATAAAATATTCCGACAACAAAATCCAATCGGTTAATGATCGTGTGTACACAAATCCGACGCACAAAGTGCCACGCATGCTCAGAATAAATTAAGAGACGAAAGCTATTGGCTACTGCCCCGTTTATAGTCCCGACGTACGTGTTTTACATCACCGCGTTCAGAATGATCGGATTTTCCGACAACTTTGTGGGACCGTGTGTATGCAAGACAAGTTTGAGCCAACATCCGTCGGAAAAAATCCATGGATTTTGTTGTCGGAATGTCTGATCAATGTCTGATCGTGTGTACAGGGCATAAGCCTTTTGACTAAAATGGCATTTTAGTTTTACTCCCATTTTAGTCTTTTGACTAAAATGCCATTTTAGTTTTAGTCATATTCTAGTCATCTCAATTGTTTTAGTTTTAGTTGTATTTTAGTCGACTAAAATAGTATTCATTTAGTCGACTAAAATGTTTTACTCAATGAAATTAACACTGCTGGCCAGACACTGTTTCATTTTGGCCAGGTCTTGATAAACCACCTGAAATGTGCTTTCTGTTGCCTCCTTCCTCCCAATATTCTTTGATTTAAAAAATCAAAGGAAACAATTGCAAAATTGGTGGCCGAACAACGACTGCATCCAATCAACTGCAGCTGCTGTTGGGGTGGCTGACAGCCAGCATGTGTGGATGGAGTTACATATAAGGTTGATTTACTAAAAATGGTGCGTGCAATATCTGGGGCAGCTCTGCATAGAAACCAATCAGCTTCCAGTTTTTTTTTGTCAAAGCTTAATTGAACAAGCTGAAGTTAGAAGCTGATTGGCTACCATACACAGCTGCACCAGAGTTTGCAGTCTCCAATTTGAGTAAATGAACCCCAGTGTGGTTATGACCTGCCTTAGCTTAAAGTGTTACTAAACCCAGGACCCTGCATTCACTATATCTGTTCTCCCACAGTACAAAGAACATGGAAATGCAATTATTTTAGTAAATATAAACTGCTAAGTACCTTTTCTCATCAGCAGTTACAGCAGTTTTGTGACTTCTATTAGTGTCTGGTGAGAGCTTGTAGGAGGAGTTTTCATTCATTTACTCTCTCAAGAAAAAAAAAAAAAACCTCTCTAGCAATACACACCAAACTGAGCATGTGCAGCTTGCCCCCAAGGTTCTGTTCTATCAGGAGATCATTTTGGGACTGTGGAAGAAGGGGTGGATTGGAGAAGACAGGATCAAACAGCCTTTTTACACAATGCAGAGGATTAACCCCTTAGGTTCCACAGTGAGTATAACAAGCATGCTTTACTGCATATACAGATTTTTTTTACTGTTGTGGGTTTAGTACAACTTTAAGGTACAGCACAGCATGTTATTCTGGTGCTAAACCATTTTCATCTGAAAAATTAAAGTGTATGGAAACTATAACAATGAACTGCTTTTATTGGCTCACTTTTGATCTGGTAAATAGACCAATTGAAAATGTGTTACTATATCACCTCCTGTTTTCTCTGTCTCTGCGGTGCTATTATCAGTTACATTGTTCCCACCTATCTCTGTGGACTGAATAACACCTCCCATAGAAAAAAGAAACAACACAGCTGACACATCTGGCAGGCTGCTGCAATGTGTTTCATTTTTAGGTTATACATTTTATAGGGGGCCATGGCTGTCACAAGGACAGGAAAGCAGAGACAACAATAAAGACAATTGATACCATCACACCCTGTCCTGACAGTAAAACACTAAAGTAAATCTTCATAAATAGAGAATCAGATAGGACTAAAACCTGACAGAGGCTCCAGTCCTTTGATGCTTCATCCAAGATGACATATATATATAGGTTATGAAGTTAAGTTATGTTTCCACTAACAGTTTTATTTTATTTAGTTCAGGCATACATTTTTTTTATGCACATTTCTCAGCATTATGGAAAAATGATATGTCGGCAGTCATATCCTTATTATTATCAGCATGATCATTTTGATTTTGTTGTGATAATATGCTTTTATAGCTATCCTAAACCAAAGTTTAGGTGAAAGTGTATGTCTAGCTAGATATGTTTTTTTTTTTCTAGTTTTAGGCCATTCCCGCCCATTTAGAGCACAATTATTACTGTTATAATAGCCGCTAGCAATAATTGCATGTAAAATCCGACATGCTAGTTGTACCCAAGTTGATCGATTGATCAACTTGGGTAAATCAAGTCTGCCCATACATGGTTTGAATTTCGTCCGGTCCCTGCTGAAGCAGCCGAGATTCAAACAGTCTATGACCAGCTTAAGTTTTTTTTCGTTTAACCAGCAGACTGAACGAAAAAAAACCGAACAGATTCCTGGATCCTCACAAATAAGTTGGATGCAAGAATCCTCCACGGTGTGCTATTGTATTTTGATAGTGGGGACTCCTCCATTTTCAGAATATACTGATCAGCACTGCAGCCATTGGATGCAGACTGAAAATTTTTTAATAAATTAATTAGAACTAATTGATTAATTTAACCGCACTCTCTATAAAGTGCAAGTGCAGAAAAAAAAAGCGTTTTTGACTCCTGTAACAGGGGTCATTACATTCTGATGAGTAGACTGTGTGGCCGGTGATGGTGGTGGAAGATTAACCTCTTTAATGATCATCGCATATTAGGAAGATTGATCCAAAAGTTATTCAGAATTTGTCCATTTTGAACACTATTTTTCACTTTTGGATTTTGACATATTTTTTATTTTAATATTTTTTTTAAATTATAATAATTTTGATTTTGATGATTTTTCGAGCACATGGTAATAAACACCATGTTGGGTATTTTCATATTTGGAGTTGAGAGTTTATATATGATTGTATTTAACACTAGCCCTTTTTTCACTTATACATATTTTTGATTTCTTGTGTTAAGAGATTAACCCTTTTTTCTGCACTTGCACTTTGTAGAGAGAACTGTTCTAATTAATTTATTAGTTCTAATTAATTCATTTATTAATTACTTTTCTATTTATTTTCAAACACAATGTGCTGCTCCTATTTAAGTTGAACGTTAACTTAATAAGTTTTCCATCTGCGTGGGTTGGTGGTATTTTCCATTTTTTACTTAATTGGATGCAGACTGCTGATTAACCACCAGTCCAGGACTTCCCTATAGCAGTGTTACTGCTACAGGGTGGTCCCTGTGCACCGGATTACGCATATATACCTGATCCGGATCTTCTGAGTAGGGCATGCGTATGTGTGCCACTGGTGCTCACACACAGCAAGGGCCCAGTGGCAGATACAGTGGACTTGATGTCCGCCGGCAACCGCCGATGATCGAGGAGAGAGCCAGAACAGCAGTCTGCTTATGTAAACAAGGCAGATCTCCGTTCTGTCAGTAGAGATGGCATGGATCCTGTATTCCTGCAAAGCAGGGACATGGATCCATGCCCTAGTAAAATCACCTCCCATAGTTTAGAAAAACACTGGCTAGGCACACATTTAACTCTTTTTTTTTTTTCATCCAGCAAAAAAAGGTTTATCGAGAACAAAGCATACAGTAACAATGCCAACCAATACATTGCACATTTTTACACACAGATATCCAATGCTACCAACATTATTTATCTAAAAAATACTCGATGTTGCAAACAATAAAGGTGCACTTATGCACCATTATGATCTATAATGCCCATCACCTCATTATTCCCTTGGCCTAAGACATTCTCATCCTGCATTAAGTCTGAGCAACCTATCCATGAACAGATCTACTGGGGCTAGCCCAGGAACCTCGAGCCATGGGGCCCATCATTTTTCATACCTATGCGAGCATCCCCTATGCTGATCTATAACTTTTTCCATCCTTAATCACATTTAACTCTTTTATCGCCTCTGATGTTAACCCCTTCCCAGCCAGTGTCATTAGTACATTGACAGTGCATATTTTTTAGCACTGATCACTGTATTTGTGTCACTGGTCCCCAAAAAATATCAAAAGTCCACCACAATATCACAGTCCTGCTATAAGTCCTCCCATAGTTTGTAGACGCTATAACTTTTGCGCAAACCAATCAATATATGCTTATTGGGAATTTATTTTACCAAAAATATGCAGCAGAATACATATTGGCCTAAATTTATGAAGAAATTAGATTTTTGAATTTTTTTATTGGATATTTTTTATAGCAGAAAGTAAAAAATATTGTATTTGTTTCAAAATTGACGATCTTTTTTGTTAATAGTGCAAAAAATTAAAAAAGCAAAGGTGATCAAGTATCACCAAAAGAAAGCTCTATTTGCAGGAAAAAAAGTACATCAATTTTATTTGAGTACATTGTTGCACGACGCGCAATTATCAGTTAAAGTAACACAGTGCCACATCGCAAAAAATGGCCTGGTCATGAAGGGGGGTAAATCTCCTGGAGGTTAAGTGGGTAATAAAAATTTTCCGGCAGGACCATTTCACAGAAGCCGGTTTAATGATCAGCTCCTGTCAGAACCACACATAGGTTGAAATTCAGCTGAATTCCTGCTGAACCCGATGAATTTTGATCTCTGTGTACCCGGCCTAAGAGTCCAGCTAAACCCACAATTTCTGCCCTGATGAAGGGTAAACATTATAGCTTCCAAAAATGTGTTGGCTTTTTAGCTTTGTTATTTTTGGACTATGATAAAATAAATATACTTGGATTCCTATACTTAGGGTGGGGCATTTTTTTTTCTACCTACACCTTCCATTGTTTCATCCAAAGTGCCTTTGAGGCATCATAAAGGCTATGTTCACCTCTTGCAAAAAAAAAAAAAAAAATGAAATGCACATATGTTTGCAGAATAAAATGTGCATTTAATACATTTTTTGGAGTGTGCCTGCTAAGCATTGCAACACCGATCAGTGAATCACGGGTGCAATGCCAGGCTCCTGCAGACCGAGGTATAGGCTTTCAGTTAGAGAGCTGGAGAAAGTGTCAAAGTACTATGAGTGCATTGATCACTGCACTTGTGCTCCATTTAAAACGATATGTCCATCTGCTGTGGTGGCCAGTGGGACTTGTGGTTTATTCATTTACAGATCCCTGTGAAGAATGATGTGGATGTGTGGGTGGAGCTACAAAGGGGTGCTGTTTTGGGTATGGGGGATCTGCCTAGCACATGTTACTCTCTAAAAATGGATGACACAGGTAACATGGTCTTAAAGGTGGTGTTAGTCTTTCAGGTTAGAATGCTACCAATCCATTGTGAGTCATTCGGGTTGATTTACAATAATTGGAGAGTGCAAAATCTGGTAGTGCATGGTAAAAAAACAAAAAAAAGAGATCCCGTTCCCTTATAGCAGATGAAACAGAATAGTGCTTGTGCTGTCTAATCTGCCCCTTTCTAAGCTGTAAAAAACCTGGTTGATCCTGGCTGTTCCTGTGTCCCCCTCTGTATGCTGACCACAGTAATCATGGCTGCTGGTTCCTGATTACCGTGGTCAGTTTACAAACTTCCGTCATCCCACTGGACTTCTCTTTCCCCCTCCCTCCCTGCCTGTCAGCTCCTGTGTGTGAGCTGTCAAAGCCATCACCCCCTCCTGCTGCTATTAGTAGCTGGCAGTAAAGGTAAAGAAATATTACTGCCAGTCCCTCTGTTCTGTCAATCTATCTTACACTATGTAAATGTTTTTGTAAAATGATGCCTGTAAATACCTTGTCCCAGATCTTTTATGGAGGGTCACATGACCTCCAGCCACTCTCCACCCCATCTAAAGGCTACAGCGGGAGGGGCTGAGTGACCAACAAAGTGGTTACGTGACCTCCCAAGGCTGACATCAGAGGGGATCTCGGCCCCTCATGCTGTAGCCCTTAGATTGGAGGAAGAGAGCGTCCGGAGGTCACATGACCAGCTATAAAAGATCTGGGACAAGGGATCAGAGATAAGGTATTTACAGGCATCCTTTTATTAAAACATTTACACAGTTTAGGATAGATTGCTAGAACAGAGGGACTGGGTGTGATGTTTCTTTACCTTTAGAATCACTTTAAGCTTTGCCCAAAAAATAAAAATAAAAATCTGGAAGCTGACTGGTTCTGTGCAGAGCTGCACCAGATTTTGCACTCTCTAGTTTTAGTAAATCAACCCCATAGTGCACCACATCATAGAGGTACTATCACAGGTTGGTGAATAGCTCGATTTGGGATCCAGCACCTTCCACCTACATCATTATACCATCATCACGTATTGCTTACAAGGACATTTTTGCTTTTGACCCTGACAATCTGGTGCAGCTGTGCATGGTAGCCAATCAGCTTCTAACTTCAGCTTGTTCAATTAAAGCAGAGTTCTGCCCCCCCTCCCACGGAAAAATTAAAAGTCAGCAGCTAAACATGTAGCTGCTGACTTTTAATATTAGGACACTTACCTGTCCTGGAATGCAGCAATGTCGGCACCCCAGCCGATATTTCCGTCGGGTTTCAGGTGCTGCCACCGCCATAGCCTGTAAGGGAAACCGGAAGTGGAGCCTTGCAGCTTCACGTCCGATCCCCTACTGCGCACGCGCATAGCGTGCTGTGCTTTCTTAAGTGGCCCAGCGGCGTGGAAGGAGGAGGGGGGCCGAACTTCTTACATACCTCACTGCAGCAAAGTCCGCCACAATTTGGGATGGGTACCCTATAAAAACAGGTACCCTCTCCAATCCCCCCCGAAAGGTTCCAAATGTGGCACCAGAGCCGAGGAGGAGACAGATAAGCAGAGCTTCCACTTTTGGGTGGAACTCCACTTTAAGCTTTGACAAAAAGAAAAAACTGAGAACTGCTTGGTTTCTATGAAGAGCTGCACCAGATTTTGCACTCTCCAGTTTTAGTAAGTCAACCCCATGATGTCACACAACTATGCAGTGAAGGATCTGTTTATTAGGAATGGTGGCTACATTTATTTGTTACTGGGAGATCTCTTGAAGAAAAACAAATATAGAGCTGTTCACTGTAACTCAGCCTTTTTCAGCCAGGGTGCCCAGGCACCCTGGGGTGCCTTGAGGTTTCTTCAGGGGTGCCTTGGCAAAATGCCTACAAATTGCCCCAAAACTGTATACAAGCCAGTGTGTAGATGCAGCCTGCCTTTAAGTTACACAAAGCCACAGGTTTTCATTGGGCACCATTACAAACTTCTTGAGGACTAGGGATGAGCCGAACACCCCCCTGTTCGGTTCGCACCAGAACATGCGAACAGGAAAAAAATTCGTTCGAACACGCGAACACCGTTAAAGTCTATGGGACACGAACATGAATAATCAAAAGTGCTAATTTTAAAGGCTAATATGCAAGTTATTGTCAATAAAAGTGTTTGGGGACCTGGGTCCTGCCCCAGGGGACATGAATCAATGCAAAAAAAAGTTTTAAAAACGGCCGTTTTTTCAGGAGCAGTGATTTTAATAATGCTTAAAGTCAAACAATAAAAGTGTAATATCCCTTTAAATTTCATACCTGGGGGGTGTCTATAGTATGCCTGTAAAGGGGCGCATGTTTCCCGTGTTTAGAACAGTCTGACAGCAAAATGACATTTTGAAGGAAAAAACACATTTAAAACTACCGCGGCTATTGCATTGCCGACAATACACATAGAAGTTCATTGATAAAAACGGCATGGGAATTCCCCACAGGGCAACCCCGAACCAAAATTAAAAAAAAAAAAATGATGTGGGGGTCCCCCTAAATTCCATACAAGGCCCTTCAGGTCTGGTATGGATATTAAGGGGAACCCCAGCCAAAATGTAAAAAAAAAATTGACGTGGGGTTCCCCCTAAATTCCATACCAGACCCTTCAGGTCTGGTATGGATTTTAAGGGGAACCCCGCGCCAAAAAAAAAAAAAAAAAAACAGCGTGGGGTCCCCCTAAAAATCCATACCAGACCCTTATCCGAGCACGCAACCTGGCAGGCCGCAGGAAAAGAGGGGGGGACGAGAGTGCGGCCCCCCCCCCTCCTGAACCGTACCAGGCCACATGCCCTCAACATTGGGAGGGTGCTTTGGGGTAGCCCCCCAAAACACCTTGTCCCCATGTTGATGAGGACAAGGGCCTCATCCTCACAACCGTGGCCGGTGGTTGTGGGGGTCTGCGGGCGGGGGGCTTATCGGAATCTGGAAGCCCCCTTTAACAAGGGGACCCCCAGATCCCGGCCCCCCCCCTGTGTGAAATGGTAAGGGGGTACTTACCCCTACCATTTCACTAAAAAACTGTCAAAAATGTTAAAAATGACAAGAGACAGTTTTTGACAATTCCTTTATTTAAATGCTTCTTCTTTCTTCCTTCATCTTCTTCTTCTTCTGGTTCTTCTGGCTCTTCTGGTTCTTCCTTCGGCGTTCTCGTCCAGCATCTTCTCCGCGGCGTCTTCTATCTTCTTCTCCTCGGGCCGCTCCGCACCCATGGCATGAGGGGAGGCTCCCGCTCTTCTCTTCATCTTCTTCTCTTCTTCATCTTCTTCTTCATCTTCTTCTTCATCTTCTTCTTCTCTTCTTCATGTCTTCTCCGGGCCGCTCCGCAGCCATGCTGTGGCATGGAGGGAGGCTCCCGCTGTGTGACGGCGTCTCTTCGTCTGACGGTTCTTAAATAACGGGGGCGGGGCCACCCGGTGACCCCGCCCCCCTCTGACGCACGGTGATTTGACGGGACTTCCCTGTGACGTCACGGGGAATGCCACAGGGAAGTCCCGTCATGTCACCGTGCGTCAGAGGGGGGCGGGGTCACCGGGTGGCCCCGCCCCCCGTTATTTAAGAACCGTCAGACGAAGAGACGCCGTCACACAGCGGGAGCCTCCCTCCATGCCACAGCATGGCTGCGGAGCGGCCCGGAGAAGACATGAAGAAGAGAAGAAGAAGAAGAAGATGAAGAAGAAGAAGAAGATGAAGAAGAGAAGAAGATGAAGAGAAGAGCGGGAGCCTCCCCTCATGCCATGGGTGCGGAGCGGCCCGAGGAGAAGAAGATAGAAGACGCCGCGGAGAAGATGCTGGACGAGAACGCCGGAGGAAGAACCAGAAGAGCCAGAAGAACCAGAAGAAGAAGAAGATGAAGGAAGAAAGAAGAAGCATTTAAATAAAGGAATTGTCAAAAACTGTCTCTTGTCATTTTTAACATTTTTGACAGTTTTTTAGTGAAATGGTAGGGGTAAGTACCCCCTTACCATTTCACACAGGGGGGGGGCCGGGATCTGGGGGTCCCCTTGTTAAAAGGGGCTTCCAGATTCCGATAAGCCCCCCGCCCGCAGACCCCCACAACCACCGGCCATGGTTGTGAGGATGAGGCCCTTGTCCTCATCAACATGGGGACAAGGTGTTTTGGGGGGCTACCCCAAAGCACCCTCCCAATGTTGAGGGCATGTGGCCTGGTACGGTTCAGGAGGGGGGGGGGGCCGCACTCTCGTCCCCCCCTCTTTTCCTGCGGCCTGCCAGGTTGCGTGCTCGGATAAGGGTCTGGTATGGATTTTTAGGGGGACCCCACGCCGTTTTTTTTTTTTTTTTTTTGCGCGGGGTTCCCCTTAAAATCCATACCAGACCTGAAGGGTCTGGTATGGAATTTAGGGGGAACCCCACGTCAATTTTTTTTTTTAATTTTGGCTGGGGTTCCCCTTAATATCCATACCAGACCTGAAGGGCCTTGTATGGAATTTAGGGGGACCCCCACATCATTTTTTTTTTTTTTTATTTTGGTTCGGGGTTCCCCTGTGGGGAATTCCCATGCCGTTTTTATCAATGAACTTCTATGTGTATTGTCGGCAATGCAATAGCCGCGGGTAGTTTTAAATGAGTTTTTTCCTTCCAAATGTCATTTTGCTGTCAGACTGTTCTAAACACAGGAAACATGCGCCCCTTTACAGGCATACTATAGACACCCCCCAGGTACGAAATTTAAAGGGATATTACACTTTTATTGTTTGACTTTAAGCATTAATAAAATCACTGCTCCTGAAAAAACGTCCGTTTTTAAAACTTTTTTTTGCATTGATCCATGTCCCCTGGGGCAGGACCCAGGTCCCCAAACACTTTTTATGACAATAACTTGCATATAAGCCTTTAAAATTAGCACTTTTGATTTCTCCCATAGACTTTTAAAGGGTGTTCCGCGGCATTCGAATTTGCCGCGAACACCCCAAATTGTTCGCTGTTCGGTGAACTTGCGAACAGCCAATGTTCGAGTCGAACATGAGTTCGACTCGAACTCGAAGCTCATCCCTATTGAGGACACCTTAGCTAAGTGATGGAGAAAAATTGAGGGACAAGAGGAACATTGGAATACTAGTCATTACCAGTTTGCAAAAATGTATTTGCTTTGGAAGAATAATTCACCTCTAACGCTGGGCGTCCTACTTGTGTGGATGTTGCTGTGTTATGCAAAAGAAGAATACATTTTAATGGGGTGCTTCAAGACTGTCCATGTTTTTTAAAGGGTGCCTCGAGACTGTCTATAATTTTTAAAGGGTGCATTGACTGAAAAAAGGTTGAAAAACATGCTGTAACTTACCGTGGATCACCTTCTTTTTTCCTGGTTTATATTAGACCAAGTACATATTCAAATTAAATTAAAAAAATTAACTTTTAGTGTCTTTAATTCATATGCCTCAATAACATGTGGGTAATGCTACTAACGCTGCCATTCAAGTACATGAAAGAAATTCATTCAGGAAAAGCTAAGAGAAAGAAGACAAATAAAGTGTGGAGTTGCAGTTTGTTTGTTCTCTCTCCAACAGATTCTTTGTAAATGCCATGTATTGTCTCAGTTGATGTATTCCAGGAACTGTTTCCCAGTTTAGTATTTTCTGATACAGTTTATACACAGTTTGTTTAAAGTGAATCTGTTAAGGGAAAGGTACTTGACCAAAGCTGTCCACAGACATGAGATGAATGCTACCTGACCTGGTCATTTTCAGATGGATCAGGTAATGACCTCATGTTTCTAAGCCCCCCTGATTCCACCAACAGGCTGCTGTCAGAGTAAGCAATAGATCATGCAGATTATAAATCTTGTCCTCTTCTCTGCCTGAGATAAGTCATGCTGCCAGAATCTGCCTTCTCCATTCATCCTGTCCCTTCTCCCTTGTCCAATAGAAATGGGGACATGTCTGTCTCGACTCCACTATGCAAACTTCCAAATACTTGTTTATAACATCATTTAAAGGGGTTGTAAACGCTCAAGGTTTTTCACCTTTTATGCATCAAGGTGAAAACCCTTCTGTAGAGCAGCAGCCTCCCAGAGCCCCCCTTTTTCTTACCTGAACCCGATCGTTCCAAAGATGGGGACGAGCACAGCAGCTCCAGCCGCTGTCTTGGGTCCTCATTGGATAGATTGATTGGCAGCGCAGCAAATGGCTCCTGCTGCTGTCAATCAAATCCAGTGACACGGGAGCTGGGGGGCGGGGCAGCAGGACTCAGGAGCGCGCCCCTGCATGGGTGTCCACTTGGAATGGGGGTCAACGAGGGGGCACTCGATGTGGGTAGGAGCCAGGATCGCCGCTGGGGGACCCCAGAGGAGGAGCATCAGGGCCACTCTGTGCAAAACGACTAAGGCTGTTGGCTATGACTAAGGCTGTTGCCGAAAAGCATCAGATGTTTTGCTTGTCACTTCATGTAACCAACCATTTAAATCGCTATATTGTCTACAGAGTTGCCAGCTCAATCCTTTTACTCATTATGTGCAAAACCTTGCACAGAGGAGGTAAGTATAACATGTTTGTTATTTAAAAAAAAACCCTTTACAACCCCATGCACATACTAAAGGAAAATAGCCTGTTCACTTTGCAAGAGAAGTTGCACTTTGCAGTGGCCCCAGAGCTTAGGGAGTGTGGTGAAGTTTCACTTTGGAAAGAAGACACAGTCACATGCAAGGAAAATTGAAATAAAAACTGCATTTTTTCATGAACTGATTGGATGATGGAAGTCAGCAGAGCTAATCCTCATTCACTAAGCTCTTGGGCAAATTCCTCTGCAAAGTGTAACTTCCCTTGCAAATTGAACAGCCTATTTGGTGTTAGTAAATTGATCCTAGAACACCAGTATGGGGCAGACACAGTTAAAAGAGGGCTACAGACTCAGGTCACTGAACTTCATTATGCAATAGAAATGAAGGTATGTCTGTTCTCAAATCCAAAAAAAGCTTACACAAATATACACTATATTACCAAAAGTATTGGGACACCTGCCTTTACACGCACATGAAATTTAATGGCATCCCAGTCTGTAGGATTTAGTATTGAGTTGGCTCACCCTTTGCAGCCATAACAGCTTTAACTCTTCTGGGAAAGCTGTCCACAAAGTTTAGGTTTGTGTCTATGGGAATGTTTGACCATTCTTACAGAAGCACATTTGTTAGGTCAGGCACTGATGTGGACGAGAAGGCCTGGCTCTCAGTCTCTGCTCTAATTCATCCCAAAGGTGTTCTATCGGGTTGAGGTCAGGACTTTGTGCGGCCAGTCAAGTTCCTCCACCCCAAACTCACTCATCCGTGTCTTTATGGACCTTGCTTTGTGTGTTACATAGCAGTTTGATCCACATGGTAGCGATTGTCCAGATAGTCTCTTCTTCACCAAGAACTCACGCTTACATTAAATTTCATTGGCAAGCACAGCTACTCACTTGACTCTGTTTTATATCCCACAATTAACTATCACATTTACTTCAACTACTGCTCACCAGCATCAACAGCATACAGAGGGTCTCAGGTAATCAATAGGGCCTTCCATTGTTCTTACCATCTCATCCATGCCAACCTAGCACTCTCCTTTGTCCTTTTGTGTTTCCTCTGCAGCAGTACAAGCTGCACAGGCAGTATGTCCTCACTTGTTCGGGATACCCAGTAAAGGACAGTGGAATTTCCCTGAACTTGATCAACCTGAATGGCTATTTGAAGTACTCTGATCACAAATATGAGTTAAAAAGCTTATTTGTAGATTCACCAGTTAAAATGGCTTGGGGAACAATGTAAGTAATAACTGTCTATAGAGTACAACAGTGATAACTTCTTTTTGGCCTGGAAGAAGAACAGTTAGATCTTATGGCTCTATGAGGTTCTTTTTTTTAAACGGCAGTTATGAAAAAAAAAACTGTGATAACTGGGCAAATTAGATGATGAAGAGTACAAAATACTGATGCTTTTTTTTGGGTTTCCTGAGCTGGGTTCGCACCAAACCTAGGTAACCCTTGTATTGTAACCAAGGCTTTTTTTTCTCAGAGAATAGGTGCAGCAGCCGAGCCACCTCTTTTCTCCGCCCCTTACCCACCTCCGAGCACCGTTCCTTGGTTCCATCCCCTACCCACCTCCCAGTACTGCCATTTTTTGTCAAAACAGAACCAGCTATCATTTTGTGGTGCCAAGTAATTTGTAAGGAATTTAGTAATTATAACAAGAAAAGCAGTAAAATAGATCCCCTGCAGCCAGTAACAATAGAGCACCAGCCAGCAACAATAGATCCCCCTAAAAACAATGGACCACTCACAACACAATTCCCCCCCAGCAACAATATACTCCCGACAGCAACAACAGATCTTCCCACAGCCGCATCAATAGACTCTCCAGCAGCTAGCAACAATAGACCCCTCCCTCAACGGTAGATCTCTCCCAGCATCAACTGACCCCCCCAGCAATATAAGACCCACCCCCACCAACAATAGGTCCCCCCGCCAGCAACAATAGATCTCCTCAGCAACAATAGCCCCCCATGCAAAAATAGATCCCCTCCAGTTAGAATAGATCCCCCAGCAGTGAGCATCAGTAGACCCTGCAGCACGCCCCAGCCCCCCTTGTCATTGTGGTGGAGGTGCCGAAACTGAATTCTCCCACGTTCCCACTGAAAAAAAAAACCTGATTGTAACAGTATCATACTGATGTACAAGAATTCTGTTATGATTGCATGATGAAAACCAGCTTCATAGTGGTGTTGCATTTTTTTAACAAGCTCCCCAAAAGACACAAAATCATAAGCAAAGCAGGATTATCAACAAGGCAGCCTAAGCAGGAGCTTGGTCCTTGTGAATGTTCAAGGTGCACGCCGCACAGATACAACCTTAATGCTCCTGCAGTAAACCAGAGGTATAGCGTTGGTTAAAGTTGTGCACTTGCCTGTCACTTCAATGGAAGATGCACTTGTATGTCGCTGGTGTCTGATGGAGCTATACAACTACAGACAGTGCAAATCAGGTGACATTTGTGTGCCCCTTTGCAGATCTTATCAATTTCAATCAGATGGATGGGGAGTGTAAAGCCTAGTATACGCTAGTGGAATTTAATTCATCATACTTTATAATCATTAGTAGGGTCGAAATTCAAAAGATGGATGGAATGTTTTTCCCAAATGTATGAATTTCTCGGGGCAAATTCACACTATACATCTTGTAAATCGCAGAGCAGCAGGAGCCATTCACTCTAGCGCAGAGCTAGGCTGTGTTGCATTGTGAAAGGGACACATAGGAAACAATTGTTCCCGGGGTGATTTACTAAAACTGGAGAGAGCAAAATCTGGTGCAGCTCTGTAAAGAAAACAAGCAGCTTCTATTTTTGTTGTCAAAGCTTAAAGGAGTTGTAAACGCAGAAGTTTTTTTATCTTAATGCATTCTATGCATTAAGATAAAAAAACCTTCTGTGTGTAGCAGCCTCCCCAGCATCCCCCTAATGACTTATATGAGCCCCATCTCTCTCCAGCAATATCTACAATTTCTAAGATGTCTGGGACACTCCCCCTGATTGGCTGAGACACAGCAGTGGCACCATTGGCTCCTGCAGCTGTCAATCAATGTCAGTTAGCAAATCAGGGTAGAGAGGGGGTGGGGCGGGTGTGGGCTCTGTGTATAAATGGACACACGGAGCTGTGACTTAACTTGGGTGCCCCAATAGCAAGCTGCTGACTGTGGGGGCACTCGATAGGAGGGAGGGGCCAGGAGCAGCAAAGAGGGACATGAGAAGAGGAGGATCCAGGCTGCTCTGTGCAAAACCAACTGCACAGTATAAATGCACTGTATACATTTTCATTCAAAATTCTACTAGCATCTACCCTGCCTAGGGCCCCATTCTCCTTTAATCTAAAGCAGACTCGAGATTATGCAATTTTCTTTCCTTCCAACATGGATGGAAGGAAAGGAAATTCCTTGATTCCCCCATCAACACAGTCAGTTTTAATGAAGGAATCCCTCCCTCAGCGCTATTGGGTTCTGCTGGCAGGAAGTCTTTTTGGCCGTCAGAACACAATGATTACTGTTGGCTACTACGCCCACTGGCAGTAATCTCATTTAAAAAATCTGACTGGCCGGTTGTTCCCAAGTCAATCGAAGGATCGACTTGGGTACAACCAGCCTGCCCATAGATGGATTGAATCTCGATCCTGCTGAACTGGCCAAGATTCAGTCTATCTATGCTGCTTAAGGGTCTGATGAATCCAAGCTGGCCATACATGGCATACATGGTGGTGGAAGGAAATTGCATAATCTATGGCCTTTACGGAGTAAAAAAAAAACGACACTTGACATGTACCCACAAATAACAGAAATGTTGGTTATTAGCTGCAGCTTCCATGTTGTCAATAGGTTTGTATTCCTTTTACACCCTGGAAAAGGAAATGCACCCTTCATTACACATGCATCAGTCTCTAAGTAAAAAATGGGCATCTCTCTCACCATATTGAAATATAAATATATTATTAATTGAGCAAAAATCAAAAACTGTTGACGGCCTGAGACAGCTTAATAGCCCATATGTGACTTTACTTCTTTTACAAGTATGCATTCTTATTAGATGGATTGTTCTAAAAAAGGTGGTTTTGTGTTAAAAAAAAACAATTTCATACAACATAAATCAAATTTGACACAACTTGACAAATACATTATTGAAGAACTGTCAGCCTATTTAAAGACACTACGATTTTATCATTTTTAAGTATCTTGTTTGTTTAAGCCCATGTTGTAAGAAAATAATACGAAAAAGAAGTTGACTTAAAGGTAACAGAAAGAATACAGCTCAAAGCAACAAACCTTGTACCAATAGCTGGCTAAAGTTACACATTAACAAGAGCAATTTTGCAGGATCAATATTGGAAACAAATAAGCAAACACTCAATTCACTAACTTGCATCTCTTGTACTTGGAAAATTATCAGTGCTACAAATGAATCTGAGAAAATGAAAAAGAAAGACACAAATTCTGTCTCTCGCACTAAGACGTTTATCTGTGGTATATGCAAAGCGCATTTTCAGTTTGAATTTATCTCTTGAATTGCATGGTGATCCCATACATATAGATTGATTTTCTTCAGGTGGATAATGAAAAGTCAAGTGGAAAATTTACACAATGGCTCTCACGATCTTGGGCTTCTACTGGTATATAAATTAGGTTATTATTTGTTGAAGTTGTGGACAATTTCAACATACTGCGTTGAGAAAGAAGCGTTGTGTTCAAGAGGGAAAAATAAAAAATTCCCTTAAAGTGAACCTGTGCTTTGACCATTCAGGAAAAAAGCTTATATTCACCTTCCCTTCACTCCCTAACTTGCTCCATTTACCACCAATATCCGGGTTCAGTTTCCAATACTTCCAAATATAGGGATAATGTGCTTCATTGCCCTTGCCTCAAGTGACAGCACTCATGCTAACTGATTGGCCCCGCATGGTCAATGGTGTTGAAAGTAGAGTGCTCAGCCCTGTGTAATTACCAACAGGACCTACTTCAAGCTTACACTAGGTTTCTTCTTTTTAGGCCAAGTGGCAAACGGAGTAGTAAGAAAATGAAGGCAAAGTAAGCATTGTGTTGCAGAGGCCACCTTGCATAGACAAAACATGGGTTTGCTTTAAAGGAAATTAATTTAAAAGGAAAAAATACGTTTTTAGTTGTATTAGTTTTTGTGTTCCTCAAGGACCTCATAGACAAGATACAACAGTTACCTGATCTGTCCATTTGTAATCTTATTTCCAGTAGAGGGCCTTCAGTTGGCTACTGTCTAGGGAAATGGTTTACTGGACAGTTTGGTTGCTGTTCTTCCATACTGAGATAAGTGGCACCAGCAGTGTTTGTCAGCACTGCTCTTCTCTTCCCATGCCTCTCTTCATTCATAAGAGCAAGAATATTCAGGTGAACAGAATGTTGCTGCTTATAGATTTGCTTTCCAGTCCTGGTGTCTGAAGGTGATTGAATTGTACATACATGTCTCATCACCTTTGCAGATCAATACACATATTTGCCAGCACACCTTGGATCTTCAATTGTATTCCAAAACTTTTATTGTAGAGAGATCACATCACAAAGGAATAAGTGCAACATTTCGGAGACACACAGGACCCCTTTGTCAGTCATGTGATGATGAAGGGGTCTTGCATGGACTTGAAATGTTGCACTTATTCCTTTGTGATGTGATCTCTCTACAACAAAAGTTTTGGACTACAATTGAAGATCCAAGGTGCGCTGGTGAATATGTGTATTGATCTGTAATATATGCAGAGTCAAGCTGGTAATCGCTACAGCACCCACTAAAGATGAGCCTGTGATCCAGGAATGTGTGCAATGGGAATATAGACAAGCCCTGTGTAAGTTACAACAGGACCTACTTTGAGCTTACACCAGGTTTCTTCTTTTTAGGCCAAGCTGCAAACTGAGTAGTAAGAAGATGAAGGCAAAGTAAGTATTGTGTTGTGGAGGCCACCTTGCATAGACAAAACATGGGTTTGCTTTAAATTAAATTAATTTAAAAAGTAAAAATAATTTTTTAGTTGTACTAGTTTTTGTGTTCCTCAAGGAGCTCATAGACAAGATAGAACAGTTACCTGATCTAACCATTTGTAATCTCATTTCCAATGGAGGGCCTTCAGTTGGCCACTGTCTAGGGAAATAGTTTACTGGACAGTTTTGTCGCTATTCTTCCATACTGAGATAAGTGGCACCAGCAGTGTTTGCCAGCACTGCTCTTCTCTTCCCATGTCTCTCTTTCATAAGAACAAGAATATTCAGGTGAGAATATTGCTGCATATAGATTTGCTTTCCACTGTCGAGTCCTGGTGTCTGAGGGTGGTTGAATCGTGCATACATGTCTCGTCACCCTCATCACCTTTGCAGACACGAGTGGCTTTTTTACTATGAAGCATTTGTTGAGAATTTTGCTGGTGAACTTTCCATCACTATTTAGCCACAGAAATCTGCTGCCCACAGGTTCAATTGTTTCACAGATTCAAAGGACGAACTGCGTAAAGATTTGCATGGAAAAATATCAAAATGTCTTTTGATCATTTAGTGTCCCAAATCTGGGAAAGAAAACTTTGAAAAGATGGAAAGGAAAGCTCCCAAAAATGCGCGAAATACTGGCAGTCACTGGGTTATAAACAAGATGTTCTGTAGGCATGTTCTTAAGTTGAATTTGTAAGTTGGAACAGGTACACTGTTTAAAAAAAAAATTATTTTTAAGTTTGGATAGCATAGGGAAGGACTGACCTTGCAGTGATGCAGGATTACTGACAGGTCTGCTGGACAATACGAGGCAGCATGCGGTGAGCAGCAAGATGACCAACCAGTGCTTTCCGGGACCTGCGTTACCTGCGTGACATCACACTGCCTCCATTCTTAACCACTTGCGGACTGCCCACCGTACATATACTGCGGCAGGGCAGCCGCTCTGTGCCAGATCACATACTTAGCACGTAATCTCACACTTTACACAGTGGGAGCCCAGCGGCAGGTAACGCAAACTCTATGTCCTGTCTGCCGGCACCCAGTGATTAGAAAGTACACAGGCAGAACGACAATCTGCCTATGTAAACAAGGCAGATTGCTGTTGTGTCAGAAGGGAAGGTATTGCAAAGCAGGAACATGGATCAATGCCTTCCCCTAGTCAAAGCACCTCCCACACAGTGAGAAAGCCCAGGCTAGGCACACAGTTAACCCTTTGATCGCCCCTGATGTTAATCCCTTCGCAGCCATTGTCATTAGTATAGTGGCAGTGCATATTTTTTAGCACTGATCACTGTATTAGTATCACTGGTCCCCAAAAAGTGTCAAAAGTGTAATTTAGGTGTCCGATTTGTTCGCTGCAATATCGCAGTCCCGCGATAAGTAGCTGATCCCCGCCATTAGTAGTAAAAAAGAAAATTAAAAAAAAATATTTAAATGATCCCATAGATTGTAGATGCTATAACTTTTGCGCAAACCAATCAATATACGCTTATTGGGATTATTTTTACCAAAAATATGTAGCAGAATACATATTGGCCTAAATTGATGATGAAATTAAATTTTTGACATTTTTTTTATTGGATATGTTTTATAGCAAAAAGTAAAAAATATTGTTTTAATTCAAAATTGTTGGTCTTTTTTTGTTCATAGCACAAAAAATAAAAACCACAGAGGTGATCAAATACCACCAAAAGAAACTCTATTTGTGGGAAAAAAAGGACAAAAATGTTATTTGGGTACAGTGTCACAAAATTGAGCAATTGTCAGTTAAAGTAACACAGTGCCGTATTGCACAAAATGGCCTGGTCAGGAAGGGGGTAAAACCTTTCCGGAGCTCAAGTGGTATTAATGACACAATGCGGTTGATTTACTGATAGGGATGGGCCGAATGGACCCCTGTTCTGCCCATTGGTCTTTGGGTGTCGGTGGCGCCTTCCCACCGTAACCCTATAGAGGTGCTCTTGATGAAGGCAAAAAAAATTGCAATGATATGCACCTGTCAAACAGTGTCTGAATTTGCCGAGGCTTGAGAAGCAGACTCCTCGGGGTCAGTCAGGATGACAGCATCTGGAACTTCCTCCTCCCAGCCACGTACTACTGCCAAGGGTCCTGGGGTTGGAAAGCCATCGCTTACAGATTGACGCATGTCTTCCTCTTCTTCGAAGCCTATGAAAGTGCCAGAATCCTCCTCCTCATCCTCCTCCCCTCTCTCCTCCTGTGCATTCTGTGACATAAGAATGATGGTGTCTGGATAAAGTGGGTCTTGAGAGGAAAGGAAGTCCTCCTCTTCCTCCTGCTGCGTTGCCTCCAATGCCCTGTTCATAATGCCACGCAGAGTCTGCTTCAGCAGGAACACAACAGGGATTGTGTCACTGATGCATGCACTGTCACGGCTCACCATCCTTGTGGCCTCCTCAAATGGTGACAATACAGTGCATGCATCCTTAATGATCAGCCATTGGCGTGGGGATAAAGCCGAGGCGGCCTGAGCCTGTCGTCCTGACGGCCCTCTGCTGCATGTATAGCAGTTGCAACATTGCCAAAGTGGAGTTCCACCTGGTGGGCATGTCACAAATCAGGTGGTTTACGGGCAGGTGGAATTCCCGCTGAATTTCAGCCAACCGAGCACTGGCTGTGTATGACCACCTGAAATGGCTACAGACTCTTCTGGCCAGCTTTAGCACATCTTGCAACCCTGGGTACATATTTAGAAAACGATGCACCACCAAAATGAGGACATGTGCCGGGCATGGCACATGTGTCAACTTTCCATGTCTAAGGGTGGACAGGAGGTTTTAGCCATTATCGCACACCACCATTCCTGTCTCCAGCTGGCATGGTGTGAACCACCATTGGGCCTGTCCCTGCAGAGCTGCAAGAATCTCTGCTCCAGTGTGGTTCCTGTCCCCTAAACACACCAGCCAAAGCACTGCATGGCATCTTTTAGCCTGACTCATGGAATAGCCCTTTGAATGCTTAGGGGGTACCTGATTCTGCAGAGGAGGGCATGGAGGTGGCGGAGGAGGAGGAGGAGGAGGAGGAGGGGGTAGAGCTCACAGGTCTGGCATCATCCCTACCAGCTGTATGGAGACATGGGAGCACAACAAGCTGCAGCACCGAGCCCTGCCCTGCATCCTTTCGAGTTGCAAGCAGTATTACCCAGGGTGCTGTGAACAAAATATATATTGACCCTGTCCATGCTTGCTGGACCACGTGTCAGCAGCAAGGTGGATTTTACGGCTGACTGCCATGCCCCACGATGCCAGAACATTCCCTTCCATGTGATGGTAGAGAGATGGAAGAGGCCTTACGTGAAAGGTAGTAGCGACTGGGAACCTGCCATTGTGGTACAGCACATTGTGCAAATTCACAGAAGGGGGCAGAATCCACCAGGCTGAAGGGCAGAAGTTGTAGAGCCAACAGCTTTGACAAGCTTGCATTTAGATGCTGGGCATGTGTATTTTTTTTTATGCTGCAGCAGATGGGGCAGAGAAATTTGCTGGCTACAGTCTACAGCTGGTGGTGTGCTGCTGGCAGATATGCTGCTAGGACCTGGGACATCCTGTGCTATACCATCATCCCTGTCAGTGGAGGCTGCTGAGAGATAATGACTCGGTATAGCAGGGGCAGACTGCCCTTTTGTGTGGCTTTTAGGTGTTCTTGCCAACGGGCTGAGTGGTTGGATGTTAAATGCCTTATTAAACTGGCAGTAACGCACAAAAAACTTTATGGTGTTAAACTAGCAGTAACGCACACAGAACTATATGGCGTTAAACTGGTAGTAACACACAAAGAACGATATGGCGTTAAACTGGCAGTAACGCACAAAAATCTATATGGCGTTAAACTGGCAGTAACGCACACAGAACTATATGGCGTTAAACTGGCAGTAAGGCACACAAAACTATATGGTGTTAAACTGGCAGTAACCCACATAGGAGTAAATGTTGTTAAACTGGCAGTAACACACACAGAACTATATGATGTTAAACTGGCAATAATGCACACAGAACTATATGGCGTTAAGCTGGCAGTAACGCACAAATAACTATATAGCATTAAACTGGCAGTAACGCGCACAGAACTATATGGCGTTAAACTGGCAGTAACTCACACAGAACTATATTGCATTAAACTGGCAGTAACACAGACAAAACTATATGGCCTTAAACTGACAGTAACGCACACAGAAGTAAATGGCGTTAAACTGGCAGTAACGCACACAGAACTATATGGAGTTAAACTGGCAGTAACGCACAAAAAACTATATGGCATTAAACTGGCAGTAATGTACACAAAAGTAAATGGCGTTAAACTGGCAGTAACGCACACAGAACTATATGGCGTTAAACTGAAAGTAACGCACACAAAACTATATGGCCTTAAACTGACAGTAACGCACACAGAAGTAAATGGCAATAAACTGGCAGTAACGCACACAGAACTATATGGCGTTAAACTGGCAGTAACGCACACAGAACTATATGGCGTTAAACTGGCAGTAACGCACACAGAACTATATGGAGTTAAACTGGCAGTAACGCACAAAAAACTATATGGCATTAAACTGGCAGTAATGTACACAAAAGTAAATGGCGTTAAACTGGCACTAACGCACAAAAAAAGATATGCCGTTAAACTGGCAGTAATGCAGACAGAACTATGTGGTGTTAAACTGGCAGTAACGCACACAAAACTATAAAGCGTTATACTGGCAGTAACGCACACAGAAGTAAATGGCGTTAAACTGGCAGTACAGCAGACAGAACTATATGGCATTAAACTGGCAGTAACGCACACAGAAGTAAATGGCGTTAAACTGGCAGTAACGTACACAGAACTATATGGTGTTAAACTGGCAGTAACACACACAGAAGTAAATGGCATTAAACTGGCAGTAACACAATCAAATAGACGGGGTTCAACCTTCACTACACTGACGCTATCTGAACTGTCCCTACTCTAGCTATACACTAATGTAAAGATTACTGACGGTCTCCCTACACTACACTGAAACTGAGCTGTCTCTACTCTACACTAATGTATGTATGAATGACACGGTCTCACTACACTACACTGGAACTATCTGAGCTGTCCCTACTCTAGCTGCACACTATGCAAAGCTGAATGATGATCCTCCTTCTAACTGCGCTCAAACTATCCCTAGACTGACACTAAACTAATATTCTACACTGACAATTGAAGCAAAATAGCACAGTATAGCACACTAACTAACTAATAGCACTGAACAGAGCCCTGTTCTATCTCTCTCCACAATTAAATCACACTACAACTGGCTGCCATTGAAAGAATACTTTTATACTGTGGGGCGGGAATGAGCCATGATTGGATACAGTCATGATGACAGTGTCCAATCATGACTCTGACAGTGCTCTGTGCCCTGATTGGCTGAAGCTTTCACTGCTTCAGCCAGTCAGGGCTTGCAATGCACTGTTCAGCGGCGCAATGCATTGTGGTCGGTTCGGGGGGCCGAACAAATGGTCAAACGGGTCACTGAACCGCCAAACTTTCGTTTGGCCCGAACTTATGCTCGGGCCGAACCGTTCGCCCATCCCTATTTTCTAAAGGCAGATAGACTGTGCACTTTGCAAAGGGCAGTTGCACTCTGCAAGTGTAGTTGCCCCAAAGTTTAGTAAATTAGGTAAAGCTTCACTTTGCAAAGAATACCCAATCACGTGCAAGGAAAATATAAAAAAAGGTTTTTGCTTGCACGTTATTGGATGATGTAAGTCAGAGCAGAGATTCTGCTCCTTTACTAAGCTCTGGAGCAACTGCTTGCTTGCTAAGTGCACAGTCTATTTGCCTTTAGTAAATCAACCCCAATGCTATGCTATACTCAGGCATCTTAAGTCTCCCGCAACTCGTGGGATACTCCTGCATTTGACGGCGGCTCACAGACACCCGGCACAATCTCCCGGCTGAGCAGCCTGCACTGCCACTCAGCCTGGGGTAATCACAAACAGCGGGTGTCTCCCTCTGTGTCATGCAGCTACAGTTGTACTGTTCGGAGGCCGTCCACTGTAACAAAGCACCAACTTCTCATCCATGATAGACGGAAGTACACTGATTCAATTTCCCAGCATTGTATCAGTGTTCAGTTGACCGTCTATCATGGATGAATAGGCGGGGCTTTGTTACAGTGGATGGCCGCTGAACAGTAAGACTGTAGCTGCATGACACAGTGGGAAACACCCGCTGTGTGTAATCAAGGTACTGGCGAGGCTGCAGATAGACACGGATGAGGATGCAGATGGGCACAGTGAGGCTGCAGATGGACACAGTGAGGCTGCAGATGGGCACAGTGAGGCTGCAGATGGGCACAGTGAGGATGCAGATGGGCACTGATGAGGATACAGATGGGCACAGTGGGGCTGCATTGTTGGCACAGTGAGGCTGCAGATGGGCACAGTGAGGTTGCAGATGGGCACTGATGAGGATACAGATGGGCACAGTGAGGATACAGATGGGCACAGTGAGGCTGCAGATGGGTACAGTGAGGCTGCAGATTGGCACAGTGAGGCTGCATTGTTGGCACTGATGAGGCTATAAATGGGCACAGTGAGGATGCATTGTTGGTGAGTGTGATGCAACATTATCTTTTAAAGTATTATTTTATTATGGCATTATATTATTCATTATCGTTAAAGTATTATTTTATTATAGAATTTTATTATGAATGGGGGAGTGTCGGCACGGAGCGTGACCTCCCTGAAATGAGCTTGCCACCTCCCTGAAATGAATTTTTGCAGGTTGGCATGTCTGTATACTCACCCTAAAAAGTAGGCTGTCGAGTGTTAATGTATAACTCCACCCAAAATTTCTATTCATCAGAAAAGGAAAGAGTTATAACTTCTGTCATGTTTTAATTGCTGTCTGTGTTCCCATGGGAAAGACATTTCCTAATTTCTTGTTCCCTTTATCAGCAGGTGCACAGACAACAGTAAAAACCTGACAGAGGTTCTAACCCCTCTCCTTTGCACTAAAAGGAGTGTCCTTTTTTTGTAGATATCTACTTTCACTTTTTGTTATTGTTACCACCATTACTGGGAGAAAAACCCAGTGGAACAGTTTTCCCTAAAAACAAAAAACCAAAACTAACAACTCACTCTGTATTTAAAGGGAAGTTCAACATTATATAAGAAAACAATATACAATATATATATATATATATATATATATATATATATATATATATATATACATATTAAATTATTGGGATCAGGGATCTCCAAACTTTCTAAACAAAGGGCCAGTTTACTGTCCTTCAGACTTTAGGCTGAGTTTACATATGTGCGGTCGCGGTTCACAGCATGGGGTTCAGTGCGTCTATGTTCACCGGTTCAGGTACGACTCAGGCCCTGAATTTTTTGCCTAAATTCACACCTGAATTGGACCCAGAGAAGCACAAGACCCTTTTGGAATGGGGGCCGCAGTTGCCCTGGACTTTTGTGAACCGGCTCCATTGCGAGCAGGGCACACTCACCCGTCATGCGAATTGGAGAGAATTGCAGAGAAACACGCATCCAATTCGCATATATGTTAACCCAGCCTTAGGAGAGCCAGACTAAGGCCAGTGGAAGTACAAAATGCCTCGGGCTTGGTGGTTAGTGGAAGTAAAAAAAAGCACCTGTGGTCAATAAGAGGAGGAATAGGGTCCCATGGTTCTGATATGTGTTGGAAATAATGCCCCATCATATGTGTCAGTGGGAGGAATAGTACCCCATCATTGGAGTCAGTAAGAGGAATAGTGCTCCATCATTGGAGTCAGTAAGAGGAATAGTGCTCCATCGTAGGTGTCAGTGGGAAGAAAAGAGCTCCATCATTGGTGTCAGTGGAAGGGATAGTGCCCTATCGTTGGTGACAGTGAGAGGAATAGTGCCCCATCATTGGTGTCAGTGGGAGGAATAATACCCCATTGTTGGTCTCAGTAGAAGAAAAAGTGCCCCCTCATTGGTATTGGTGGGAGGAATAGTGCGCTATAGTTGGTGTCAGTGGAAGGAATAGTGCCCCATCCTTGGTGAAAGTGAAAGGAATAGTGCCCCATCCTTGGTATCAGTGAGAGGAATAGCGCCCCATCATTGGTGTCAGTGGGAGGAATAGTGCCCCACCCATCATTGGAGCACAGGTGTGTCAGGAGGAAGGTGTCTCTGGAGCTGCACCAGGTGATCCGTGTGAGAGGGGAGTGGTGGTGAAATCTCTCCCAGCTCTCCTGGCCCCTTTCTGGGGAAGCCATGGAGGCCAGCGGGGCCTCTCCTCCTGGAAGCTCGCAGCCATCTCCTGGGCCATCAGGTAACATGCCTGCCCCTGTACAAGCCATGGCTGGGGATCTCTCTACCCCTGGTGAGGATGAAGGTTCCAAGGCCATCCCGGAGCGAGTGGTGGCCGGGATTAAGGTCCTGAATGAGGAGAGAGACAAGCTGTACAAGCTCAGAGCGGAGCTGAAGCACTTGAGAAGGCAGCCTGAGGGCTTGCATAGCCAGAAACATGGGTCCATGGATCCAGAAATCCAACTGGCCAAGGTCTGGGTGGAACATCAGGAGACCATTGTGTCCGTGATGGAAGGCAGAGATGGGTCATTTAAGGAAAAGTTTTGCAATGATAAAAGGTTTGCGAGGATGACAAAGATGGAGGTGGAGGAGGAGACCCCCAGTTCTGACCCCCTGCCCCCTCAGGGAGAGGTAAGCAGCCCCATGCCTTCCCAGGATTCAGGAGGCATGCTCAGGGCCATCCAGGTAATGGAGTCTCCTATGGGGGATCGGTTGGCGTTTAATGATGAGGACATTACTGATAATGTGCCTGACAAGGTAAAGCCTGTCAAGTCCCATATTGTGGATAAAACTATTTTTGTGCCATTCAGCACTGTGACTGATACTGACAATGTGCCCAGTGACAATCAGGCTGCTAATACCATGTGTAGCAATGCTGTGCCTGCTGAGGAACTGCAAGATTCAGCAGAACCAATTAACCCCCCTTTAGCTGAGTCTAAAGCTGTTTGCCCCACAGCTGCTGAAGACTCTACAGCACAGATTCAGCTGACAGCTAGTATTGCAGCAGAAACTGTGACTTTTCCTGATGGTAATTTGAATGCGTGTGTGACTGATAAAAATCAACCCAGTACAAGCGTGATGAACAATGGTCCCAGTTCAAGTGTGATGGACAGTCCTACCAACTCCGTTCAAGCAGTGAATAATAATAGTAATGTACAGACTAATGTGACATCAGTGTGGGGCCTTGGCCCTGATAAACCTACGTTTGCTCAGGTGGTATGCTCTGCTCCTGGTAGCTCCGCTCCCAAGCGCGTTTTCCCCCTGCAGCCTACCACTTTGAGCACCCCAGGATCTGGTCTTGGGTCTCTTTCTTCTGCTGGGGGTCCGAAAAGAAATGTGGTAATTCTTAAATGGGAAGGGAGTGCAATCCCTCCAGCACGGCGTGCGGTGGTGGATTTGATTTTGGAGATGGGTTTTGGGGCAAATGACCTGTATGCTCTAATACATGTAGCTGGGACACGGGATTATACCATTAGCTTCACCAGGCCAGAGGGTCTTGACCTGTTCTGGGAGCGATATGAGGCTCGGTGCAGGTCAAGACCTGAATGGGAAGGTCTGGCCCCAGTTGTGGTTTCGCAAAGGTCAACGGTGAAAAAGATAACCATCATACGCACTAATGAGAGTGTTCCTGCTCGGGACCTAGAGGTCTGGTTAAGGAACTATGGTGAGGTTTTGACTAAGCCCAGCAAAATCCTTGATGAGCATAACATCTGGACTGGGGGTTGGTCAGTAACAGTCAGGTTAACCAGGGATGGGAATGTTGTCCATCACCTGCCCTCCGCAGCTTTTATAGGGAGGGATAGGATGACTATTTTCTACCCTGGTCAGCCGAAGCTGTGTCCCCGCTGTGGAGAAAAAGGGCATTTGAGCTCTTCCTGTTCAGCCTTGATATGTTCAGTGTGTTGGGGTCAGGGTCATATGGCTAAGGACTGCACCGAGATGATCAGGTGCAACCTGTGCCTGCGCCTTGGCCACCCCTACAGCAGATGTCCTGAAGCCTGGCACAATATGGAGAAGGAGGTAATTGATGACATGTCAAGGCTGGACAGGATGGAGGGTGAGGCCCCTGGTGTACCATCCTCCTCTGCGGTGACTGACTCCCCTGGTCCTGCTCAGGATCCCTCCCCAGTTCCTGTGGCCACCCCTCCTGTGTCTGTAAGTATTCCTTCTGTATCTGTCTCTGTGTCCCCCCAGCCTACTGTACCCTCTCCTCTTGTGTTAGAACCTTCCAAGTCTGTGCCCCCAAGTCAGTTACCCCCAGGAGTCTGCCCCTTCTAAGTCTGATTCAAAGGGAGCACCCCCCCCCACCAGGAGTGGTAGCGTGTACTAAAAAGGTCGCCTCTTCCTCTCTAAAGGAGTCTTCTGTAAAGACTTCAAAGAAAAAAACAAGAGATGAGGGCATCTCTGAAGCGGACCTGCAGTACCTGGAGGAGAGAAGGAAGGTTGGAAAGCGGAAGAAGCAGGCGGTGAGGACGGAACGGGCTCCAGTGCCTGTCTCCAACCGTCATAGGTCTTCTAAGTGGGATATTTCTTCATCTGGAGCTTCTTCGGAGCGAAGTTCCGATTCTGAGATGGAGTTTGAGGCGGCCTCAAGAAAAAGAGAGGCTTCTGGTAATGAGCAGCAGATGGGTGCTAAGAAGCAATCCACCCAATAACCCAAAATGGCGGTTCCCCCTCCATTAAAAGTGGTGACAATAAATGTCGCTAGCATTAAGTCAGTAAGAGCTCGTTCTATGGCCTTCTTTTTGTTCAGCCAATTAGATGCTGAAATTTTATTTTTGCAAGAGACTAGGCTCACCTCCTTGGCAGATATTCATATGGCCAAGAGAGAGTGGAGGTATGGTCCATCTTACTGGTCTCTTGCGGCCGAGCCTTACGACGGTGTGGCGGTGTTGTTTAAAGCCGGCATGGTAACTGTCCGGTGGGTTGTTGAGGTGGAGATTGGGAGATGTATGGTCTTAGATGTCCTTGTAGGAGGGCAGGACCTGCGCCTAATTAATGTCTATGGGCTTCATACAAAGTGGGACAGGAAGTGCCTTTTTACAAGGATCAAGCCATTTCTTTTTATATGCCGGCAAGTGGTCTTTGGAGGTGACTTTAATACAGTAACTAGGCCCAAGGACAGGAAGGACTTCAAGGGCAGGCTGAGATATGATAGCGTTTTTTTAAAATAGTATGGTTAGGGATGCTGGTCTTGTGGATGTGCACATTAAGCACCTCCCGGATGACACCGGGTTCACCTTTCATCAAGGTAATAGTCAGAGTAGGATAGATAGTTTTTTTTTTAAGGAGACCTCTGCTTTCTCATCCCCAGTGGTGCAGGCAGTAGAGTTCTCTGATCACTGTATGCTATCTGTGGTCCTGAATGCTTCAGACGCCCCTCAAAGGGGTAAGGGCATCTGGAAATTGAATTCAACTCTACTCAAGGAAGAACATGTTAGACAATCCTTTGAAGAATTCTTCCAGGCACAGGTGACCATCCTGGATGTTTGTAGCTGCAAGGCTGAGTGGTGGGAGCTGACCAAAAAGAGGATCGCTGGATTCTTCGGGGGCCTAGCCAATAGAAAGCAGTTTAATAAATACATGACCTACCAACATTTACGGAGGAAGCTGGATATTCTTGTCTCGAGAGGAGGAGATCTTGGGGCAATCTCCGAAGTGAAACTCCTTCTCAGGAACTGTCAATATGACCGGCATGCCTCTTTGGTTCTGGAGAGGGACTATGGAAAGTACCACTCGCTTGACCCTTACCAGAACTGCAAACAAGGTGTAGCTGTTAAAACGGTCATTGGCCTTAAGGACAGTACAAGTTCCTTGACAAAGTCCAGGTCAGGGATTCTGGAGGTCGTGAGGTCCTTTTATGCTGACCTTCTTGGGAGGAAAGAGCTTGACCGTGACAAGATGGAAAGCTTTTTGGACTCTACTTCAGGTCTAAATGATGAAGATGTCCCATTGATGAATTTGACAAAGGAGATCACAGTTGAAGAGGTGATGAGGGCAATTGAACAGCTTGCCATCAAAAAGTCACCTGGACCGGATGGCTTGACGGGTGAGTTTTACAAAGCTTTTAAGTCTATTCTGGCCCCACATTTGGTAGAGGTTTTTAACAGTTGCCTTGCTGAGGGGGTACTTCCCCCTTCCATGAGGCACTTGGCTGTGATTCTTCTTTCAAAGGGTAAAGATCCTTTGATGATTGAGAATTGGCACCCCATCAGCCTTCTTAATGTCGATAGAAAGATACTGGCAAAGATATTTTTCTGGCGCCTATCGTCAGTAGCAGAGTCTTTGCTTTCTCGCCATCAGCACTGTTCGGTCCAGGGTAGGAGCACCTTCACAGCGGTTTTAGCTGTCCGGGAGGCCTTGGAGCGATGCAGGGCTGCAGGCTGGGGAAAGTATTTACTGACATTGGATCAGGCAAAGGCTTTTGATCGTGTTAACCATGAGTACCTGTGGTTGCTCCTTAGTAAGTATGGTCTGCTGGGTGGTTTTGTCGATTGGTTGAAAGTCTTGTATAAGGGGGCAGAAAGCTTTCCTCTTGTTAATGGTTGGTTTGGGCAGTCCTTTGAGGTTGGCTCTGGAGTGCGTCAAGGTTGTCTCCTGAGTCCCCTGCTCTATGTGTTTGCAATCGACCCCTTCATTAGGAGGCTAGAGAGCGGCATGTTGTGTAGGGTGCCAGTGGGGCTCCCGGGTGAGCCGCCTTTGAGGGTTGTTGCCTATGCGGACGATGTGTCGGTGATTGTCACCGGGGTGGATGAAGCAGAGGAGGTTAGTCTCTCTGACATCACGGTATTCTGAAGCATCAGGCTCCAAGATCAACCAGGAAAAGAGTGAAGTTTTCTGGATGGGAAAGGAAGGTGAGGGGTTTGATCTACCGGACACCTTTCCAGTGCCCCAGGAAAGAATTAAGATTCTAGGCATTGAACTTGGACCCGGCGATTATGGCCTCAAAAACTGGGAAGGCAGACTGGAAATTGCCAGTACTAAGGTGGTCAGCTGGAAGAGATGAAAGTTATCTATGAGGGAAAGGGTTGATCTGATTAAGACTTACCTGATTCCGGTCTTCTTGTATGTCAGCTTTGTCTGCATCTTGCCAGTGTCTCTCTATGCTAGGGTCAGTAGTGTGTTCTTCCAGATGTTGTGGGGGGAACAGACTGAATCCCTTCAAGAGGAATGTCACCTATCTATCCAGGAGGGAGGGTGGCTTAGGTATGGTCAACTCAGTTCTTTTCTTTTCACTGCTTTTTCTCAAGTTTAACATTGGTAATATGCTTGCAGTGGAACCTCCTGGATGGGTAGGCATATTTAGATCTTGGTTTAGGCCTTTTCTACGACTTTGGGAAGAAGGTGGCCAAGTGAAGAATCTCAGGAGTCATCGTGGTCAGCTACCAGCCTATGTCGCTCCGTGCCTGAAGTTACTACGGCAGTGGCGATTGTCGGCTGAAGATCTCAGATCGGTTCCGAGGAAAGTCCTTATGAGTCGAGTCTTGAGCGAAGTCTTTCATGACCCACTGGCCTTAAGGGATTGCCCAGGCCCAGTTTTGAGGGCAGGGTTAAGACTTATTAATTTGGACAGAGTACCCTCTAAATTTAGGGATGTGGCCTGGTTGTGCTTCCATGGGATGCTCTATGTTAGGGGCAATTTGAAATTCCGCAGTGGGATGGATCGTAGCTGTCCTCGGGAGGAGTGTGCAGGTGAGGAGGAGATTAAGGACCATTTTTTGCTTCATTGCCCTTTTAACGTAGAGGTGTACAAACAGGTGGGGCGGGCCCTCAGTGTTCTTTTCCTCTCCAGGCTGGGTTGTGCTGAGTGGGTGTACGGAGCATTCAATACTGGTGGTGTTTTTGGGTTGGATACACTTTTTTTAGTTAGCCTAGTAGTCCGTTATTTCACTTGGAAAGTACGGTGTCAGGTCAGCATTCGGCATAAAATCCTTCCTGTTCAGGTGGTGGTGTATGACATTTTGCATGAGGTGGAGAAGATTTGGGTGCTTGAGAGAGACAAGCGGAGTCGGGGGGCTTGGTTGAAGGCGTGGAGGGGTTTCAAGCATCCCTGACTGCCAGGAGTCTCTTTCCTGGGTGTGGCTGTCTGTCTCTTATCACCCTAGATTTTTATTTTTTTTTTATTAATTTTTGATAAATGGCTGCGTACATAGGTGATGGGTTGTGCCTCTTAGGCCCTCTCTGCTGCTTTATGTAGATAGTTTTGGTAGTGGATTAGGTATATATTGTATATATTCTGAACATGGATGTGTATTCCTTAAATTTCTGTTGAAGTTTTGTACTATGGTTTTGTTTTTTACTTTTGTATAAAATTGGTTGCTTGATTTAAAAAAAAAAAAGATCAATAGTACCCCATTGTTGGTCTCAGTAGAAGAAATAGTGCCCCATCATTTGTGTTGGTGGGAGGAATAGTGCCCTATCGTTGGTGTCAGTGGAAGGAATAGTGCCCCATCATTGGTGTTGGTAGGAGGAATAGTGTTTCAACGTCAAAGTATGCCCCATCGTTGGTGCCAGTGAATGAAATAGAGCCCCATCATTGGTGCCAGTGGATGGAATGGTGCCCCACTGTTGGTGTCAGAGGAAAGAATGGTGCTTCATTGTTGGTGTCAGTAAGAGGAATAATGCCTTGTATCATTGAGAGGAATAGTGCCCCAAGGGCCGAATAAAAGCAAGCAAAGGGTCGCAGTTTGGAAACCACCGATTTAGGTAAAGACATTTGCTTGTGCATCAAATGCATATCTGTTCTTTAAAATAGTGATTACTTGTTGACTGGTTAATGTTTTTATTGTAGCCCTCAAGAGAAAAAGTTATCACAAACCTAATGTAGAGCAGAAATGTAGCTATTAAAGAGAACCAGTCACAGTTGGGCTTATTCATGGATGTGATTTTAACTTAATTTTAATAACCATTTACATTGTAAAGCTCTGCGTAAACTGTTGGTGCTACATAAATTGTTAATAATTATAATTAATAACAATAACCTAGATTTTATATTTCCTGATTATGACTTAAAATTTGATTCAACTTTAACTTTAAATCTCACCTCTCAGCTTGCATTAGAAAAAAATTACAGATCTCACAGCTGCTATCATGTCAACTATTTGGCCTCACCTTCCCCATTACTATGTGTGCAAATTGAAAGGTCAGGCAGTTGACAGGACATGATCTGCCAGACTTCAGGTAATTTCTGATGCTCAAGCTTAAACGTCTCTGAAAATGTAATAAAATACAATTTTAGGGAAAAAGATTAAACCTGTAGGCTAAACTCCAGCCAGTTATTATTTTTTCTTTATTTCCCAGCATATGGGAAAAAAGAAGCTTTTGCTGTAATACTCACCTTATTGCTGGCGATGTTCCCTGCAGACTTACCATTCTTCAGTCCAAGCTCTGTTCCTTTTCTGAGTCTAATAGAGGCCAGCATTATTCAATCCACTCATTTCCCGTGAGCCCAAGCTGCCAGGGATCTGCCCCATGGGGGCAGTTCATCATGTTTGCTTGGTCTTACAAAAGAATGCTGCAGAGAGAGGCACCAACCCCATTACTCTCTGCAACATTCTAGACCTGCCAAAACAAGACAAGGAGGAATAAGACCTGTGAGACCCAGAAAAAAAGCTATGTACATATATTTTTTGCTTCAAGGCAGGGAAGGGACCAAGAGGGGTACAAAAACTAGAATTACATTTTAATAAGCAAGCCTATACAATTATAGTCATTTAAAAAGAAATAAGCATGTTCTTGCATTAACCCAGTCATGACGACTTGCTCTATTTTAATTTACGAAGTGTTCAAATTTATTCTTCCTGGAGAAGAGATACTTGAGAGAAGATATGATACAATATACAAATACCTCAATGGTGATCCCAGTGTAGGAAAAAAACTTTTCAGTCTCAGGGAGTGTAATAGGACACAGGGCCACACCATAAGATTGGAGGAGAAACGGTTTAATCTTAAGGGGGTTTTTCACTGTCAGGGTGATAAGGATGTGGAATGCTCTTCCACAATTGGTGGTGTCAGCAGGGGTGTATTGATATTTCTGAAAAGACTCTTGAACGTGCATATTAGTGAACACAACATACATCGATATGGGAAGTGATTATCGACACTGACACATGTACACCTACACAGGTTGAACTGGATGGACTATTGTCTTTATTCAACCATACCCACTTTGAAACTATTAAAACAAAAAAAGGGGTATAAAGTGCTAATGACATACAACAAACTTGATACAGATAAATGCTAGCTGGCTACAAATTCTATCTGGCTATGCACCAATGGGTCTACTGTAAATGTATAGTTGGCTACATGGACATTAACAATTTTTGCATTTCTTCACCCACAAGTCCTTTGACTAAAGCCTGATACACACTAATGCCCCGTATACACGATCAAATTTTCCGACAACAAATGTTGGATGTGAGCTTGTTGGCTGAAAGTCCGACTGTGTGAATGCTCCATCGAACATTTGTTGTCGGACTTTCTGCCAACAAATATTGGCTAGCAGATTCTCAGATTTTCCACCAACAAATGTTTGTTGTCGGATTTTCCGATCGTGTGTACACATGTCCGTCAGACAAAAGTCCACGCATGCTCGGAATCAAGTATGAGCCGGAGATAAAACTAGCGTTCTTAATGGAGATATCATGTACGTCTTGTACGTCACTACGTTCGTAATTGTTGGCCAACATTTGTGTGACCGTGTGTATGCAAAACAAGTTGGAGCCAACATCCTTCAAACAAAAATCCACGGTTTTGTTGTCGGAAAGTCTGATCGTGTGTACGGGGCATTATAGTTTTTTTCCGTTCAATTCAGTGGGCTGAGCGAAAAAAAAAGTGATAGCTCAGGTCAGAGCTGATGTACTAACAATCCGATGTTAGTACAGTGATCTCCCCTGCTGTTCTATTGTGTTCAGACAGGGGGGCGGCCCCCCGCCAGAACACTCCGGCCATCGGCTGAGGGTGCTGATCGGGAGCCAATCAGCAGACCTTTTTCAGTCATGCCCCTTCGGCTTCTGACGACTGGTCTGCAGTACACACGGGCCGAATGTTCAGCCTGTGTGTACTAGGCTTCATCATTGGATCTTACCTCTTTATCAAGCCATGTGCTCGAGCTCCGTGCTCTCTCCCACAGTCTGTGATCATTGCTGCCATTGGAAGTCCCCACCTCCTTCACCTCCAGTTCTCTGCCCTACTCCCAGCGCCTCCCTCTGAGTTCACAGGAGCTACAGAGGAGGCATCAGGTATCAATGCGCACTGACAGTATTGACTGGACAGCTTCTGTCGGACTGGCTGCAGTACACACGGGGCGAATGTTCAGCCTGTGTGTACTAGGCTTCATCATTGGATCACACCTCCTTATCAAGCCATGTGCTCGAGCTCCGTGCTCTCTCCCACAGTCTGTGATCATTGCTGCCATTGGAAGTCCCCACCTCCTTCACCTCCTGTTCTCTGCACTACTCCCAGCGCCTCTCTCTGAGTTCACAGGAGCCGGTGTTCTGCCGAGAAAGTTCCGCTCGGCTGATAAGTTCCCCCCTCTACTGCGCAGGCGCTGCGCCTGCGCAGTAGGATCCGGTGGAAATAGCTGAAGCGGAATAGCTGAAAATCAGCTGTACACGGCGGCTGAAAGAGCGCCTCTCGCCACGCTTCGGGCACGGCCTCGCTTCGCTCGCCACGCTTTGGGCACGGCCTCGCTTCGCTCGCCACGCTTTGGGCACGGCCTCGCTTCGCTCGCCACGCTTTGGGCACGGCCTCGCTTCGCTCGCCACGCTTTGGGCATGGCCTCGCTTCGCTCGGCTCTTTTAGATTCCCCCTCTAGGTCCACTTGGATGGTAGGGAAGGAACCTGGACCCAGAGCGCAGGCGCCGTGTACAGCTGATTGTCGATCTTGAGCTTCGGCTATCTCCGGCGGCTGTCAGGAGTTCGTACTGCGCAGGCGCTGCGCCTGTGCAGTACAGGGGGGAACTTATCCGCCGAAGGAACTTATTCGGCAAGACACCGGAACTACAGAGGAGACATCAGGTATCAATGCGCACTGACAGTATTGACTGGACGGCTTCTGTCGGACTGGCGGCAGTACACACGGCCCACCCGACATTCGGCCCGTGTGTAATAGGCTTTAACCTTTATGTTCTGGATTTATAAAGAAGTGGTGATAAAAGGGGACTTTACTTTACATCAATAATGCTGATAATCACCTCAACCTATACAGGTAATTTTCCCTGATTTAAAAAAAAAAACAAGGAAATGGTTGGGTAACAATGGCCAATACACTTCAGTACTGCTTGCTGTTTGTGACTAGTCTGCTTCCATCTCATGTTGTTCATTTTGCTGGATTTTCCTTTTATAGGCTTGGCATCATATAACTAGCTACATTTACTGCCAAATGCTGCTAATTTATCATAAGCAATTTTCATTGAAATTGGCACAGATTAGCGTAGGGCTAAGCCATTAAAAAGTGCTCTCTGCATATGAACAGATTGGAATGAAATACTAAAAGAAACATTATTGACAATTATTTTTTGGACATTTGGTGACGCATCTCACATAGCCCAGCTTAGAACAATTAATTCATGCCACTGACATAAACTCTCCAGCTCTTTGACAGCTTAGAGCTGAAATAAAAATGCTAGTTCTCCAGGGAAAAGAGCAGGATAGTCCGTTCTTTTCTGTACTGTTTGCTTATAGGCCCAGGGAGCAATCTTCCTTGCAGAATGAAATGCAAGGACACAAACAATGTACCAGCCAGAGAATGGAAGACGGGAATGAACAGTTTGAACTATTTGCTCAGCAGAAGGACGCCTTCAATGGCCGACCAATGGCTTTCCCATGCATCAACTTGGGCTTCTTAGTGTCTATTGTTTTTGGCTAGAAAAGAGCACAGCTGCAGTTCTGTGGTTAAGTCGGGCCTGAACTGACTCTTTAAAATATCATACAGTATATTTAAAGCTCACCTCTCTTGTCTAATTGCAATTTCATTAAAACTGGTAAAGCCGCGTGTCCATCTGTGTTTTTGTATCTGAACCTATTGCATTAAAGTATATCTAAAGCCAAAAGCAAAAATGTAATCCTTAAATGTGGTAGCCACATTACTTTTCTTTTTTTTTGGCCTTTTCTCTTTTTTTTCCCCTTCTGATTTGGCCAGTAAGTTTGTTATTTTTTTTCAACTTTCTTTACTAGACCAAGCTGTCCAGAGAAACATGGCAGTTAGAGGTTTGAGGCAATTTGGCAAACCATTTAATATTGACACTGATGCTAAAAATGGTTAGTGTTTACTCATTTATGTAAAACGTTCATACCAAAAGGTAAAAAAAAAAAGCTGTTGCTGTAACTGCTTAAAAAAATGTTAGCTGCAGTTCGGATTTAATTTGTTAAATAAGTTCATCCAAATTTGCTAGTGCATCTTAAGCCTCATACACACAATCGGACTTTTCCGTGGATTTCTGTACAAAGGGCGTTGGCCGTGAACTTGTTAAGCATACACACGGAAGAACTTTTTAGGCAACAAACACGAATGTATTGGCGTTTCAACGTACCGACGACACTTCAAAAGAGGACGTTTAATTCTCCGGCGCCACCCTTTGGTCAACTTCTGTATTGTCTGATCTTTTGCATTGGTTCTGAGCATGCGTGTTTGTACTTTGTACTAAAGTCCAGTGGATTTGTGTACACACGATCGGACTTGCCGACGTCAGACTTTTGCTGCCGCCAAGTTTGTCTGTTCGCACAGCCAACATTTGTCCGATTAAAACCCAAAAAGTTTGTCCTATGGAGCGTACGTACGGTCGGATGTTGCCTTAAAACAGCGAATTTGCATGTTTGTTGTCAAAAAGTCAGATCGTGTGTATGGGCCTTAACACTAATCTCTCTGCAGGTTGACAATGCTGCCACCTAAGGGTGGCTATGATGATCCTTCATTTAGTGAAGCCATCCTAGGACAGGAAGTGTGTTACTGGCAGGATCACCAGGTAAAGATAAAGTAAAAACAATAATGGAGCCATCACACCACTTCCGACTGGGAGGCTGTCATATGACGTCCTGGACTTTAAGTGGAGATATCTGAATTATATCTTTTTTTTCAGCTGGGGATTCCCTGCAATGTAAAAGCCATCATAGCAGCTATTTAGTCACTTGATGGCTTTTACAAGCAGCGAAGGGGACGTCCCACCCTCTCCCGGCTCCCCGGTGCGATCGGCGATTCAGAGAATGAAACCAGCAGTGGCAACAGTTTACCCCATAGAGCTGGCCATGGACTCAGGCCATCTCTATGACGTGCGTAAGCCGGAAGCGATGTCATGACGTCACTTCTGGCGCCGGCTTACGTAAAGACTGACAGGTTTTTTTTTTGCTGGGAAGCTTGAGATCGTTTTTTTTTTTTTTTTTTTTTATCTCAGGCTTTCTAACATAGAGGAGAGGACTGGGGACTTAAAGACCCCAGATCTTTCTGTAAAGAGGACCTGTCATGCCCTATCCCTATTACAAGAGATGATTACATTCCTTGTAATAAAAATAAAAGTGATTAAAAAAAAATTAAAGGAAAAGTGTAAAAATAAAAAATTAAAATCAAATAAACAAAAATAAATAAAGTTAAAGCACCCCCATTTTTACTCCCTCCCCCCCCACCAACCTGCTGCAAGTGTAAATGAGCTCTAAGACAACAGTGGGCTATGTCTTAGTAATATGTGTAATGCCCCGTACACACGGTCGTACATTGATCGGACATTCCGACAATAAAATCCTAGGATTTTTTCCAACGGATGTTGGCTCAAACTTGTCTTGCATACACACGGTCACACAAAGTTGTTGGAAAATATGATCATTCTGAATGCGGTGACGTAAAACATGTACGTCGGGACTATAAACGGGGCAGTAGCCAATAGCTTTCATCTCTTTATTTATTCCGAGCATGCGTGGCACTTTGTGTGTCGGATTTGTATACACACGATCGGAAATTCCGACAACGGATTTTGTTGTCGGAAAATTTTATAGCAAGCTCTCAAACTTTGTGTGTCGGAAAATCCGATGGAAAATGTGTGATGGAGCCCACACACGGTCGGAATTTCCGACAACAAGGTCCTATCACACATTTTCCGTCTGAAAATCCGACCATGTGTACGGGGCATTAGTCTCTACCAGAAGCCTGTGTGCCAGGAGGACAAGGCTGGAGTACACTAATGCCTCGTACACATGACCGGACTTTCCGGCAGATTAGGTCCGACGGAATCAGTCCGTCGGACATTCCGATCGTGTGTGGGCTAATCCGATCATTTTTCATTTAAAAATCTGACGGACCTAGAAATAGAACATGTTTCAAATCTATCCGACGGACTCAATTCCTATCGGGAAAACCGTTCGTCTGTATGCTAGTCCGACAGACCAAATATGACACAAGGGTAGCTATTGGCTACTGGCCATTGAACTTCCTTTTTTAGTCCCATCTTATGTCATCACGTTCAAAACGAACGGACTTTCGAACGGACTTAGTCCGTTCGTAAGTCCATTCATTCGGAACTCCATCGGAACTCCGTCGAAAGTCCGTCGGGAAGACCCCTGGACCTAGTCTGCCGGAAAGTCCGGTGGTGTGTACACGGCATTAGAAGATGTGGACTTTGCGTTTGTTCATATATCAGAAAGAGTCTTAACCACTTCCTACCGCCGCACGCCGATGTACGCCCAAACTTTGAAGGGGGATATTGTTGTTATGGCAGCAGCTAGCTGCCATAACCCCGGTATCCCCGTTTTCGTGCGGCGGTCCGCTTTCTGATAAAAGTGGTCCCTGCAGCGGATTCGTCGCGAGATCACTTTTATCGATGGCGGGAGAGGGCCCCCCTCCCGCCGCGATCCGGTGCCCTCCACCGCTTACCGGAGCCGTCGGTAGCGGTGGAGGCGATCGCGTCCATCTCCCTCCTGTGCCTGGAAACAAGTGAGGCTAAGATGGCGCCCACTCGTCTCCATGACACTGCTGGGCGGAAGCGACGTCAAAACGTCACTTCCGCCCACGCCTCTTAAAGGCATATTTTTTTCAATGTCATTTTTTTTAAATGACTTTTTTTTTTTTATTGCATTTTAGTGTATATATGAGATCTGAGGTCTTTTTGACCCCAGATCTCACATTTAAGAGGTCCTGTCATGCTTTTTTCTATTACAAGGGATGTTTACATTCCTTGTAATAGGAATAAAAGTGACACATTTTTTTTTTAAACAGTGTAAAAATAAATAAAATAATGTAAAATAAATAATAAAAATAAAAAAATATTTTTTTTAAAACCCCCCGTCCCGATGAGCTCGTGCGCAGAAGCGAACGCATACGCGAGTAGCACCCGCATATGAAAACAGTGGTCAAACCACACATGTGAGGTATCGCCGCGATCAGTAGAGCAATAATTCTAACCCTAGACCTCCTCTGTAATGCAAAACATGCAACCTGTAGAATTTTTTAAACGTCGCCTATGGAGATTTTTGAGGGTAAAAGTTTGATGCCATTCCACGAGCGGGCGCAATTTTGAAGCGTGACATGTTGGGTATTAATTTACTTGGCGTAACATTATATTTCACAATATAAAAATTGGGCTAACTTTACTGTTGTCTTATTTTTTTATTCAAAAAAAGTGAATTTTTTTCCAAAAAAAGTGCGTTTATAAGAGCGCTGCGCAAATACGGTGCATTTCAACGATGGCCATTTTATTCTCTAGGGTGTTAGAAAAAAAAAACATATATAATGTTTGGGGGTAATTTTCTAGCAAAAAAACCTGTTTTAACCATGTAAACACCTAAAATCCAAAACGAGGCTGGTCCTTAAGTGGTTAATAAGGACATTAATACCAAAATCAAAAAGTATTCTTTTATTGAAGCTGCAGATAAAAAAAATAAAAATTACCTTTGAAATTACACAGATATGTTAAATGAGATTTTAAATAAGATTTTAATGCTTTACAGATACTTTAAAAATATATACAACATACTTTAATATGAACAATGCAATAATGATAAATGTAGGCAAATTTAGGCATGAAAGTAACTATAATTATTTATTTACATATTTAATATGTATGTTAATTCAGATATGGAGTGGGCTAATAATTAGATACAGAGATGACTTGTGAAATAACTACTTGAAAACAAAAAAAGCTTGATTAACTTAAAGTGGAACTTAAGGCTAAATTATTGCAAACAGGCAAGCTCTTTATTGTAGAAGAGACGTGCAATGCACAGCTCAGTTTACATTTTGGAACAGTGCCTGTGTGTCAGGATGACTGCACTCCTGTGAATGCACAGGAGTGACGTCATCCCGCACTGGCCAATCAAGACAGCGGAAGAACCCAGGGAGAAGATGCTAGCTCCGGCAGGGGACCTCGTCAGACCATTGGAGCATAGGTGAGTATTCCTGATTTTAGTTGCACTTTAACATGGTAGTAAACTCCCCTCTGTGATTTTTTCCTACAGGTAAGCTTATAATAAAGCTTACCTGTAGGTAAAATTAATATCTCCTTAATGTGTACTGTTTAAGAGATAGTCGCTTGTGATATCACCAGCACATGTGCTCTGAAGGAACGGCATACTCATGCCCTTCCCTTCAGCGCTCCGTCCTGCGGCCGTGACTCACGCGCGCATGTGCGAGAGTGACGTCGTCACAGCCCGTCCATTTAAGTGGCCGAAGCCTGTGAACCCAGAAGGAAGACTCGGTGAAGATGGAAGCTCTGTCAATGGTGACAGCGTGCTGCTGGAGGGCTTTGTTTCAAGGTAAGTCTTTCATAATGTGCTAGTATGCGATGCATACTAGCATGTTATATTATTACCTTGCTGGAAGACATTTTTTTTAGTCTTCTTGAAATTTACTTTAACCGCTTGCCGACCGTATACTGTATATATACATGGTGGCAAAGCGCCTCTGCTGTGCAGGATCACGTACCTAGTAAGTGATCCTGCACTTCCGGGTCTGGGGCGCGCTCATGCTCACGGGAGCTGATCAACGGGTACGGTGGTCTCGATATCTGCTGGCACTTGCCGATGCTTTGGTACACTGCCCCATGTAAACAAGGCAGATCGCCATTCTGTCAGTACAGAAGGCATGGATCCTGTGTCTCTGCTAAGCAGGGGCACCGATCCATGCCTTCCCCTTGTACAAGCACCCCCCCCACAATAGTAAAGCACTGGTCAGGCACACATTTAACCCTTTGATCTCCCCTGATGTTAACCCCTTCCCAGCCAGTGTCATTAGTACAGTGACTGTGCATATTTTTTAGCACTGATCACTGTATTAGTGTCACTGGTCCCCAAAAAGTGTCTAAAGTGTCAGTTGGTGTCCCGACTGTCTGCCGCAATATCGCAGTCCCGCTATAAGTCGCTGATTGCCGCCATTACTAAAAATTATATCCCATAGTTTGTAGACGCTATAACTTTGGTGCAAACCAATCAATATACTATTATTGGAATTTTCTGTACCAGCAATATGTAGAAGAATACATATTGACCTAAATTGATGAAGAAATTAGATTTTTAATTTTTTTTTATTGGATGTGTTTTATAGCAGAATGTAAAAGAACATTTTTTTTTTTTTTTCAAAATTGTTGCTGTTTTTTTTTGTTTATAGCGCAAAAAATAAAAACCGCAGAGGTGATCAAATACCTCCAAAAGAAAGCTCTATTTGTGGGAAAAAAGGACTTTGATTTTGTTTAGGTACAGCCTCACACGACTGTGCAATTGTCAGTTAAAATAATGCAGTGCCGTATCGCAAAAAATGGCCTGGTCGTGAAGGGGGTAAATCTTCCAGAGGTCAAGTGGTTAAAGAGAACCAGTAAGGAACGGGCATTTGTAAGAATTTGGATATCCATTTCAATTGACATCCTGAGCAGAAATTTCAGTGCAGTGTCAGCCATATTAATTTAGCTCTGATTGAACCTTGTCATCTGAATATTTGTCATCAGCACCGTGCTCTGACATGACTTAAGACAAACTTAAGCAGGCCATACACTGATCGAAATCCCCATATACTAATCAAAACGTCCCTGCCAAACTGGCTGAACTTTAATCAGTCTGTGGACTCCCCTGATTGACAGAATCAGCTGCAGCGGCTGTCAGAATACAATGTAACTGCAGGAAAACCCCTTATCACCACTTTGGTGGGGATAGAGAAATTTGTTAATTTTGTTTCATTCAGCCTACTGGCTGAAAAAAAAACAAAAAAAAAAAAAACTAACTAGTGCATAGGCAGCTTTACAGTCTGACATTCAGCATGGCCCTTTTCTTTTGACAGGTGGTTTAATAAATACAAATAAATTAAAAATCTCTGGCTAAAGCAATGCTATTACTGAAGTTGAAATGTATAATGCTGCGTTCTTTCACGCATTGTTTTATTTTTATTTTTTATATTCTTGTACTTATTTTTTATTGCGATAACCAAAAAAAAAATGTTATTTGAAAAAAAAATCTCTGGAAGGCAAGGCTGCACCATTATTGCAATTTAAGAAATTCAGATTATTGCCAATTAGTGACTGGTTCTATTTAAACCTGTCGGACACAAATTGATACAGCCTTGTAATTATTAAAACATCATTAAATGTATTTCTTTAAATGCAAGCAGTATATGTACCTGGTGTTTACTTCCTGAAGTCCCTGTACAGAAGAGATTAGATTGGGGAAAGGAGAAGCCACACAACGAGCCAATCAGCTGTGCTGACGTTCCCCTGTGCTAACCGGGAACATGCTGATAGCAGGAGACAGCTGAGTAACAAAAAGATTAAAACGTATTAGTCTGCTGCCTCTCCTTTTACAGCCCATTCACAGGCTGGGGGAGGACCAAAACCTGTAAAGCCTCGTACACACGATCGGATTTTTGGCCAACAAAACCGTGGACTTTTGTCCAAAGGGAGTTGGCCCAAACTTATCTTGCATGCAAACGGCAAGGAATTGTTGGCCAACAAATACGAACGTAGTGACGTACTATGTTGTTTTTCAGCTCTTTAGCGCCACCCTTTGGGCTCCTTCTGCTAATTTCGTGTTAGTAGAAGTTTGATGAGTGTTGATTCGTGCTTTTCATTTTGCGCTTTTCAGTTAGCTTCTGAACGGCCGTTCGTCATCCAGACATGTTGCGGAATCGGAGGAGATAACGTGTTATTTATTATTGGCCTTGGAGTTATTGCCTTGACATTATTTTTTTGATGGAATAATAATTTGATTTGGTATATTTTCTATATTTTTGGATGCATAGAATGCACTTTTTGGTTAAGTTCTATTGGCAGATAGCATGTCTAATTTTATTTGTTTTCTTTTTTTAATGCACAATAAAAAAATTGTGGAGAATAATACTTGGCAATGTGTTTTACTTCAAATGACAGTTTAAATTGACTATAAATGGTGAACCACCTGGAGAATTTTTAAATAAAATTCTCACTAAAATGTTGCCAACATCCCAAACATTTGTTAAATCGAGACCTTACAAGAGGGAAACAAGTACCCCCCGGGATAACGGGAAAACAATTGTATATAAAATATATCATTTATTTGAACAAATTTGTTTAAAAAACACATATGAAATGACACATATAGCAACAGTTTGTAATAATACATGAAAAGACTAACACTGCTCATGGTAAATTGTTACAAATTCCAATAAGCGTTGATTTTCTCATTTTGGCCTGACATGTTTCAGGAAAAATATCCCTTCCTCAGAGGCATTGTAGGAGAGAAAATATATTCAACATCAAAATGTAAAGCGTTTTCATGTATATACTTTAAAAACAGATTTTCATAGAAGAATGAATTTATCACTGTCTGTCCATCAGAAAACAATGAACCCCGTCCAGGCTCGGAACAGCCCTCACAGCGATCCCCACAGAACAACCCTCATGGTACAGCCACAGAAAAAAGTATATCTTAGGGTATGAGTATGGCCGTCTGACATTGAGAGGCCGCTGGTTCAGAGAGGTAAACATACGGTTGTTTTCCAGTTTGCCCATAAAGTCCCAATGTACCGGGGGGTACTTGTTTCCCTCTTGTAGGGTCTCGATTTATCAAATGACAGTTTGGGAGTAGGCAGTTACATTTAAAAAAATACAATGTAAAATTGACAAGGGACACCAACATAGTTGTATCTTTGATCTTAAAAACTACAGGATAATGGTGTTGTGGTAACTTGCCCAAATAATAAAAAAAAAGCATAATAATATTATTCTTGCTATCACTAGAAAAAAAAAGCCTTTGAAAATTTGTTTGTAATAAGTCCATCAGTATCACCAGCCAACTCAGCTTCATTATTATCCCATTAAAGAAGAAGAGAATATACGCTGCATTTGGAGATTTCATAATTTGCCACATCACGAATGTGAATTCTCCATTACAAACGCTAGTTTACAAGACCGACCGCTTCTGGCTCGTCCTTGCTTCCGAGCATGCGTGTTTGTACTTTGGATTTTTGTCCGACGGACTTCTATACACATGCTCGGAAAATCCAACAACAGACATTTGCCCGCGGAAAACTTTAAAACCTGCTATCCAACATTTGTCCATGGAAAATCCGACAACAATTGTCTGATGAAGCATACACACGGTCGGATTTTCTGCCAACAGCCTGTTATCACACATTTCTCGTCGGAAAATCTGATCGTGTGTACAAAGCTTGAGTGTCATCAAGGCTCGGTTCACACCTATGCGTGTGGCTGCAGGTGCAGGAATTGCAGCGACAACCACCTGCAGTGAAAATGCACTGCTGTGAGAAAACGCGCGGGGCTACCATTCATTTTGTAAAAAGGCAGCGCGTTTGCTAGGGTTACCGCATCATCCCTTTAACCAAGTTAAGGACCGGAAGGATTTTGCCCCTTAATGACCAGGCCATTTTTTGCTATACGGCACTGCTTCGCTTTAACTGACAATTGCGCGACATTGTACCTAAAGAAAATTGATGTCCTTTTTTCCCCACAAATAGAGCTTTCTTTTGGTGGTATTTGATCACCTCTGCGGTTTTTATGTTTTGCGCTATAAATAAAAAAAGACAGCCAATTTTGAAAAAAAAGCAATATTTTTTACTTTTTGCTAAAATAAATATCCAAAAACAAAAATGTAAAAAAACTAATTTCTTCATCAGTTTATATGTATTCTTGTACATATTTTTGGTAAAAAAATGTATATCGGTTGGTTTGCGCAAAAGTTATAGCATCTACAAAATAGTCCTCCAATTCTTCCGAGATCTCGCACAAGTCACGTGTTACGAAAGGAACCAATGAATGACAGACTGACAAAGATTGCGTTTTTATATATGTTACTTTTTTAACTTTTGCGACATTGATTTACCATTGAATTTTTCTATATGTTTAAGGTTTCAAAACGCTAGCAATTTTAAATATTTTTCAAAACTCCCACCGCATACCTGCAAATCTCAGACAGCATACAGTTTGCGAATCACTGAATTAGCCTCAGAACCTGTGTAATTAATATGTGTTCGGGTTTAACTACTTGCCGAACACCCGGGTTTAAAGGGATGAAGTGGCAACCCTAGCATTTGTGGGAACCACAAGGAAATTGCATGGGCAAAATTACCCTGCGACTTCCCTGCATGCCACGTTTTGATAAAGGTGCATGCACCTTTTTTTGCGGGAAACGCAGGCACAGCAGCCCATTCCAATTATTGGTCTGCCGTGCCAGCGCAAAGGTGGGCTGCAAAAACATGAAGGTGTGAACCTGGGCTCAATCACAGCAGAGAGAAATCAGGTCTACTGACCTGTACTGTACAGCAGGGCTGTGTAAATCTCAGAACCGGATAGACAGAAATACAAATCATTTTGGCAGATAAAAGAGCTTCATAATACTATATATACTTCATTTTTGATTTACCTGTTTGTTGGAGTTCTGCATTTATTGGCAGCGAAGAGGCAAATGTTTCACCTAGTATGATGGCAGTTAGATATTCTCCTATTCTCAAACACATTGTTTAAGTGATACTCTGTGATCTTGTTTCAGATTTGGCTGACCTACAGTATGTTAATGCGCGTGCATGGTGACATATTCTGTCCCTTTATAGAAATAAGAACAATCAGCACATACTGTAGATTTTAATCAAGTTAGAGTTGAAACAGGCTAGAATATCTTTGTATATTACAACGGACACCTCTGATGTTAAAAATACCCCTTATTGCCACTTGCAGGGACTTACGTGCTATAATACTTCCCCAGTCGTTCAAAGTGAGGCTCAAAGAATGAGCATTTCTTTTTGGATTAGGTCATGTGTGGCCTTTAATGCTAATCTTTAATTGTTTTTGATTGATTATTAAATATTTTCGCTATTTGTCTTGTTATTAATGACATGAGACAAAGATAGATACAGTACAAACTAGATAGATATAGTGCAAACTGCCCTTAGTTTTTAAAATTAATTTGCTATTGCAGACTAATTATCTGAATTATCAGCGGAAAGCTGGTACCTTTTATTTAAAGGATTGATTGCACTATTCTTCCCCTGCTTCTTTCTAGGGATGAGCCCAATGTTCGGTCCAAACACAAATTCGGACCAAACTTTGGCTGTTTGGGTGTTTGATTGAATGCCAGATGTTTTACTAGTTTGGTGGGAGCCAAATGTCATACACAGTACTATCACTATATATGACAGCTTCCTGGTTTTCAACGGTGCCAGCACCCATCGTGTCCTTAGCAACCAGTGATGTTACCTGCTTCATTCATTTACTGGCTGGAAATCCCTGGCCATGTAAACAAGAGGGCAGGGTTAGCATTACATCACTGACCAAACATGGCCATTGGCCACATAATCATATTTTAGCAACATTGACCCAAGAGACCATGCACTTTCATTAACTTCTAGCAGCGGGGCCCGGGAGATAAATGTTGACTCCAGTCGGCAATAGGATCAGAAGTGTTGGTTAGCTTGTGGGATTCTTTCCTTTTTAAAAAAGGACTTGTGTGTTTTTTTTTACTTTTCACTTTTTTGTGTGAATGAGTATGAGTACTAAGTATCTGCCTGCCCCCCTATTGTTAAATAAGCACCCCCATCCACAGATCCCAACAACCACCAGGACAGGATCATGAAAAAATTGTCCTCATCAACAAGGTGCTTTGCCATGGGGTTCCCTCCTGAAAGCTAGCCCCCATGTTGAAGGTATGTGGCCTGGAATGGTTTAGGAAAGGGGGATAAAAACTTGTCCTACCTTTCCTGGTCTGCCAGGCTGCATGCTCAGGTAAGGGTCTGTTATAGATTTTAGGGGGGAAACTCACATTTTTTTGTTCTTGTTTTTCTGCATGGGGTTCTCCCTTGAAATTCAGGGGCCCACTTGTCTTTTTTTGCATGGGGATAAGGGTCTGGTATGTAATTTCAAGGGGGAACCCTACATGGCTCCTTTGCCTTGATGGGTCTCCCTGCATCCACCATGATGTGCTTGCTCCCTTCCGGGACTATAACTCAGTGCCATGCTCAGGGGATGCATGCATAGTATTGGCAGTGCCCTGGTGCTGTGATTGGATGCATGCAAATAGTGACATCACACTGAGGGTTTAATAATACTTTAAGTGCATACATGCTAAATAATGTTTAACTGTAATACTTACATGTATTTATTTTCTCTTACAGTACTTTTCCTGACAACGCCTTTATCTGTTTTTTCATCAGAAGGATGGATCTATTATTCATCTACTTATTTAGGTCAGCATCTACTAAGATGGACTAAGATGTGGGCTCAGAGACAAACCAGTCATGTAAATGTTCCTGGGCAGTCCTGAAACAGATCAGCCTCTGGTGTAGCTTTTTATCTTGTGCCCTGCTACAAAGTTATAATATTGCAATCTGATCAGTGGGAGAAGAGACTGGAAAAATACATCCTCTTGCATGCAGCAATCCGATGACATTATCTCAGTCCAAGCAAAGTCACATAAGTGGAGCTCAAGGACTGCTTTTTGTTGATTAAAGATACAATTTTTTGGGAAATGTTACTGTTGCTATATATTATGATATGTCAGAAATGTATTAAGCAGACTTTAAATTTGTTAAAAGGTTCAGTTTTTCAAGTAAAGGTCCTATAAATAGAGTGTGGGAATCTATTTATTCTAAAGCTGTAACCAGTGAACTGTGGAAATGAGGTGAGGGTGTTGGTTTTGTATTTAATAAAATAATTTTTTTGTAAAACAATGTTTTTGTTTTTTTTGATTGTATTGAATTGAATAAGAAAGCAACCCAACTGTGCAGGGGAAGGCCACTTCTTGGAACACCAATGGTATGTAACAACATAGAGCAGACAAGTGCTGGAATGGTTTAAGGGAGGGACCCCATTTTTTGTGTTGCTATTGAAGCATTTGCATTCACCCAATCATAAAGAGTGGGACTGCTATTAACATTTACTGTACATATTTGCAAAAAAAAAAGCAAAAAAACCCCAAAACATTAGGAGCTGATCCCACAGTAATACAGCAACAGCACGGGACAGCTGGTAAGCACCAATGCTTATCTCTAAGTACTTGCTACATATGAATAAAAACCTTGGATGCGGAGTAGGTACCATTTGGAACTATCACCGAGCATCATGTGTGGTTTTTATTGCTGATTTGTAATGATTCTAGCAATGATTAGCATGGGATATATAACATAAATTATAGTTTGAACACTGTCCAGTTTATTAGGATCTAAAGTATCTAGCCTTGTATCACAAAGCCACAAAGAAGTTGGACTCTCAATACTGGTCAGTATGTGAATTATTGTACATATTGGAGTGAAAAAGGGTGGAAAAGGTAAAGTAAAAAAATTGTGCAGCGCATGTTGCAACAGTTCACAATAACCACAGCTACCCAACTAGGTACATGTACAGTTTCCAATAATGTGAAGAAGTTTCTAGCCGAACCAACAGAGTCTGTTGTGAGGGGGCAGAATGCGGTCTGGCCATCTCATGCCCAATTAAGAAGGTATCCCGAGAGATGCGGCCCTACGCTTTTCCTCCTCATCAGTAACTTTTCCTTACCACTAGTAATGTCCTTAACTGACGGGGTACCTTTTCCTTCCATGTTAAACCCAGGGGCCAAGTTCTTAAACAGGCTCTGTCCCACCTAAGATGGCCACCAGAGTCACATGGGTGGCACTGGCTAGCATCCAATTGGATCGCTGCCCCAGTGACTCAGGAAACCATAGAGGAACCCTGTTCCTCAATACTTCCTCTCCTCCTGCATTGTCACTGCAGTTGAGTGCCACCTGCAGAGGAGACAGCAGACTGTACCTGCCTACATGCACTATATAAAAAAGCAATTCCGTGCATTTTTGGTCTGGCCAAAAATATGTAAATCATTAAAATGTTTAAATAACAAAAAAGTAAATGTCCAAAAATGCATGTCAATGCAACAAGGAAAAACATTAAAATTAGTGCAAAACTACCTTTTTTCCTGCTGTATGTTAAGGAAAAGCACTTTCATGCAAGTCCAAAAGTGAAAAAAAAATAATTTTATATTTGGTGTTCACTGCTAAATATTATGGCACTGTAGCACAGTGCTCATTTTCTCATGCTCTCATACAGTTGCAGGACTCTTTCACTACGTTTCTCATAATTCCCTCCCCAAGCCCAGGAAAGTGCCACTCCCGAGCTTCCCTCTCTTGGCAGCTTAGAGAGGCCACACCTGATGAAACAGAGGTAGCTGGACAAGTAGTCTGCAGCATACCAGGTTGGAGCTTAGAAGCACGCAGAATCTCCAGAAGACTCAGCTACTGTGGAGAACCTTATCTCCAACTGCTACTAGAGTACTGCAGTTCAGGTGGGGTAGCCATTTGTCCTTGAGCCTTGGGCCCCTTAAGCTGTTCACCAGAGCTACCCTGTACTAAGCTGAAAAGCTGTTTATGCTCTAAACTGTTTTAGTGAATTTGTGATTCTCAGTTGAAGGTTCCATGCACACTGGCGTTAAAATAATGTTAGCTTTGCAGTAAGTCTTTCAATGTTTTTTAACGTTTTTGCAATAGCATTTATTAGCGTTTCTTAGAGTTTTCCGCGTTAGCGTTTTTAGCGTTTTTAATTTTTAACTTTTTTTTAATGGATCAAAAACGTTAAGAAATGCTGGTGAGCCACGTTTTTGAGCGTTTATGAGCATTTGGCGCTTTTTATGGTCAGAAAAACGACTCCTGAACGCAATTTTATGGCGTTCAGAAAACAGCCCTTAACTCCACTGCTGATAAACATACAAAAACGTCCACGTGTGCATGGACACATAGGAAGACATAGAGGGGAGTTTATGGTCTGTTAAAAAAAAACGCCCAAACTCCCAAAAACGGCCGTTTATGAGCTTCAGTGTGCATGGAGCCTAACTCTCCGTTGTTATGGACAATGCTATGCAGCCACATGTTTCCCCAACTGAGCCACAGAGGCATTGCTGTACAGCTTTCATAATCTGTTTTATATTATTCTGCAGGGTATGCATGCTCTTTGCCATCCAGAACCTGTTTTGCATTATTAATTCTAACTTCACAACTGTTTAGTTAATTTAAAATTTACAGATATTCTCTGTCTGATTTCTCTACCAATTAACTATTTTGGTAAAGCATTTTATATATAATTGAGACTACAAATGACTAATAATACAATATTAAAACTGATATTCAAAACTGAAAACTGGATTTTGATGCATTAAGGTATTTTGAATATCAATTCATTGTTGATTTTGGCAAAAAAAGAGAGCCAAGAGCAGTGCTCTTATGTCAGAGTTAGCTTTTGGTATGTTGAATAGGGAACACATTTCAACAATGCAGAAAATTAATTGTTCACCCAACTCAAGTGAAACATTTGTAGTCAAGGAGCACACCTGCATTAGGAAGGCAGATTAAACAGCGTGTTGGCACTGTGTAAAAAAAGAAAAAAAAAATCTTCTAGTGATTTCTTCCTGCTGGGTGGTCATGAAAGAGACTGAAAAGGAAACTGACTTCTATTGTTTACTTGTTGTATTAAGAATTGACCTCACGTGCCTTGATAGAAGAATAGCACCTGTTTATCGACACTGAGCTACAATATCTGCCTACACAGCAGTTTTCTTTGGAAGGTCAGGGCTTGGTCAGTGGGGCTTGTGCCACAGTCCAATGATGATCAGCTTGTAAATAAAAACAAAAATAACCAAAAAGTTTACTTGATTTGTCAACCGGAAGTGTATGCTCACCTATGCGGCCAAATGAGTGCACTGGCATATGATAAACATTGTTAGCTTAGCAGTTCTAAGTTCTGAATTCCATATAGGAAACCTTTGATTCTGACCAAACCAATGTCATATTCTTGAAGGTTTCTTTGTTCAATGTTTAGGTTTACGACCATGGTCGAAGATAATACTAATAGGTAAAAAATGGTTTTATATTTAGACCCAAGCCATTTTTGGGGGAATGTGGGGAATGTACACCTCTTCACTGGAAACAGAAGATATGTGAAGTCTATTCCTAAAGCCTTGCACACACTATTCGTTTCTTTTTATTCAACCCAGAGGGCTGAACGAAAAAAACTGAAGAGTTCGGCAGGAGCCGCTGTCTGATGTTAGTACAGCGATCTCCCCCCACTGAGCTATTGTGTTCTGACAGGCCACCCTGCCAGAACACACTGGTCAGTTCTCTCATCCATTGGCTAAGAGTTTTGATCGGATGCCAATCGGCAGACTTTTTTCAATAATGCGCCTTTGACAGAAGCCGGCTGAACGACTGGTTTTGTTGAACCAGCTGCTGTACATGTGGGTCAAATGTTGGCCGGTTTCTATTGAATGGGCCAATGCCGCTTGATATTTGGCCCTTGTGTCCGGCCCTTAACCACTTAAGGACCGCCTCACGCCGATGTACGTCGGCAAGGCGGCACGGGCAGGCAGAATCACGTACCCGAGGCGGTCCGCTTTTGACCAGCGGCGATCGGAGGTGAGGGGGAGACCATCCGTTCGTGGCCCACCCCTCGTGATCGCCGCCGGCCAATCAGATCATTCCTCTGCTGCTATATGCTAAACAGCAGCAAAGGAAATTATGTCATCTCTCCTCGGCTCTGTATTTTCCGTTCCGGCGCCGAGGAGAGAAGACTGCAATGTGAGTGCACCAAACACACACACACAGTAGAACATGCCAGGCACACAAAACACCCCCCTTTACCCCCCAACCCCCCCCCCGATCACCCCCCCCGTCACACTGACACCAAGCAGTTTTTTTTTTTTTTTTTCTGATTACTGCATTGGTGTCAGTTTGTGACAGTTAGTGTGGTAGGGCAGTTAGTGTTAGCCCCCTTTAGGTCTAGGGTACCCCCTAACCCCCCTAATAAAGTTTTAACCCCTTGATCACCCCCCGTCGCCAGTGTCGCTAAGCAATCATTTTTCTGATCGCTGTATTAGTGTCGCTGGTGACGCTAGTTAGGGACGTAAATATTTAGGTTCGCTGTCAGCGTTTTATAGCGACAGGGACCCCCATATACTACCTAATAAATGTTTTAACCCCTTGATTGCCCCCTAGTTAACCCTTTCACCACTGATCAGCGTATAACTGTTACGGGTGACTCTGGTTAGTTCGTTTATTTTTTATAGTGTCAGGGCACCCGCCGTTTATTACCGAATAAAGGTTTAGCCCCCTTATCGCCCGGCGGTGATATGTCTCGCCCCAGGCAGCGTCAGATTAGCGCCAGTACCGCTAACACCCACGCACGCAGCATACGCCTCCCTTAGTGGTATAGTATCTGAACGGATCAATATCTGATCCGATCAGATCTATACTAGCGTCCCCAGCAGTTTAGGGTTCCCAAAAACGCAGTGTTAGCGGGATCAGCCCAGATACCTGCTAGCACTTGTGTTTTGCCCCTACGCCCGGCCCAGCCCACCCAAGTGCAGTATCGATCGATCACTGTCACTTACAAAACACTAAACGCATAACTGCAGCGTTCGCAGAGTCAGGCCTGATCCCTGCGATCGCTAACAGTTTTTTTGGTAGCATTTTGGTGAACTGGCAAGCACCAGCTCCAGGCAGCGTCAGGTTAGCGCCAGTACCGCTAACACCCACGCATGCACCGTACACCTCCCTTAGTGGTATAGTATCTGATCGGATCAATATCTGATCCGATCAGATCTATACTAGCGTCCCCAGCAGTTTAGGGTTCCCAAAAACGCAGTGTTAGTGGGCTCAGCCCAGATACCTGCTAGCACCTGCGTTTTGCCCCTCCGTCCGGCCCAGCCCACCCAAGTGCAGTATCGATCGATCACTGTCACTTGCAAAACACTAAACGCATAACTGCAGCGTTCGCAGAGTCAGGCCTGATCCCTGCGATCGCTAACAGTTTTTTTGGTAGCATTTTGGTGAACTGGCAAGCGCCAGTGGCCTAGTACACCCCGGTCATAGTCAAACCAGCACTGCAGTAACACTTGGTGACGTGGCGAGTCCCATAAGTGCAGTTCAAGCTGGTGAGGTGGCAAGCACAAGTAGTGTCCCGCTGCCACCAAGAAGACAAACACAGGCCCGTCGTGCCCATAATGCCCTTCCTGCTGCATTCGCCAATCCTAATTGGGAACCCACCACTTCTGCAGCGCCCGTACTTCCCCCATTCACATCCCCAACCAAATGCAGTCGGCTGCATGAGAGGCATTTTCTTTATGTCCTCCCGAGTACCCCTACCCAACGAACCCCCCAAAAACATGTTGTGTCTGCAGCAAGCGCGGATATAGGCGTGACACCCGCTATTATTGTCCCTCCTGTCCTGACAATCCTGGTCTTTGCATTGGTGAATGTTTTGAACGCTACCATACACTAGTTGAGTATTAGCGTAGGGTACAGCATTGCACAGACTAGGCGCACTTTCACAGGGTCTCCCAAGATGCCATCGCATTTTGAGAGACCTGAACCTGGAACCGGTTACAGTTATAAAAGTTAGTTACAAAAAAAAGTGTAAAAAAAAAAAAAAAAAAAACTATATACAATAAAAAAAAATAGTTGTCATTTTATTGTTCTCTCTCTCTTTATTCTCTCTCTATTGTTCTGCTCTTTTTTACTGTATTCTATTCTGCAATGTTTTATTGTTATTATGTTTTATCATGTTTGCTTTTCAGGTATGCAATTTTTTATACTTTACCGTTTACTGTGTTTTATTGTTAACCATTTTTTGTCTTCAGGTACGCCATTCACGACTTTGAGTGGTTATACCAGAATGATGCCTGCAGGTTTAGGTATCATCTTGGTATCATTCTTTTCAGCCAGCGGTCGGCTTTCATGTAAAAGCAATCCTAGCGGCTAATTAGCCTCTAGACTGCTTTTACAAGCAGTGGGAGGGAATGCCCCCCCCACCGTCTTCTGTGTTTTTCTCTGGCTCTCCTGTCTCAACAGGGAACCTGGGAATGCAGCCGGTGATTTAGCCAGCTGACCATAGAGCTGATCAGAGACCAGAGTGGCTCCAAACATCTCTATGGCCTAAGAAACAGGAAGCTAAGAGCATTTCATGACTTAGATTTCACCGGATGTAAACAGCGCCATTGGGAAATTGGGAAAGCATTTTATCACACCAATCTTGGTGTGGTCAGATGCTTTGATGGCAGAGGAGAGATCTAGGGTCTAATAGACCCCAATTTTTTCAAAAAAGAGTACCTGTCACTACCTATTGCTACCATAGGGGTTATTTACATTCCCTGAGATAACAATAAAAATGATTAAAAAAAAAAAATGAAAGGAACAGTTTAAAAATAAGATAAAAAAGCAAAAAAATAATAAAGAAAAAAAAAAAAAAAAAATCACCCCTGTCCCCCCCTGCTCTCGCGCAAAGGCGAACGCAAGCATTGGTCTGGCGTCAAATGTAAACAGCAATTGCACCATGCATGTGAGGTGTCACCACGAAGGTCAGATCGAGGGCAGTAATTTTAGCAGTAGACCTCCTCTGTAAATCTAAAGTGGTAACCTGTAAAGGCTTTTAAAGGCTTTTAAAAATGTATTTAGTTTGTCGCCACTGCACGTTTGTGCGCAATTTTAAAGCATGTCATGTTTGGTATCCATGTACTCGGCCTAAGATCATCTTTTTTATTTCATCAAACATTTGGGCAATATAGTGTGTTTTAGTGCATTAAAATTTAAAAAAGTGTGTTTTTTCCCCAAAAAATGCGTTTGAAAAATCGCTGCGCAAATACTGTGTGAAAAAAAAAAATGAAACACCCGCCATTTTAATCTGTAGGGCATTTGCTTTAAAAAAATATATAATGTTTGGGGGTTCAAAGTAATTTTCTTGCAAAAAAAAATAATTTTTTCATGTAAACAGAAAGTGTCAGAAAGGGCTTTGTCTTCAAGTGGTTAGAAGAGTGGGTGATGTGTGACATAAGCTTCTAAATGTGCATAAAATGCCAGAACTGTTCAAAACCCCCCCAAATGACCCCATTTTGGAAAGTAGACACCCCAAGCTATTTGCTGAGAGTCATGTCGAGTCCATGGAATATTTTATATTGTGACACAAGTTGCGGGAAAGAGACAAATTTTTTTTTTTTTTTTTGCACAAAGTTGTCACTAAATGATATATTGCTCAAACATGCCATGGGAATATGTGAAATTACACCCCAAAATACATTCTGTTGCTTCTCCTGAGTACGGGGATACCACGTGTGAGACTTTTTGGGAGCCTAGCCACGTACGGGACCCTGAAAACCAAGCACCGCCTTCAGGCTTTCTAAGGGCGTAAATTTTTGATTTCACTCTTCACTGCCTATCACAGTTTCGGAGACCATGGAATGCCCAGGTGGCACAAACCCCCCCAAATGACCCCATTTTGGAAAGTAGACACCCCAAGCTATTTGCTGAGAGGTATAGTGAGTATTTTGCAGACCTCACTTTTTGTCACAAAGTTTTGAAAATTGAAAAAAGAAAAAAAAATGTTTTTTCTTGTCTTTCTTCATTTTCAAAAACAAATGAGAGCTGCAAAATACTCACCATACCTCTCAGCAAATAGCTTGGGGTGTCTACTTTCCAAAATGGGGTCATTTGGGGGGGGGGTTTGTGCCATCTGGACATTTTATGGCCTCCGAAACTGTGATAGGCAGTGAAGAGTGAAATCAAAAATTTACACCCTTAGAAATCCTGAAGGCAGTGATTGGTTTTCGGGGCCCCGTACGCAGCTAGGCTCCCAAAAAGTCCCACACATGTGGTATCCCCGTACTCAGGAGAAGCAGCTGAATGTATTTTGGGGTGCAATTCCACATGGGCCCATGGCCTGTGTGAGCAATATATCATTTAGTGACAACTTTTTGTAAATATTTTTTTGTTGTTGTCATTATTCAATCACTTGGGACAAAAAAAAATATTCAATGGGTTCAACATGCCTCTCAGCAATTTCCTTGGGGTGTCTACTTTCCAAAATGGGGTCATTTGGGGGGGTTTTGTACGGCTCTGCCATTTTAGCACCTCAAGAAATGAGATAGGCAGTCATAAACTAAAAGCTGTGTAAATTCCAGAAAATGTACCCTAGTTTGTAGACGCTATAACTTTTGCGCAAACCAATAAATATACGCTTATTGACATTTTTTTTACCAAAGACATGTGACCGAATACATTTTGGCCTAAATGTATGACTAAAATTGAGTTTATTGGATTTTTTTTATAACAAACAGTAGAAAATATCATTTTTTTCAAAATTTTCAGTCTTTTTCCGTTTATAGCACAAAAAATAAAAACGGCAGAGGTGATCAAATACCATCAAAAGAAAGCTCTATTTGTGGGAAGAAAAGGACGCAAATTTCGTTTGGGTACAGCATTGTATGAGTGCGCAATTAGCAGTTAAAGCAACGCAGTGCCAAATTGGAAAAAGTCCTCTGGTCCTTAGGCAGCATAATGGTCCGGGGCTGAAGTGGTTAAAGCCTGGTACACATTAACAGTTTTTTTTCATGCAACCCAGCGCCACTGTACTAACCATTAGAACAGCGATCTCCCCGGCTGAGCTGTTGTTGAGGCTTATGACATCATGCACAGCTCTCTCACTCTTGTCAGAGTTTACCAAGAAGGGAAGGGGGATGAGTCATAAGAGGGCCAATGAGAGGTACAGAGCTGGAGGTGTGCCTCTGTGTGTCTGTGTAAATCCTGGAAGTGAACTGGCAGCAGCTTCAGCTGCCCACAGTTAAAATGGTTGCAGCCGGACTCAGTGGAGGGAGATTTCTGCAGCATATTTGGCAAGTGCAGAATCACAGTATATGTAAAATAATATGCAAAGTGGTTGGAGAGAAGCTTCAGAATGGCTAAAGATGTTTTTATGACAAATTATGTGAGCAGGCCGCAGTTCCTCTTTAAGTACCACCATGCATTGCTTTCTGCAGTTCCAAATAGAGTAATCAAAATTGGATTCGCAAAATTCAGTCTGAATTCTGTGAATCAATGGTTGTGTCTATAGTCAGAATCCCATTGAATTCATTACCA